>NC_086336.1:66065342-66435986 GCF_032445375.1 Bacillus rossius redtenbacheri
TTATTAATATTTACATTACTAATAAATAATCGCACTTATAAATGTGTGTTCACAAATCACTAAGCATCTGTCCCCTCCTCACTGGAGCCAGGCTCGACAGTGGTTCGCCCCTCACCTCGCGCCTGTCCACACAGTCTCGTGCCACTCTCGTCCTCCTGGCCGAACTAGCACTCCACTCCACTCCACTCTCGGAACTGCCGCGGAGGCCGGCGTCGAGGCTTTTATACCCGCCGGCCGTCCTTCTCGAAGGGACGAGAGCATTCCGGGCCAACCCGACGCCCGAAACATCCAGAACAGCGACGTCAATTCACGCTCCTCCTCGCGGCGGCCGCTGAAAGCCCGGAATTCCCAGGCCGCTAAAGGTGACAATAGCCCGGGGCTAGATGGTGCGGGGGGGGGGGGGGGGGGCGTGGCATGCCTCACGTCAATGGACGGCGCGTGACGTCAGAGGTCGTGAATGGCCGCCAGCCAGCTCAGAACCTGGCGCGCGTCGCGGGCCTGTCTGCCTTCGTAACAATATTTTAACCCTCGGTATTCGGCATTTGGTGGAGTAATTTCGTGAATGGAGCGGAAGTCGCATGGAACGGAAATGTGTAACCACGGTGCTGCCATCTGTGGTGGATAGCGCGAACCAAAGTTCACAAAGCCAAAGGGTAACTTTATAGAATTAACTGCTTAATGAATTTTAACAATATGGGTGGTATTTTAATAAAATTCTTTGTCAGAAATCATATCCAAAGCAGGGGTATTATATTTTTTTTTTCAAGTTCTTTCCCGCTGTTACTGTAGTCATTTCATTATATCGTTTAAAATTTCGCTCTGCAAATCGAATTATTCATAGTCGACGTAGCTGCTCCGGCAGCGCATTCCAGCGGCGGGCGCGGAAACTACGTGTGGTTCGCTTCAAGAGATGTATGTAGTTGAAAACACGATTTGCGTATGTTTATCACGTTCGGCTTTAATTTTAATCAAATCTACGTTAAATTTCGAGTCCTAGTTTCGCATTATAAGTTTATTTGCAACATTAGAACACACTTATTTTATTTTTTTGTTGCCGAGGTTAGCTCGCACACATCCCTGCTGAGTTCTGGAAGTCTCGCCCACGTAATATTTTGACAAACTTCTTTCATGGGATGTTCTGGGTTGTCCAATTATGTTACATCACATAGAGCCATGCATATTTCGCGAAAAGATTCCGAGACCAGCTGAAAGTTAAAACACTGTAGCATCGTCTGTGTTTCGTGATTGGTTGAGTTGTTTCTTTCAGGTACATGACGATTGTTAAAACACCAATCACAGTAATTCAGAGCGGAAACAAACGCGTCCTGAGTGGCTCGGTCGAACAAGCCAACGACTTCTCTCGCAGACGGCCGCCAATCACAAGGAAGAAACCTCTGGTGCCCGTATACCTGGTTGCAGTCTAACAGGCGTTCAGATTTATTCGCGAAAAATGCCTGCCCCTATACATCAGACATTAGTTGACACTGACTTGTTCTCAGTACGTCTCTGCGTTAGTCTTTGTCGTCTGTGTGTGAGTGGTTGTCCCGAGTCCGCGCGGCGTGTGGGGGCGGGGCTAATCCATCACGCCTGACAGCTGCTCCCCTCCCGACCACCGTAGCACCGGCGACCAATTCCCCGTCAGACCTCGGCGAGTCCTTCGTCCCATTGTTGGTCTGCGCGTCTCGTGCGGCTAACTGCGGGCAAGCCACGGACCAGTCACTCCGTTCGCCATCAGCAAGTCTGCAGTGTTCCAGGCGTGACTGTACTTCCCCCTTCCTCCTACAGAACTACCGGCAGAGTTCCCAGGAACTCAGGGCACGCGACACAGCCATCACGTCGTCGCTGCAGCGAGTTTAAACGAACGACAGTAAAAAATACTGGTATTTCTCATTCCTAAATTACGATTACACCGAAAAGGATCGTCGTCACACGAGATACTTTAGTCCCACAAGCAAGTATGCTTTACTACTGTCCACTCACACACTCGCTGCAAATTTTCTCGAAAACACGTTCAGGTGTGAAATGAATATTGTTAAGGGCAACTCGAACGTGCACCTGAACAAAAAAAAAAAGGAGGGGGGGGGGGCAAAGTAAATTGACACAAATTACCTCACTATGGATATTATGTCACAGCAATTATGAACAAATATAAAGAAATAGACATTTAAAGAGTATTAAGGATGTTAGTGTGCAATATAAACTGCCTTAGTTGTGCTACTTCGAAAGTGCTTGATCATTAGCTAAACAGAGTATAATTTATCAGGAAAGAATATGTAAATTTGTCAAAACAAATTAGCGACACCGTGATTGAAGTTGCGGGTTGGTTTAAGAACGGGGCGGATCCCCTGGAGGCTGTCGCCGCAGCAGGCACGTGGCGGGTCGGTGGTTTCCCGGGGCGCCGCCCCCTGTCATCAGCCCCACACCCTGGGGGGGGGCACTTCCCAGCGCGCTAGACGCTAGACTAGTAGCAGCGTGGGTCACGAGTGTTGCGCCTGTGAGATAGCTGTGCTTGGGACAGACAACCGAACCACGTTCGTAACGTCATACGCTTGTGATTCAATTTATGTACATACGCCATCGGTAGTTACACTGTAAGTCATTGACCGAAATTTATCTGAGACATGCAGTGTACCTAACTAGCAAAGGCGTATGTCCAAAAAAAATTAAATCAATCGTCTCCGTGCAGTAGTCACACAAAGCACGTAATTATGTGGTTTTCTCCAGTCAGCCATCGTTATGTTAGCTCAAATCCCCAGGGCTGCTATTCTACAAGCCAGTTCACCTCCAGACCATACACGCCTTATTAATTATTTAAAGTAGTAATCTAGATAAATTTCAATTAATAAAGAAAATCCATATACATGCTGAATTTTTAATATTTTTTTATTTCTAATTATTTATTAAAAAATAATGTAATACTTTATGATTTATATGCAAAAAATATTACAAATATTGGAACATAACCTCACATATAGTATAAATACACTTTAAAATATCGTTTAAAAAGTTTGTAAACATCATTTCATTCATCACTAATGTTCACAGTAAATAAATGTTCTAATTATATGGACCAGTATTCAATATCAGTCAGTAAAGTACAATATTTGAAAGCACATGCATATTTGCAAGTAGCGTTTTTTTTTTTAATCCTGTGCAAATGTTACTGCATGGCGCGCGCGCATCGTGAACATCCACTGTTGTGCTTGTTGTGATGACGCGCGCAGAGAAGCAGAACTGCCGGACCGCGCACGAGGTCTGCGCGCGCACCAGTCAGCTCCATGCGGTGATGGTGTCCCTGGAGAGGCGGCGGCCCGGAGGCGATAAATCAGCGCCGGCCGGGGATTAAGGCGCGCGTAATGGTTTGTTGGCAGGACTGCGCCCTCTGTGTCCTCGCGATAGGGCGCGGCTGCGACGGGGCTTAAACACCGCCATCTGCGCCCATGCCGCGGCTCCACTCCTCAGCTGTTACAACGCCTCGCAAAGCTTCTGTATCTCGTTACAGCCTCTGCTGTTTCTTAACCGGTTACAGCCTCCACCTCCGGGCGCAATGGGCGACTGGTCATTGCAACAGGTCACGGGTGTGACGTCAGGTAGCGGCCATGCCGTGCAAGTACATAACAATGCAACATCGAGGCTGAACTGCATCAGTGGCGTGATAGTTGGAGAGACCACCATGGCGGGGCCTCATACACCTTGAAAACCGTATTCTTGGTCGTTACTCAGACCTCTCCGAAGATAAGATATCATGATTCCAGAGATACTTGTTCTCTAGTTGGCGCAATTAAAAAAAACTTTAAAACGTAAATTTTTAACTGTTCCCCCTCCCTCCTAAATTGTAAATTAGAAATTTTTGCCGCTTCGCTAGATTGCAGGATTGCAGGATTGCAGGATTGCAGGATTGCAGGATTGCATGAATGCAGGAATTCAGGATTGTAGCCTGAAATACACACATCTGTCCTCTGGCTGTCTGCCGAAGGCTTATAGCTTGTAAACTAATAACATCATACACAGGGTGAGTCTGAGTTCAAACTTTGGCTGCAGGTTCGTCACGAAGAAGTAATATGGATACAAGGGGCCTATTTACGTCTTATTGTGTGAAGCTCAACTTGAATTTTCGTAAATAACAGTGTAAGTATGATTGCTGGTAATCAGCAATAACGTATGCCCAGCCTCCCCCACAGCACCGCAGCACCGCAGCACCGCAGCACCGCAGCACGCACCCCTCGAGGTCCAGACGAGGTCACACGGGGGCGGTGCAGACACGTTCAGGGACTCCACGAGGTGGGAGACGCACCACAACGCCGAACGTACAATAACGCCGAAAACCATAACGCCGAATGCCAAATTGACTACAACGCCGACAGCTAGAAAACTGCTGTGTACCACAACGCCGAATTACCACAACGCCGAAATAGATTAACGCCGAAAAATGTCATTGCAGGACTGCCACAAAGGTTAGGTTAGGTAAGGTAAGGTTAGGTTAGGTTATGTTAGGCTAGGTTAGTTTAGATTAGGCTAGGTTAGGTTGTGGTACATTTTTCGGCGTTACTGCATTTCGGCGTTGTGGTACACATCAGTTTTCTAGCTGTCGGCGTTGCGGTCAATTAGGCATTCGGCGTTATGGTATTAGGCGTTATTGTACGTTCGGCGTTGTGGTAACGACCCCACGAGGTGCACACAACACCCTGCTGCTCTCTCTCTCTCTCTCTCTCTCGGCTGTTACACATAACCCGTACCAGTCTCACTCTGTTCAACAACCATGTATAACTACAACCTATATGTCCTGCTCGATCAGCATCATGACACACCATATGTACATTATAAGTTATAATTAATTATAAGTAATAAACTTTAAGTTATGAAAATATTAAAAGCACTTAGTGTCTGTATAGAGTTAAACTGGACAAAGTTCTACTAACACTGGAAAACTTGTCGCGGTCTTAAAATCATTTCTTTGAAATAACTGGGGGTTACTTTAAAATTTCCCAACAATTGTTTGTGGTGTGCAGAAACAGCGTATTTCAAAAGGCGCAATAACAACCTTCATCTCAAAGCCAAACGAAAAAGGTCACTTGTTGTTGTAACGCTTAATCCCACAGTTTTAATAACTGCGAATTTAGAAGGGAAAAACTGCAACGCCTGACCGCTATGCAACACGCACGACGCAGATGCTATAGTTGCTACAAATCAGGGGCAATGATTGTTAAGAGAGGTATTTCGAAGAAAACATGTAATTAATAATTAAACTAAAACAACTGAATACGGTACTTTACGAAAAAAAAAACGTGAATGCTAAATAAACCACGTGTGTTATCAGTCACCATAAGAGAAAAAAATAAGGTCAGGACTTAAATTGTAGCAAATGAACTAAAAACAATTCTGAGTCTTTCAGTACTCGCCAGCGATTTGAAACACATAACCTTGGTAACGAGCAAACACATGTGTTCTCATGTTGCAGACACACTTATGATACGAAATTCGAGCTTCGGACACGAAATTTAACATTGAATTCCTTCAAATAATGCCAAGCGTGATTAACATACGCATTTATGGACGCGAATCACACTTAGTTTCCGCACCCGCCGCTGGAGTTCGCTGCCGGAGAAGCTAATTCGAGTATCAAATCACTCGATTTGCAGAGCGAAATTTTAAACTAACTTATATAATGAAACAGCGCCGATAAAAGCGAAAAAGACTTGAAATAATACTAACTTCCGGCTTTGGACCTGGCATTCGACAAGGAATCGTATTAAAATACTTCCCATCTTGTTGAAATTCAAAAAAAGTTAATATTATAAAAATTTCCTTTGTCTTAGTGAACTTTGGTGCGCGTCATCCGCCACAGATGGCAGCACCGTGGTTCCACACTTCCGTTCCTTGACTTCCGTGGCATTCACAAAATTACTCCCACCAAATGCCGTGTACCGACAGCTAAGATGTTATACATTAAAAAAATTTCATAACTAAGGACTGCTTATGCAGTCCTCTCTGGCGTTGTGTCTGATCTACATAATGTGCTTTGGCAGATCTAAGTTGTGTGTATCTAAGTTGTGATGGGTCTAAGTTATGATTTTCGAAGTTCTGCATCTCTAAGTTGTGTGTTCGTCGTTGTTTCTAAGTTACGAGTTTCTAATTTACGATGTTTATATTATATATTTCGTCTTTACATGTTTCTAAGTTATGATCGCTATATGGATTTCTCGAAGATTCTAAGGCTGTTATAAGTTATGTATGGACCCATCTGGAAATCGGTTCCTTCTGGCAGACATCTTGGTTTACGAAGTGTACATGAACATTCAGGTTATAACGAGGTCTACATTTCATAATTATGAAGTGAACAAGGGAATTTCAGTCGAATGTAAATTATGGAATCAGGTAGCGCAGTGAAGCTAGCGTTCCAGAGGAAGCGTGTTCGAATACCGCAGAGTTCCTCAAACGCTGGACTGGTTCCACAACCAGGCAGATACTCGCTGTGTATGCGGTGTGCCGATGTCCTCGTGACCTGCTCCCGAAGAACTACAGTTCATTCGTGGCCACTTAATAACTCGATCACACTTTGGTATACACCCTGCAAGGATGGCCGACCAAGACTTCTTACAACAGGACGAGTGTTTGGAAATGGTTCATGTTCTAACATATAGGTACATTAGATTAAGATCTAGTGTGATTGCGACAGTTATTATTTCCAACAATATATCAGTTTCGCCTTACTCGACGCATGCCTACAGGTAACTGGGCCCATGAGCCTCATGAGGCACGTGAGGCTCGTGAGGTATGTGAGGCTCGTGAGGTATGTGAGGCTCGTGAGGTATGTGAGGCTCGTGAGGTATGTGAGGCTCGCGAGGCTCGTGCTGGAATGAACTTAGCGCGCACGTGGTGTGTGCGCAGCTGGAGCGGGAGTTCGCCCCGCGGCGACTGGGCAACTGGGAGCTGCCACGGCGACACCTGGACAGACCTCGCACGCGCAGGGCTGCCACCCGGGTGATCGCCGACGACAGGGGCCACCTCCTGCCCGGCGTGCAGCGCTCCTGCCGGCCTCCCTGGGGCCGCCTGGCCGGCTGGGACCTGCCCAGGCTCCCTCGACAGCGAGGTGAGGCCCTGCACGGAGATACACCGCATCCCTTCTTAGGTTGCAGTAGTGCTTGCTCTCTCTCTCTCCACGACACACCGGCTGCCTTAGCGCTGTCCTTGTTCCTGAGTGCTCCTACCGGCCTCCCTGGGGCCGCCTGGCTGGCTGGGATCTTTGAGAAGGTGTTCGATAGGGTGCCACGCAATAAGGTGAAGGAGAAGTGTGATTTTCTGATAGAGGACAGTAGGGTGGTAAATTGGACAGGGGACTTCCTGAGGGATAGGAAACAGCGGGTAAATGTGGGAATGGAATGGTCAAAAGAGGGGGACATCAGGGGCACCGCAGGGGAGCGTTTTGGGGCCCCTGCTGTTCCTAATCATGATGAGCGATGTTGGGAAGGAATTGGATACCAAACTGAGACTGTTCGCTGATGATTGCGTGATCTATGAAACTGTGGGGGAAGTGGAACACCTGCAGGAAGACTTGAAGAAGCTGGAAGTTTAATCGATGGCAAATGGAATGGGGTTAAATATCAACAAAACTAAGGTGGTCAGATTCACAAGGGAAAGAACGGTTTTTAAGCAAATATATAGTTGAAAGGGGCAAGAGATGTAGGAGGTAGAGGAATACAAGTACCTAGGAGTAACCCTGAAGAGTGACCTAGGTTGGGGAAAGCCAGCGCGGTGGGTGGTAAAGAAGGGGAGGAAAGGGCTGGGGCTGATTGCTAGGACACTGAAGGGGACAGGACCGAGAGTAAAGGAGAATTTGTATTCAATGTTATTGAAGCCAATGCTTGGATATGCGGCTACAATTTGGGACCCATACCTAGGGATAGAAATTAAGGAACTGGAAAGGGTGCAACGTAAAGCATCTAGATGGGTGATGGGTATGTGGAGTAGGTTAGAAGGGGCGAAGGGTGAGATGCATTGGCCAATAGTGTTGATGAAATAGCTGGGGAGGGACACACTACACAGAAGGAGGAATGTAGAGAGATAGGTGAAGTTTTTTTTAGGGTTACAAGGGACGAGGGGGCTGGGGGATGCTGGAAGACAGGTTAAACAAAGGTGTGTATAGAGGGAGGAGGGAAAACGGGTGGAAGATTCAAAGAGAGTGGAGAACAGAAAGGGGAAGGCAAGTATTCCTGGTGAGGACATGGAGGGAGTGGAATAGGATTGAGGGAAAATTACTGCATGTGAGAATAGGAAAGAACTTGAGGAGGAGGATTCAGAAAATGGGATATTAGTGGGGGACTCCTTGCCAACCAGGCAGAAGCCCAATCTCAAGTGTATCAATCAATCAATCATTCAATCAGATCAAAGTAATGCAAACTTTTCTCAGCTTTTCCCACACAGGACTGCCAGTTTGATGATCATTGTAATGACCTTATTTTGTTAAGGCCCATGGACTTTCGGGGTCCCTTTCTTTGTTCAACCCACTTAAACATTAGTGTCTAATAGCCTTCGATTTTCAGACATTTTTTAGTGTTAGTTGTCTGTAAGGGTTTGTGGTACACATGGTCAAATTTCGCGGGTACATACCATGGAGTATTATCATTTTGAAGTGTAATATAGTGTTACATTAATGTGAAAATACATGTAGAATGTCAACCAACCTTCATGCGGACAATTAACCTTCAACTTCCAGGGTTATGTATTGCCATCTGCATATCGGGTTCTTTGTTTTGAGCACATGACCACTTAGAAAGGGTTCAGGTCATAATGCCTTAATGTTGTTTAGCGCAACAACACCTCAGAGTGGAAACTTGTAGAACATACCAGTACACTGACACACAGTCAGTCTCGCGACGCATATAACAGCCATGACTCAGTACATGACAAAACAAGTATCCACTCCAGAACCAGGATAGGCCATGTAAAAGAGCAGCACATATAATTTTACAATAAAACTGCATTCGACTGACACACCTGTTTGATTTCATCATTAGCTTAGTGTCTTGGGGAGCTTACACACAGGGGTATTTTTGTCTGTGTCTCCACCTACCATCTTGAATACACATGGGGATGTCACACCCACGAACCCAGGGTCTCAATGAGTACAAGCAAACAGCTCCCTGAACCCTGTTAATTCGTGTCCAGATAAATACAACCCTGGTAAGACAGCATGACACCAATGCTTGCCGAATCAATGCTCGTTAGAATTCAGACTCAGCCTGTATAATTCGTTCAAATTAAAATCATCATTTGATTTTTTTTGTATTAGCAAATAAATCCACACAACATTTATTACAACAGATGATTATGACAGTTCTATTGTGAAATTGTAAGGTGTTTATGTAGTTTGTTTCATCATCTGTTATGCAGTCTGTTTCATCATCAATTTGGATTTTTTTTAACATTGAGAATTCCTTAAGTTATTTTTGAACATCTCTGTAAAAAAAAAACACAATATCAGACACTTGTAACACTTTTAACAGTGAGAGACAGGCAAGCAGCATTTGGTGAGACCCTGCTGAGTAGGTGTTGTTGTGGCAGCCTTGGAAGAGGCAGAGCCCCAGCAGCTAACATCTCTGTGACAATACAATAATACCCACTTGTAACACTTGTAACAGAGTGAGACAGGCACACAGCACTTGTAGAGGTCTCACTGAGTAGGTGTTGTTGTAGCAGCCACGGAAGAAACGGAGTCCCAGCAGCCACGCCTCACCTCGTGGGAGAAGAGGTCCTCCCATGTGCCGCTGACACGGCCCCTGGATGATGAGGCGACTTCCCTAAGGAAGGGAGGCACGCAGTCGGTGAGTCGGTCTTGCTGCTGTCACTGCCGAGTAACCACAATAACCCTGTTTTACACTCATTGGGTTGAATTTATAAAAAGATACAGTTGTTGTTCAAATTTTGGTATTTTTAATATTAAACCCCAATATATTTTTTATGCTTGATTAGCTTAGGTGATATAATTAATTTTTAATACCATATTGAATCCTTTTCTCACTCCAATATGCTTGGCATTCTGTAATTTTATATAGCCTAGTTTTTAAGTTTGCCAAACACATTAATAATAAAAGTTTTCTACAAAATCTATTAATTAGCTTTTAATTGATGTCGGAACAAACACAAAATAATAGGGTACATGTGTAGCATATTTAACACCTTAACCCTTATTTTTGTTTCTTGTAATACCGAATTATATACAAATGTGCAAGCAAGAGTATGATTTGCTACGTTTACGGTTTCGTTTATAGAGTGACAAGTGAAGTTCCATGGCAACCATCGATTATCGTGATGCGTCTTAGCGCTGCAGTCAATATTCTGTGTGTGTTAGTTTGTCCGCAATGTGGTGATCCATGGATTTATTTATTTACCAGTGTTACCAAGGCAAGGAATTACAGCTTATGCAACATTAGAAATGGGAAATTTGTTTTGAAGAAAAATTGACACTTAAACATAATAAATTAAACGCTGCTTGAAGAGTAATTACGTAATATACTGAATTTTTTATATTTATATTTAAAATAGTTCTTTTGAGTGGTTAATTATTATTAGTTTATTTAGTTGAAAATTGACTTCACCAAGTTTTAGTTGAAGATAATTATCAAAAACTAAAAGAGTTATTTATTTATTATATTTAATTAGTAATAGTCCTGTAAATATTAAAATTTGAGTAATCGCGAAATAAAGGATTTTTAATTTTGGCGCTATAATGTTGTTGTAGTGGTAGCATTGACATTGAAGTTCCTGTTCCATCTCCATCTTGGCAAGAAAGCGTCGGTTTAGTTATCAAAATATCGTAAGTGGTATTACACCGTTAGTTCGATCCCGAACCGTTCGTCGAAGAATGTCTTACGATCGGAACGAGTGCCGCATCTACGTGGGCAACCTGCCGCCCGACATCCGCACCAAGGACATCCAGGACCTGTTCTACAAGTTCGGCAAAGTCACGTTCGTGGACCTGAAGAACCGCCGCGGCCCGCCGTTCGCCTTCGTGGAGTTCGAGGACGCGCGCGATGCAGAGGACGCCGTGCACGCGCGCGACGGCTACGACTACGACGGCTACCGCCTGCGCGTGGAGTTCCCCCGCGGCAACGGGCCGGCGGGGTTCCGGGGCAGTCGCGGCGGCTCCGGGGACCGCATGGGCGGGCGGGGGCGCGGGCCCCCGGCCAGGCGCACGCAGTACCGCGTGCTGGTGACCGGGCTGCCCCCGTCGGGCAGCTGGCAGGACCTGAAGGACCACATGCGCGAGGCGGGTGACGTGTGCTTCGCGGACGTGTTCAAGGACAGCACCGGCGTGGTGGAGTTCCTGCGCCACGAGGACATGAAGTACGCCGTGAAGAAGCTGGACGACTCGAGGTTCCGGTCGCACGAGGGCGAGGTGTCGTACATCCGCGTGAAGGAGGACTACGGGGGCGGCGGCAGTGGGCGCGGCAGCGGCGGGCGGTCTCGCTCCCGGAGCTTCTCCCCCCGGCGGCGCGGCTCGCCCACCTACTCGCCCGTGCGGCGCAGCTTCAGCAACTCGCGGTCGCGCTCCGGCTCCTACAACTGAGCCCTCCGCCCCTTGTCCCCTTGTCCCCTTGTCCGCCCGACCCCGTCTAGCGTGAGAACTGTGCTCCCTGCCGCACACGTGTCTATCCTCTGCTTGTTGCTTTGTTCCGTTCATCGTGATACGCAAGGCAGTGTTACAAACATTTTGAGAATGTACCCTTTTTAGAGTTACGTATAACATCAAATCATCTCTCCTTTAAGCCATTTGCAAAATTCCATTACTGCTCAGCTAATAGGTATATGTAATACCTGTTGTTCGAATTTCAATCAATTTCTGAAAAGAGATAAAAAGCTGCACAGTAACTTTGTGTGCTCATGTTATGTATGGTGAAGTCAGGACACACTCATCTACCTGTCCCTGTTTTTAAATAATCAACTGAACAAACACTTGCCTTTCTGTAGCATGATAAACTAGTACCTAAAGAAACACTGCAGATAGATGGGTGAACAATTCTCGCTCATGCTCTGGGAGGCGGAATGATGCAGATTTGCTATTTAATAATGTTGGGATAAGTCTAGAATTGCACTTTTGCAAGGTAGTTTACAAACATAAGCAACACCCAGGAAAATTCATAAACTGCTCAGTTAGGTAAACTAATATAAATATTTAACCATCTTGGTTATTATGTGCAAAGTTTTAATGTAATATAACAAGTAAAATTGTTTTATTTTTAGTAAGTCATGGAAATAATTAAACAATGCTTATTCAATTATAAGTCACTCATTGGATTTTGTTTATCTGTAGGGTTTGCGACATAGACCTTGCAGTCTGATTATGAACACAAATTTTGTGATACAAGAGACCGTAAACATCGAACAGGGTTAGTACGAATCCTTAATATCCTTAAAAAGTCCTTAACTTGTCTTTTATAGAATAAGGTCCCTTTCAAATTCTTCAAACTTCACTAAGAATCAATAAAAACTTCTTAATAAAGACTGATAGATTGCGAGTAATGGATAATTGTGGGTATTTCAATTCTCTTTTGATTCGGACTTGGCAGTAAACTACGTTTTGCGCATGCACAGTACAGTTATCACATTTTGGACCACGTGTTTAGGTTTTATGTAAATAAAACATTTTCAATTAGTTTTTTTCTATTTTGTATTTCACCTTGAAACTAAAAATATGTGTTTTACGTCTTGACTTGCAAAGAAAGTGTATTTAGTGATCAAATCAAATGTTAAGGTAACAAATTTTAGCTAGACACAAAGCTTGTGTTAGATATTGTGTTCCAGAGGTAATTCTGGACAAAAGGGCTTTGGCTGAAATCACTGAACTAACCGGTAATATTATTTTTAGTGATTTAACTACTAAACATTGTTATTTTCTTAAAGGTTTCACTGTATATATTCATGTAATTTACTGGAGAAGTGTGTTTAAAGTCTGTGAGGACTTGTTTGCGTACACGGGTTGTGCGTAGAGGCAATGGCGAATAACAGTCGCACAAATGTATTAAAAGATTGCATGGTTATGGTAAATTTTGAATGTTGCTGCTTATTTTGGAACTGGGTGGGTAATGTCGTGAATTACATTCTGAATGGAATCCAGGCTTAGTACATCCCCTTCCGTTTATTTCCCTGAATGGTGTTCAATATTGTGAAGCTTGTAGAGTTGTGTCTTGGAAATATTAACTAATAAGTGAAAGGTTAGTTAGGTCAGCTACAGTAACGTGTAAATTACAATTTTACAAGCATTTTACATGTTTTGAATTTAGCTGACACAACCATTTTTAACTTATGAAGTTAATATTCAACTTGTTAAATATGTAGATGGCCGATATTTGTTTAGAAAAAAAATTGTAAAATTCCAAAAATACTTTTATTCTATGCTTTTTATTTTTAACTTCCTCTTTTCATAAAACCCGGCGGAGATAAAATACAAATACTTTAGGAGATATTGTTGTTCTTATTTTGCAATACAAGACCTGTGCAATCATTCGACCGTCGCAATTTTTTTATTTTGCTGTGTGTTCGTGAATGCCTAATTAAAATTTAAATGGTTGATTAGGTCAGGTAGGTTACATTATAAATACTTTCAAACTATATTTTTTTGTGTGCTATATTGTAATAGTTAATTTATCTCACTTAGTTCTAATAAGCCATGAAATTCAACATTTGATAGTGAAACTTATATTATCTATTACTTAAATTTGTGAAAATTGCTGTAGGCTATTATGCGTTTGGTACTACGGAAGTAGTTATTGAAAAACCACGGTGAGACATGTGCACTGTGTTCTGTGCACTTGAGTGAGCTTGCAGTTGAACTGAGACTGGACGTTACTGTGTGCCCCTGATGGCGACTGCCTCTTCATTGGCTGGAAGACAGACGTCGGGATGGCGATCGGGAATATTGAGTATCAATGTTGTGGTATTAATATTTTGTCCCAATCACATTGAACTAGAATAAAAATATTTTGTTTCAATTTTGAAAACTATTTAATCGTACATTGATTGTACACCCGTGCAGTATAAACACCCTGTAACAGGCATTGATGCTGACATTGGCTCTGTCACTAGGGTATCTTCAAGAAAACATTATTCTTGTGTAAATTAGTCAAGTTATTTGTCATTTGGTCATGCATTTAATTTTCTTTTTATTGTTATTTGACTTTTTCTAATAAGAGATAATAAAAAATGTGTTAGTTTCAATTTTAAAAACTTAAGACGTATCAAGAACTCAATGTTACAATATTTAAATATATTTTCATTATAAGGAAATCAAGGTTAAAAGTTTTAAAATGTTGATATTCTTATATCAGTATTTTCAAGCCATTATTTCATTGTCATGTAATGTTGCCACCTCGACTCAGCGCTGAGTGGTTGGCTAACCTGCAGTGTCACTGGGGGAGGGGGGGGGGGAGTTAGAGCCGGCAGAGCTGTTCCACACATGACGATGTTGCCTTCCTGCTTTTGAAGAGTCTGTTCGCATGATCATGTTGTTTTATTAAAAATTTAAATAGTGTTGTAATAAATTATATTGTGGTTTAATGCACTACAATCACAGTCTGTCATTAATATTATAAGTAATAGAACATAAACTTCCATTTAACATTGTAATGAGTTTTCAAAAAAAGAAAAACATGTAGTTCAAATGAGCCAGTGTACATGGGGTGAAGGCCTCATGGTTAGTGTTGTGGAAGTAATTACTTGTATGTACTTGCATTTGACATAACAAGCCATTTGCTTTATCCTGTTTAACATTTTATTAAAAATGTTGATGTATTTTTTTGGGTTCAGTTACCTTGAGTAAAATGACTTGGCTTTAAGAGTTGATGTAAGCCCGTCGACAACGAGAGCAGTAAGGGTAACATCACCGATGGTTCTCGGTGCGGTGGGAGCAGGGTTGCAAACTGAAGCACAGTTCTCACGCCAACTTGAAATGTCCTTGCGTTGGTAACATGTACGTGTAGTTGTCTCTGTGTCCAAGTGTATCCGGGCATCGGGCATCTTCTTCTAATTACGATGCTATTGTTTTAGTGTGTGTTACCGCAGCAATAAAAACTAAACTTTTCTTTTAATCTGCACGAGATGAGTTTCTACTGTGAAAATTTTTGTAGGCTTAAAGTGTTTTGATGCAGGTTTTTAAGATATGATTTAGTTTCTCAATTGAGTTTATCTGATTAAATTTTTTATGAAAATGACAGTTTTGATCTGAAAGTAAGTAATTCATAATTGAAAGTCATTGTAAAATTATATGTGGATTTGCTAGCAGATTAGATTTTCTTGTAAGGTTATTCAATATCCCACATGCCAAAAGTTGCTTTGTTAATACTGCTGGGAAATTTATTTAGAATCTGCACTAGGCTAATTGTTTCTTTTTCAGTATGTTAAATGTTGTTTACTTGCAATATGTTTTTCAAGTCTGGTGTAGCTTTAGGAAATAATCTGCAGTCTTGTAGTATCTGCATGTTCAATGCACATGTTATTTGTAATGCTCGTCAAGTATGTAACTTCATAATATGTTTGTAATTTTCTCCTATGATGTAGATTTTTTTTTTAAAGAATGTAAGGCTGCTATGTTGACTTCATTAATTGGCATTATTGTGTTTTTTAAATATTGGTTTTTATAGAGAATAGCATCATGCAGAAGTGTGCAAATAGTGCGATGTATGTCAATCATTCCATGTCTTTGCCAGGATGTGCACCAAATTGGAGGATGTAGTTTCTTGGAATCACTGGACAAGACTGGAGCCGCTCCCAATCCATGTTAGGATCACGGAAGGTGGGACAGGATCGAGAGGACACACGAAGGATCACTTAACGCTGGAGTTGCTGGACGTGGGCGTCGCTCGTTGCTTGCTAGGATGACGAGTGGATGCCTCCATCGTTACAGGATCAGGATTCAGAGGACACGTGGAGATTGCTTCGCTTTTGTTGGACAAGATGGGACGTTCCGACGCACGTTAGGATACAGGAACCATCATTTTTCTCTTGGAGTAGGATTCAGGATTTGAAGGAGATGCCTGCGCCTTACCGGAGTCACACTTAATGCAATGGATCTCTTCAAAATCTTTGGACAAGATGGGATTTTCGTTCTCCATCCATTCATCATTTCTGGGATCAGGATTTTGGATTTAGGAGGAAAAACACCTAACTATTATATAATTTTATCAACACATTTACATGGGATATCTAGTGGAATTGTGAAAAAAATTGGATTTATCTTTATTTTGATGCATTGGAAGCAAGTACATTCATTACATGCATTATTTATTTGAGGAGACTTATTCTCGTCATGCACAGAAATTCATTTTCAAAATTTTTGAACAAGAAGGAACCTTGACCTTCAATGCATGTTTGATTGCCTTTCTCATTTCATGGAATCAGCACTTCGGAGAAAATAGTAACCATTTCATAACTGTAACTTTACAATGTATATTCAATAAAATTGTGGAGAAGATGGGACCGCCTGTCAGGACACAGTGGAATGGAGTTCTTGAACTACATCTGTAGTTTCACGTGGAAGGATGTGGTCTTGCTTGCATAGTCACAAGCACAGGATTTTCTCTCCAGGATGTTTGGACTAAGGTGGGCTTTAAGGGTCAGTGTGGTAGGACAGTGGAACTGTATCATTGTACCCGTAATCCCTCCATTATAAACATTCCATAGGTAGCCATTAAATTTACTCAGGATTTGTGCCAAAAACTGTGGACTGTCTGGGATTCATTATGCGTCAGTGTCTGCGATGCAATAAGACAGATCTGCAACTTAATGAAGCAGGACAGGACTGGAGAAATTGACGGACACACTCCGTGGCCAAGTCAATATCATTGCTGTGGAGTTAACACCGACCGTGTTGGCCGACACGGGCTGGCTGGATGCTCATACTTTCATTTTGTATACAGTTTCCAGCTAAAGGAATCTGGATTTTCGGAGGAAATTATATTTCGTAATTCATAATTTCTTGAAAATTATTTTCAAATAGTTAGGGAAGAAAAGAGTTACGCATGAACAAGATAGGATGCACCAAAACCCATGTGCTATGATGGCACTGAATGTTCTTGAACTGAACTCCGGGATTCAGAGGACGTGGATGATGTCTTGTTGCTGGCGAAGATGGCACACTGCTCAGTGTGCTCGTGGTTTCATGTCGGAACACATTTGGAGCGTGCTTGCGAGGACAAGCAGGGACAATCGCGCTTCGTAGTGCGTCGATCCTCCGTGCAATCAGGATTCAGGACTCTGGTACTGCAGAGACTTTGGGTTAGCATTCATGCATCGTAGTGCCTTTTCTGGATGAAAAAAGTGTACCTGCGAAAATTATGTGCCGCTATTTGGCACTGGACTGATTAGTTTCTATGAATCTGTTGAATTGTCTTAGGGCAGTAGATTTGTATGTCTCGTTTAAGAGATGGAATCTTCTAATTGTGTTTATAACGCTTTGTGATTGATATTTTATGAAAAAAATACAGGATTTTATTTTTTTAAACATGCAATTTCTTATTTCAACTTAACCATCTCGTATAAAAGCTTCCCTTCATATTTATTTCATTAATAATAAATTTACAGCTAATAACTCGTGAAAAATATTTGTGGCTAGAGTCAAAATTCCTTCAAACTTCATTTTGGTAGTAACATGCTGCATGGTATAAAAATTTTCCATGTTTAGTCAAGAAATTATTTCAGCTTCCAAGTGATCAGTTTATAGCTATTATAGATTTCAAATGCTTGTATTCAGTCATATCATTAGTGTAACACTTTGGGAATAAGTAGTGTGTGCATATAAATGTGTGTACTCCCTTTTCCAAATTCACAAATTTTTTGAGAGTTACTGAAGTCCAAATTGACATTCTGAAGAGAAAAAATTGTTAAGAAAGTGGGTTAAAAGACCTTATAAAATAATGGGTATTTGCTGTTTAAAGACAGTAGAAAAGAATGAGTTAGTTCATAGTTACGTGAAATATGCTTTACTTAACGTACACTGCACATTTATTTCTGAACTAGTATGCCTGGTTATTACAACTCAAATGCAAGGCTAAATATAGTGAATACACAGTGGCCCATGTTAGCAGCACAATTTAATTTATATATGGTCAAAAAGGATTTTGAGTTAGGCCAGAGCAGCAAGATCACAGTACGGCTGATGCATCCACTCAGCAATAAGTTAAGAAGGTTGGCTAAACTGATACGAACATAGGGTTCTTCCAATCATAGGTATCCCTTTGCTTAACGCCTTCTCTGACATGAATTTTACACATTTGTGATTCCTTCACATGTAGAGACTAGCCAGTCCCGTCCCACAGTTCTGTGGGAGCCTAGTTTGCGAGACGGGTGGGAGAGAATGTTGGCTGCGAGGAACGTTACATCTTAGGCCCGCGATCCTCTGACGATGGATGCTGATTGTCACGGATACCACTTCCATCTCGTGGATTGGGAGTACTGGAGTAGAGTTCATTACTGCTGTGGCTTCTGGTGAAGCATTGTTTCCAACTGCATTTACTAGTTAAAAATTGGTTTAAATACCGGGCAAAGATTTCAGGTCCAAAATATTATGTTGAAACCAGTTATTTTCTTAAGTATGGCTGTCCAGATATGTAATGAAAATGCAGTTTCAAGAATTTTTTCACCAGCATTGATGCAGTTTTCAAAAGTCACTTTTGCATTTGGTTTTGCTAGATTGTAGTTCAGTGTGGACTTTTTGCTGCAGGGAGCGAGAGATCACTGATTGTACGTGTGTTTGCTAGTGTCGACTTGTGGAGCCCTGCCAGCCGTTCAACAAGTGCTGTAGTTTGTGTTTCAAGAAACAACGGCATACTGGAGCCGACCTCTTTGGGGCTGTAGGGGACAAGTTAGTTGCCACGAACGTAAACTGTTAGGATTGGCCTTCAGTATTTCAGCACAATATTCCATATTGAGAGCTTGAGCTAAATTAATCTGGCATTAACGAAATGATAATCTGCTTGATGGACACAAATCAAATGATTTGTTTAGCAATTTTGGTAATGGAATGCATCTTGTGAAAGATAACAGTAGGTTTATGTAATGTAGGTTGTTAGGAGAATATGAACAATTTTTTTTTTTGCACACACAGTTAGTATGTAATGTGTTTTGGGAATAAAGGCCATAAATATTACTACTTTTTGTGTTTATAAATAAATTTGTGTCAAATTTATACTGTCCAGATTATTTGTATATTTTAATTAATTTCACGTTAACCCTGAGGAGATATTTTACATGTTTTTCCATTATACTTTTTAAACATTTTTGTGTCAAACAGGATATGTGCCAGAAAATGTTAGTACCTATATTTTTATTAGCAAAGTATTAGTTACCTCGGAGCCGGCACAACTCAAAACTATGTGAACATGCATTCTATAACTGATGTAGGAAATGTCCAGAATAAAATATGTTCAGTGAGCTGCTTCTATCTTCACTTAAGCTGAGCCTCAAATCAAGATACTTAAGTGTAACTTAAAAATGTACTCTATATATATATCTATATATATATATATATATATATATATATATATATATATACACATACATATATATACATATATATACATACAAAATGTTAATACTGTAATACAAGTTTGGTCATTGCAAAGGTTTGGCCTGGTTATGCAAGTACATTGGGTAAGAACATTTTTTTTTTTTATGGGTGTCTGAAGTGCAAACTGCCCAAAATTCTAGCTTTCCCGCATCATCTGTGAGAGTTTTTAGGATAAGGATCACATTTCTACTAGAGTCAGTCAGTAGTAAGTTTCAGCACAGGGGTTGTCCGAGTTGCCAGCAACTTGTAAAAATATGAGAGTGGGTGAACATGTGCATACCTTGAAAAGAAATCTAATATTCCCTAGCTTCCTCATTAACTAATGCAGGTTTTATTCTTTTGTTACATATAGTTAATTACGACCACATAAATGGCCTGTGGAAATATTTTCATATTTCAGTTCATCTAATTTGTTGGCAACCATATGATGTTGAAAATAATATTAACAGAAAATCCTATGTTGTTGCCAAGCCTCGCAAAATGTATTAATCAACCCAATTCGTTCCTAGCTGATATATTTAAATATGTACACACAACAACAAAAAATAAACTTATCCGTCATGTTGATGTAGTTCAAAATAACTGATACAAATGTATTAGAGCTAGAAGAATACAGCAAGGCAGAACCAGCAAACCCCTTGAGTGGCTAAGGACGGGATGCCAGTGTGGCCACAGGTGGTGTGGGCACACAATGCACACAGCTTCAGGAGAAACCACGCAGTTTGAAAACTGCTCAACATAACGAGTGGGGTGTGTTTAGGAAAAGCTTTTAAGAATACGCTGAAGGCGGATGAATAATTCTGTCCCCGTATTTTGTTTTTAAACTATGTCTCTAGGAGAGTGAAAATGGCTAAAAAAAAATAGTTTTCAGAATAATTTTATACATGAAACTCCCGGCACAGATTCTTGAATGCACCAGAGACTTGCGTTACACCTTCATCTTTATTTATCCACCGTTTAATGTTGCAGTTTCCGCTCAAAAACTTATATAGTTGCCCCATGTACAATCAGAAGATTGCACGCCAGTCCTCGGGGATGTGATGCCTCGCTGACCCACACACAAATCTGACTAGGCCCCTTAACACTGCACTTTGAATGAACTATGAGCAAGGACACTGACAAGCCTTAAGGGGCACCACTGGCTCCTGTAACACACGTATCCTGCGGCTAGCACGAGACCAGTGCAGTCTTCGCATCATTGATGTGCCGCTATGAGACTACAATGTGCCTCTATGAGACTGCAATGTGCCTGTGTGAGACTGCAATGTGCTGCTATGAGACTGCAATGTGCCTCTATGAGACTGCAATGTGCCTGTATAAGACTGCAATGTGCTGCTATGAGACTGCAATGTGCCTCTATGAGACTGCAATGTGCCTCTATGAGACTGCAATGTGCCTCTATGAGACTGCAATGTGCCGCTATGAGACTGCTACGTGCCTGTATGAGACTGCAACGTGCTGCTATGAGACTGCAATGTGCCTCTATGAGACTGCAATGTGCCTGTATGAGACTGCAACGTGCCTGTAAGACTGCAACATGCCTCTATGAGACTGCAATGTGCCTCTATGAGACTGCAATGTGCCTGTATGAGACTGCAATGTGCTGCTATGAGACTGCAATGTGCTGCTATGAGACTGCAATGTGCCTCTATGAGACTGCAATGTGCTGCTATGAGACTGCAATGTGCTGCTATGAGACTGCAATGTGCCTTTATGAGACTGCAATGTGCCGCTATGAGACTGCAACGTGCCTGTAAGACTGCAACGTGCCGCTATGAGACTGCAACGTGCCTCTATGAGACTGCAACGTGCCTCTATGAGACTGCAATGTGCCTCTATGAGACTGCAACGTGCCTCTATGAGACTGCAATGTGCCTCTATGAGACTGCAATGTGCCTCTATGAGACTGCAATGTGCCTCTATGAGACTGCAATGTGCCTCTATGAGACTGCAATGTGCCGCTATGAGACTGCTACGTGCCTGTATGAGACTGCAACATGCTGCTATGAGACTGCAATGTGCCTGTATGAGACTGCAACGTGCCTGTAAGACTGCAACGTGCCTATGAGACTGCAACGTGCCGCTATGAGACTGCAACGTGCCGCTATGAGACTGCAATGTGCTGCTATGAGACTGCAATGTGCCTGTATGAGACTGCAATGTGCTGCTATGAGACTGCAATGTGCCTGTATGAGACTGTAATGTGCCTCTATGAGACTGCAATGTATGACTGCATTTTCATCTTGAAGCAGGTTATTCTTGTCACAAAAATGTATGGGAAATTACAATGAAATGTTTTTATAACTGCAGCAATTTTTTGAAGTGGTTGTAGAACTTGGTTCAATTATAAACATTGTATGCTTATTTATCATCTTAAAAAAAAACTTTTAATTAGCGACAAACCAGTTCAGCTGAGACACAAAAGATGTATACAAGCCTTAAACATTATTATTCTTCCAATAAAAAGTCCTTCATAATTAAAACATGAATAACTTGACAAAAAAAATTTTAAATAGAAAAAATTTGTGAATTTTTTAAAAGTTAATTGTATAAAATTTTTCAAAATTTTTACCTGCATAACTAGGTCATAAGTACTAGTGTTGCTAATAAAGGCAATGCAAAATTGAAATTGAGAATACACAGTTTGTACACACTTTAGCATAACTTTTACAAACTTTCCATACTTTTTATTTTTTTATATTGACTTTTTAGTGATGCATGTCAGTATGTTCAGTGTGTGTCACACCGCATATCAAGCGATGGCTGACATCAGTGGCGTAGCCAGGATTTGTGTATGGGGGGGTGTTAAGAAGCATGCCCCCCCCCCCCCCGTATTAAAGTGGTGGGTCCTCCCCCGGGAAAATTTGGATTTTAAGGTGTAAAATAGTGCTATTTTAGCAGTTTTCAGTACTTAAATTTAAATATTGTAATGGTAAAAATTTTATTAATTTTAATATGAATTTGTTTGAGTGATGAATAAGAAATTAATTAAAGATTTGGTGCTAAGGGGGGGGGGGGTTAACCCCCCCCCCCCCCCCCCCCCCCGACTACGCCCCTGGCTGACATTTACGTGTCACTTAGTAGTTGGGTTTATCTCTAAAAACCTGAATGCAAATTTTGTAACAATTTTTCTTGCTTTCAGAAATTAACTGATAACAAACTTATTGCATCTTCAGTAGCAAGCACACTCAAAATATACAATTTGTGTTCAGATATTTAAAAAAATCTAGTTTTTAAACTTTTTAGACTTGTTTTGATTCTCTTCATAAAGAATTTCTTTATAAGAAACACAAAAGATTTGGTTCCTTTAGTTTTGTATGTCACAGGATGTTTGGGAATAGCAGGACGTTAATTCAATTAGTGGCAGAGAATTCCAAAACAAGCCATTTTTGCTTAGGAAATTATGTCCAGAAATGGAACCCTGCTAAGTTAAAGGCATAAACAGAAGTAGTATGCATATTTGAATTTTGCACGCATAGGGCCACAACTCCATTGGCTGAGAGGAAGAGCCATCAGCGCAGTGACGTTCAAATGCACTGCAAGTTAGTCACGTGCTGTAGCAACCAGCAGTCCGGTGTACAGCACAGTGGATGGTGGTGCTTGTTGTAGTTCAACATGTTTGCTTTGGGCTACTAGCAAAGTATACTGTGTAGAACATCATGTGGTTTCTGCATGGATTGGTCTGCACTTTCAACGTGCAATACAACAGCACCTCAGCAACATGTTTCCTGGACGGTGCGTGAGGCGTTGCCGCCTTGTTGGTCGCCGGGCTTGGTCCTGTGGGGCCACACTTAACATGAAGCTGAATAAAGTTCGTGGAATAACAACAATGCATAACAGCCTGCGAATATCTGTACGATGCACCACAAACACTCACTGCAGTGTGTGATGAGGCTTCGTTGTTGTAATGCCTGCACCACTTACAACATTTGTGAAGGTACATTCGACCGTGCAGCCGTGCTTGCACCAAGCAACCTGCAAGCCACTTCGCTGTGATTGTGCGCCTCTCAGCCTCCGAGCACTGCCTAAATGAGCGTGTGGGCTGCTGTTCAAACACCGTTATTCATCAGTGTGTATCATTGTTATGTTCACACAACAATAACTTGTAAAACAGTGTTCAGCGTGAGCCTTATAATTTTAGAACAGTGTTATCTCCTGCAGCGACTCGAACAGAGTTGCCAAGGGAGATAGGTTGGGTTTTTATCTTGCGAAGAAACTTAAAACAGTTTTGTGTACAAGATGCTTTTATTGGTTATGATATGGCACACGACAAACATGCAAACTTGGTAGTGATACGTCGCCGTTTGCTTCAATAGCTGAAACAGGTTTACTGCAAATGGCGGACGATCTCTGTGAACACAAATTACACACTTTTAATTTGATGCAATAATCTCGTAATAACAACAAATAATAATCCTGACGTTTAGCGATTATGTTAGCTACGGCAACAAACAGTATAAATTTGGTATTCTTTTTTCTTTGAATTAATTTCCTGTTACTACCAAAATTCCAAACTAGAGTTAACTTAACTCAATTATACACAATCTTTATCTGACACACAATTTAGAACATACAATTGCATTAGACTAAGACCTACGCCGCGTTTTGGGTCCGCCCTCCATTTTTATTATACTTCACATTTAAGTCAGATCCCTAGTGGCGCTTTCGCCTACACACTATTGAGGTGCGGCCAACTCGTCGTCTTTCTATTTCCGGTTATCCGACGTCTCAGTCCTGTCTCTATCAATTTACTATTCTATGTACAAAGTCAATTCCGGGTAAGTTTGCCAACGCTAGCTATAAACCCCTCTTCGCCATAAGCGGACGACGTCGATGTCGACTTCCACTCTCGTTGCGCTGACTCGCTCCTTCCCCACTCGCTGAGCGAGTGTCCCTAATTAAAAGTCTGCTCCCTTCGCTATTTTCCTTCAGGGGGTATTCGCCCACCCCTGAGGACTTCAAATTTGATAAGCAGCTTTTCACAAAATTACTCGCCAAGCGAGTTCCTACTCGCTCCGGGCGAGTATTGGTGGCGAGTTGTGGCGTCTGAGGTTAAGTCCGTTTCTTCTTATTATGTCGTCTGCGGCTAAGTCCCGGTCCAGTGTGAAAAGTTAATGTTCCACTTACTGCTTGTTGAAATTCGCCTAAGTCCCACCTCGGCTGCGGATGGAGGTGATAGACTCTGGAGATGGCGGCTCGTCCGCCGCAGGCAGAGTCCGGTTGTTGCCTCTCGATGCAGAGTGACTCTCTCTCGTGGCGGAGCAGCGATTCCCTTCTGCCCCGTGTGATGATTCTTCTAAGTCGGCAGCGGCGTGGTGTATCGAAGTTCCGGGCGTCGTGGGCGATGGCGGCAGCGTGACGAACTGTTGTCTTCTTCGGAGCTGTGTTAAGCCGAAGCCTCTGGCTGGCAGCCAGGCACCTTCTGCTTGCTGCTTGCTAACAAACCCGTATTTATACCCGGCGAACCCAGCATGACATCATCAAGTGCCAATCAGCGCTCACTGCCTTGTTGCTAGGGGCTCGGTCGACTTGTGAGTCTCGGGTTTTCCTGGGGCCTAGGAGTTATACAACCTCTTAGACTCCCGTGTATTGCAGTTGTCCTGCTTTTGGGGAATTCTCGTTAGGTAGGGTTTTCCTACCATAACAACAGGCGAAGTAAGAAATTAGTGAATTAACTGAATCAATTACTGATTTTTGCACTTAATGAGCTTATTTGAAATATCAGTATGAAGTACTATACATATGTACATATTTAAGCTGAAGTGATTGTAACTTACTGAGGGTGGTACTCACTTGTGTTTGCAGAGGAACGCGCATGCCTCCCCCCTGCAGGTCACCGGGCAGGCCACGCCCCCGGTGGAGAAGCCCCCGCAGGTCACGTCCAGTCGCAGGAACACCCCGCCGCTGGCCTCCAGCTACTGCAGCGCGCTGGTGGCCCGGCAGCACGCCCAGGACAACCTGAGGCACCGGCCGCTGCCCGACGTGCTGGACGACGCCACGTACCGCGCCCTCGAGGCACGCAGGCACGCGCGCCCCGGCCTGTCCCTGGACGTGACGCCCCAGGCGGCGGCCGTGGGCTGGCGGGGCCACGGGGCCGCGGGCCCCACGCAGTGCAGCAAGCTGCGCGTGTACCGCCCCAAGACCGCCGCCAGCTCCCACGGCCGTCCCGGCACGGACGTCAGTGTCGAGTCCCGACTCCCGCGCCGGGGCAACGTCTCGGAGATGCAGCTGGCCATCTGCTGGGACGTGAAGCCGCCCCCGGAGCAGGGCGAGCCCCGCCCCTCGCCCCACATCGACGGTAGCAACGGGAGCGCTGCCCCGGCCGTGTTCACCCTGGTGCACCAGGCGCAGCCCGAGGAGCAGCCGCGCTGCGGGAAGCCCGGGGGCTGCTCCCCCGACCACAGCCTCCCCTCCAGGGGCTCCGCTGGCTCGGGCCCCAAGAGCGCCTGGGCGGACGAGCCGACACGGCACACGACCACCGACGGAAACAACAACCTCACCGAGGCCCAAGAGAGCGGCGGTCCCGACATCCGAGAGAACGTGGCGAATGCAACCGGGAGACACGGTTCGGGCAGCTCCCGGGGGCGGACGGGCAGTGCCGACGGAAGGAAGCGAGCGGCCACCGCCCGCAACTCCGCTCGTAACAGCGCCGACTCGGCAGAGTCAAATGCGTCCCTGAACAAACAAAAGCACCACCGCAGTTCGCCCAACCTCGCGGGCGGCGGAGAGCGGCACGACCACTACGTCCCGGGCGAGGTGGCGTGCGCGGACAAGAAGAAACTCCTGCACGCTCGGCCGTGCATCGCGTGCGAGCTGAAGGCGAGCGGCGGCCCGACGCAGGAGCGACCTCGCTCCGACTACAAGATGGCGTTCAAAGCAGGTAAGCCCGGCAGCTCGAGCAGTAGCGGCAGTGGCCGGCCGCAGACCAGCAAAGTGCGCGTGCCCAAGCCGCGGGCGTTCCTCAAGCGCAACTACTCCATTGACACGCTGGCGCCCCCTTTTTCCTTGTGGCCAGGCAACACCGGGCAGGACTATCCCGAGCACTGGCGCCTGGCGTCTGTGTACCAGCACGCCTACAAGCCCCCGGAGGCGCGCAAGAAGCCGCTGCTGGCCAGCGTGTACCAGTGACTCCGCGAGGTTTGTGCCCTTGCCACCACGCTTGGCACGGACGTGCAGTATCGCTACGTTCTCGCTTGTTTCACGTTTCTGTTTTAGCCCAGCACTTCCTGTATCATGCATCTCGCACACTGCCATGTTCAAGTATGTACATGCTGTACATACGGCCATACAACGCTTGATATACTCTCAGCTGCAAGCGTGCGTATTTAATTCTTAGTCTTGTCTGTTGTTCCCAAGTTGTTCCTTGAAGTTTCTTCAGCTATTACCTCTTCTTCAAAGGGAGTCATCATTCTGTCATGTGAGGTTGTGAGTAGTAAACATATATCTGCAAATTGTAAAGCGAGTTCATCTACCTCACATGCATGCAGGAATTTTTAAAAATATTTTTATGCTAAACTTGCCTGTAGTGTTGTTTGCTTTTACAAATATTCTTTTGAACATGGGTGTGCTGTACATATTCAGTTTATATTTTCATAATGAAGCCACAGTTGCTGTTATCATGATGTATTTTCCCAAAAATGTGTGCTTTTGTGCTTTAGTCTTCAGTGTCCTTCCTCCCACGCGCTTCAAGGTCTCCACACAGCATCAAAACCTGCAGAGTTCAACACTTATTGTATTGTACAGTTTGTTAAAATGTTTCATACTTATTATTCACTCCTTTGTAAAAAATGTAATAAAAACTTAAACTTCTGCTTAAGCTTGTGTTAAATATTGTGTTTAAACTTTTGTTAATGCATACTTCTATGTAAATTGAAATGAGACGTGAAAATTCCACAAACTACATAATTAATATGTTATGTAAAGACAAAATTATTTCTTTTGCATATTTGTTGCATGCTAGCAAAACATAATGCTACATGATCATTAATATTATGCCTCGATCCAACTACATAAAACATCTGTTAAAACATTTCTCAAGATATTTAAAATTTTACACTAATTAACATAAAAAACTTTTTGAAATGGAAAAACTGTAAGTATATATAGGTGAACTGAAATTAAATATTTAAACACACAGAATTATTTAGTTAAGAATGGTTTTATTCCAAATGAATGGTTCAAGTACTGTTGATGTCCTCCTCTTCTCGCACCCAGCCCTCTTGACAGAGAGCCAGCAGGGGTGGAGGAGGTCGAACTGCTGGTCTGGCCCCACGTTGGGCGCCAGAAAGTTTGTGATGATCCCGTCTCCTTCTCTCGCACCGATGTCTCTCTTGGGTGAGAGCCTGGTATCGGGTGGAGAAGGTCCAAGCTGCTGGTCTGGCGGCAGGATTCACACCCGGCTGGTATGCAGGCGAATAGCTAGTGGGGTGAGGGATGGGACTAAACTATTTATTGAAAATAATGTCGGTATTTTACACGGAACTTTTATTGACCTGAATTGTCCAAACAGTTCAATTGGTAGCCTGCGTCGGCTTTCACAACATACACTGAATTGAAACACGGTACACCCTATCGTCCAGAAAGGGGGGGGGGGGGGGGGAAGGGAGACAAATTCCCTAGGCCGAGATAGGTCCTCGGATGGCCTAACTCGCGAAGGAGGGGTGCGAGCAGCAGAAAACGGATAGCCAGTTGTTCTGCTGCTCCCCCTATGATCGTCCTATGGTCAGTGGGCGGAATCCAGCCTCACTGGCCGTCGGGCCGATCAACTCCTTTCAGGTGGATGACCTCGCCTTTATATAGGGAGAAATGCGCGGGAACGAAGAAAAAGAAGGGAGGGGCGAACTAACTCCTCTTTGGAAGGGATGAGATGCGCGTGCATGAATCTCGCCGAAATTTCCCTGCCCTGGTGGTGGAAGTATAAACTATATATTAATAATAAAAAAGAAATGATAAACTTGACATAAATAATTATATGTTCATACATATATATTCAATCCTATGTATTAAAAAGTATTTAAACTTGCTTTCACACTTAATTAGTTAAATTTATACTATTATAAAATATAAATACAGTTGGTAGATCGCCGTTCACAAGATGGCGTCACAATGTACATGTTCAGCTGTGGCAAGAGAAAAATATACATTTGTATACATAACTCGTTCATATTTACTATTATATTCTGAAGTGCATTAATATGTGTGGTTATAGCGACGTAAAAAATAAAGGGCGAAGTTGGTTGGCTGCTTTAATGAATTATTCTATTGTTCGTCGCTTTGTTTATAACCTACGATGTCGCACAGATTCGTTGCCGCATATTACGTGAGTAGGCCTATTGCCGAAATACCTTTTTCCCTGAATTGCTTCTGAACTTATTAAAACTCGTTTTGGGTTTAATTATAACGTAAAGTAACGTGATATTTAATATAGGGAGGGCGGGCACGCGTCAGTACCTATGTCACTACTGAAGATACTACAGAATAACAGCCCTGCCGTATACTTAAGTCTGATTTTGCCTCGGAAACTGCAGTTGCACGTGGTGGTGCATTGCCGGACGTCGCTCTGAAGCGATAAGGCACATCCTTTTGCCGTCTTTCGGTTCAGTGTTGGTCCCTGAAGTGCCAGTTATGGCACAGACTGTTGAAATATTAGCTTGAGGTAGGTCTGTGCGAAGTATCGGCTAATCGAATCGGTTGAAGCTATTATTAATATTCTATTTGACTTCGCCAGGAAATTGTATATTTGTTTTATTTGAAGCTTCAATTGTGATGCAAATCACGCCTCATGAGAAGTTTTAAACTTTGGTACGTGTAAGGTGATGAAATATATATTTTTTTATTTTTTTTTCTTGTATAAATTTTGTTCAAATAAAGTTGGTTACGTAAAAAAAAAAGAGGCACTCCGTTTGCTTTTATGAATGCTTGATTATTTTGTGATACTTACTGAATGATGTTATGTATAATATACCCTAATTGGTTAATCAGTTCAAACATTACAAATGTTTAACAATTTATTTTTTACTTTTATCCTGTATTTTGTAAAATAAGTGTAATTCAGCTTTGCAGAGAACAATCTTCGCAATTCAATTCAACTTCGTGAATATTTTAAACTTTGATTTGTTGTTCGCTTCGCATCGAAACATTAGTATCCGCACAGGCTTAGCTTGAGGAGCTAGAAAGTGTTCCTACTATTGTGAAACGTCTGAAGAAAATTAATCTCAAAGATGAAATCATTGGGCAAATCATGGAGTAAAGTGAAAGAATAAGAATCTAAACTGAAGAAAGGCTGGAAAAACACAACCCTGAAAAATTATACCTCTGGGCTAGCTGAAAACAAAGACAATGTTATCGTTAAATCGCGCATAATCAGAGAATTGGCACATCCAAAGTTTCCGCGGTCCAGAGAAACTCTGTCGGATGTCAGTCATCCAGCTGTCACATACATGGGAGACATTCATGCACATAACGCAAAGTGGTCACATGTACACGCAGGTGGGAATGGCTTGAAAGGCAGGTATGGACTATGGTATTCCTACGTTCTTGGATTGCAGTGCCTCTTTCCTCGCTCATAAGTTCATTACTACCTGCTTAAATTAGTTATCCTCCAGGTAAAGGTTGGTAATTGTACATACTTGTATGTTATTATCAAAGAAGTAAGTACCTGCTGGATTGTCATTTCAATGTTAAGAATTGTAATAGATATAGATTTAAGATTTAAAAAACGTAAGTTACAGAGTCGTGTGCTTGTTTGGTTGCCTGTGGCAGGCACCTCCGTGCCGTGCTCGAAGCACGGGTGGCTGAGCCGTGCTGACTAGTGGAGGGGCGAGGCAGAACGCACGGCTGCTCCGCCCCCTCTTTCAGTTTGCAAACACGTCGATTCCTCGTCACTTCAACTCCAGCCAAATATGCATTAGAATGTTTTTTTTTGTGTTAATGTTATTTTCCAAACAGTTCAGAAATGTTCATTTTGATAAAACTAACATACAACCATCATACAAGAGTGTCCAACTGAAAAGGAAACTTTGAAATCACAGTACAGTAGGTCCACTTGTTAAAACTTTCATGTCACTAAGGAAAATGTTGTCAAATAGAAAGAAACGTAAAAAAACAAAAAAAAAATTTCACTGTGTTGAATGTTCATTATTTGGGCCCAGAGAATAGAAGGGACAGGTGTAAAAGCAACCAGATGTTCATAGCAGACGGCACTCCACGTCAGCATCTGGCTCACTGGATGGCTGTCACCCCCTCCCTTCCCAGTGGCACACTGCTACCAACGTGGCCTAGATCACAGACTTCCGTTCCTGTTGGTGATGTGGATATTCAAATGGTTGCAGGTTTCTAGCGAAGTAACGCTATAGGTGGCGGGCGACAAGCTCTCAATAATCGTCTAGCACGGCACAGCACGGCACAGCGTGCACCGCTGCACACTGGAAACATTCCTCATTAGCTTAGGGATTATCTGTGTTCTGCTTTTAAAAGTAGTTTTGTACTTATGTGCTTGTGAGAAATAAAAAAAATTATCATAATTAAAAACATTAATTAATAATGTGTGCATGCAATACACAAGCAACGCCATTGAAAATTATTCCATCAAGATGGTGAGATATACAGTATTTATTCACACTTGACGAGGGTATATAATCCACACTGCTGGTGACTTCTCTGGAGCCACGCCGGAGCCACACCAGGGTCGTCACGGCAACAGCCGGCTGTACTCCAAGAAGAAGGAGCTCTTCCTTACGCTCTCCCACACCTTGTAGGCGTAGTGGAACCTGCAGCACACCGCGCTTCTGTAGCACTACACTCCATCTGTTTCATCAAGTGCCACCAATCATTAATGGTGGATCACCTCAAACACTGGCATTATTATAACTTCCTATTTCATTTCAAATCTAATAATTTATACAAGCGAATGCTTTAAATACTAATTTTCTTTTACAACTTCTCTCGTGAACTGAATTCAATTTGTAAACTGTATTTCACACAATTGTAAGGTTACAATTGACTGATGGAGCTAAATTGACACATTCGCAACGGTACATCGCAAAATAAATATTTCCTGAAGTATTTCACCCATCAATCTTGGTAATTAAAAATAGTCAATATAAATAAATTTTTCCAACATCCAATTTTAACACTTGGATGTTATTTAGAAAAATATATTTGAATTTTAAAATTCATAAGTAGTATTTGAAAAAATAAAAAAACTAACTATAGTTGTCATCAACTAGGTATCCTCCAGTGACAGTGGCAAATAACTGTTATAATCTTTTAAAATTATATTCAATGATTGTAATTTGTTTAGCATGATGTTTGTACCACAAACCACAATAGAATAAAAAAAATTGAAAAATGTTTACTTTTTTTAATCTTGCAACTGTTATTAGTTAGTTACGTACTCATTTTTACATTACGACCGTACGAAAATTTTCAAACATACATAATATTTGAAAATCATTATATTGAAAAAGTGCATCATGTATAAAGTATCAGTCAAATTGACATGTTTTGAAGAAATTAATATCAAGGAACATTTAATTATCTTATTTTTCTTTAGTAATGTTATCTTTTTTAATAAACAGATTTCATAAAAATAAAAACAATAAAACTGTAATAGCTTGTTTTAAAAATGAAACTGGCCTGAAAATAAAACAATTACCTCTAGTCTCTGTCTATGACTGTCTGCAGTCTCGCACTCAGACTGCAGTACGGAGCAGAGGACACTGACTGTCGCAGGCTTATTTACACTCTGATTATCATTTTGTATACCATAGTTAATTATAATAAATTTTAGTATTTTTTTTCTAAATTTAACTGATTGTTAATTTTTCTAAACACCAATTACTTTTTTCACAGGAGAAATTATCGTAGCAGCCGGTCACTACTAATTACAATGCTATGAGCTAAAGTGAAACAGCGAACGGTTTTAATATTAAATTATATAGAAAAGAGTTGATGGCAGAAAACCCTCGAAACAAAGATGACGTCTTAAGTTTCCTTGGAAGTGAAAATTAAATATCACATGAGCCCTTGGAGAAATACAACAAGAAAATGTACTTCCGAAATGCTCATTCGAAACTGTCCTCCACAATAAGTACATGTACGTTGTGAAGTTGTGCATGAAAGGTCACACGCTAGCAGGAGGGGGAGCGCACCAGTTCTTCTCCGAGAGCACGGTGTGCGTGAGCGGCTGCTTGCCCACGCCCAGGATCTGTCTGCGCAGCCGGCGCACCAGCTCCGCGCAGCCGGGCTGGCCTCGGAAGTGGCCCGCCTCCTCTGCAACAACGCACGGCACTGCACGACCACCGGTGCAGGGCTGCCAACTAGCCCCCGTCGCACCGCAACGTGGCGCCAGACGAGAACCCTGCACACGCTCTGCGATACAGGACACGGAGCTTACCGCAGAAAGAAGTTAACGAGAGTACAGACGCAACATTCTACATTAAACTCAGGCTACTCTTGTGTGACTGTGTACATCGTGACCTTTTGAGTGTGGAGCACACAACTGCTCGTCTCCCGCACACTCTCGCTCGTGAACTGGGAACGACGTCACAGCACAAGCGCTCCGTGCGGCAGACGCATCCTGCTGCAGTAAAGTCGTCAGTTGGGAAAGTTAAACTACCGTATACTAAACAGGATATTTTTCTAAAATCCCAGTAATATATTTAAATAGTAAAAAAATAACTTAAGCGAAAAGAAACAATATCTATATTACAACTGCATTAGTTAAAATTTATATCCAAGAAAACTAATTGAATAAAGTCCAATGAAAAAAAATTGTCCAATAAATAACAAGATAAATTAATTATTATAATGAAATTAAAATATGAGAGGCATGGGGAGTGCCATACTGTCTATGGGCACAGAAAGATGCAATGTTTGGTAAATACGTGACCCATAACAGGATGTTTACAAGTAGGGACTTGAGGAACAGGGGTTATGCAGGGGGAGGGACACTGCCCCCTCCCTCCCACACACACAACATTCTAAAAATATAATTAATTCTTCTCTTGATATATTCGTTTATGATTTACTGTCTTATAGTCTTCTTGGATGTTTAAATACATCGAATGATGACGAAGATTCACAATTCCAACTCAAGTTCATACAACATTCTTTATAATTTTGAAGAAAACAATTTTTTCATCAAATATATTGTAGAAATATCCTTTTAACTACACACTTTCTGCCAATATTTAAACATATCTCATTCTTATATTCAATATAAAGACAAACACTAGAAACAGGAAAGTCGCAAAGGCCAAGACATTACAGAATTTTATAATAAGTGAAAGTTCTAACTTATGTGAATAGTAACTATTTACATCAAACACACTGGTTGGTATATGAAAGTCATTCAAAACATGGACATATAACCTCAATCATGTGATTAAAGGAATATATAAATTTTATAAAAGAAGTAATTAAAATAATTATCTCAAATTAATAAGCAATACGTAACTATAAGTACCCTTACAATATGTAACACACAGTTTTCTTTAATTCCCAGGAAAGAATAGCTTTTGGCTTTGAAAGAGCAGAGTGGGCAGTCTCCCTCTGCCGAAGCGAGGCGACACGAGACAGAACGAGGGTCGGCAGACGGCAGCAGACGCGTGGCCTCACCCTGGCCGGTGACCTCCGGCAGCAGGAACAGGTTCAGGGGCTCGCCGCACGAGCCGGGGTTCAGGCAGTCCATCACGCTGCCGCTGGCGATGCCTATGCCACTCTGGATCTGCACCCGGGACCGCAGGAACGCGCGGTTGTACACGTTCTGCCGACACACACACACACACACACACCTCGCACCTCCCACACGTCCCAAGCCTGCCTCGTTCCCGTTGCCTCGCTGCAGTTACTTTTACACACATTGAAATTTTGAACTTAATCATAAATGTTGTATTAGTAAACTCTTTTTCCTTACCTAATTAATGCAGGTGCATACAAAATTTGATTTAATTTTAAATAAATCCCCAACGTCAAACATTTACAAATGGAACTCACTTTTCTTAATCAGAAACCAGACGGTAATTAACGGGGCTCGGGCTCTCGATGGTCCGTCCGCCCGTCGTCGGTCATTATATTTTTCCACTTGGATACTGTCCACTGACAATAAGGCGTAATTCTCTTGTAAAGGTTCATTAGTTTGATGATCATGTATGCTAGGCATTTATAAATCTTGATGATTTAATTTCATTCGCTCTATTAAATATATTTTAGAGTTACTGTAAATAATTAATTACACTATTCTGATTGCTTAATTTTTCAAATATCAAACTTCAAAATGTGTTGAAAGTTATAAACCTAATATGGTAAGCAGCTAAGCAAAAACAAACTAAAATACCATTTATAAAAAAAAGGTGTGTATATTTATGTACGTACCTAATACTTTTTTTAAAATTTAATATACTGAACCATTTTGAAGTTTATTGTAACAAAAAATTATTAAATAAATAGTCAGTATTCACTATATTATTTATAAATACGTATGTGTGTAAAATTAGTTATTTAATTTAGCAAAATGATCTAGATAAATTTTATTTAATAATGAAAATCAATCTATATGCTGAAAGTTTATTCTACGCAGCCGTGAGCAGAAGATCCACAGAAACACGAGGTCATATGAATGGTGGCCACACAGCACAGGTTAGGAACCACACCAAACAGCAGGTCTGTTGGCGGAGCTGCCAAAACCATGTTACGCCGCATCCACAGCGACGCGTCTGTTCGACTGTAGCTCTTAGTCTGATCAAATTTAAAAATAAAATTAATACTCATGATTTATGAAGACTACATAGGTACAACAAATTTAAATTTAAAATTGAAAACAAATATTTTAAAGCATTTATAAGTCAAAATAGACTAGACACTTCATTTTTTAGGCGCAACTGCACAAATAGTGCAATTATATTTATGTAATAATGTTTAAAACTAGCAGCTGTGTGGTTCTGCATTGTGTGTTTCTAAGTTATGACAGTTCTAAGTTGTGTGTTTTTTAATTGAGATAGTTCTAAGTTGTGTGGTTCTGCATTGCGTGTTTCTGAGTTGTGTGGTTCTGCGTTGCGTGTTGCTGAGTCACGACAGCCGGCCGTGGTACCTGCATGAGCTGCACCTGGCGCGGACTGAAGTCCGAGGGCTGGGCCCGGTTGTGCAGGAACAGCACGTGGGGGAAGTACTCGATGATCTCCTCGTCCTGCGACGTGGTGGGGGTGGCCGGCTTCAGCATCTCCGCACACTGCAGGAACCTGCAGACACCACAAGGGCTTAACACGGCCGTTTCCGTAGAACTCATGATGGGGCAGTGATACATGTACCTAAGGACACCTTTCTATTACAGCCAATGCAACTTTTGCCTGGAATCACAGCATTGAAAAGTCCCAGTTTGATTCTTTCGGAATTAAAACCTAGAATGTCTCAGCGGAAACTAAATATATGCCCAGAGGCTTCCTGCTAACTTATTAACCATAAGTAGCAGAATAATCAAGGGTTGCCATACCTAAATGTATATTTTTGGACATATACAATTATCTATTAATTTTTATTGCAGAATATTTTAAAAGCGAGTTTGTTAGAAGTCAGTGATGCCACTGCAAACACCATTGCTACCTGAGGCCGGGAGCAGCGGTAACGTGATTCGATAAATTCTGACTCAGCTTTGCACAACTCTGTACATAACACGTTAAATCAAATATGCAATTCCATCTAAAGAATGCTACATAAATTACCAAAGCCAGCTAGAATACAATAATTTGAAATTCACATCATCTTTCGCATGCACAAAAGACACAGGGACTGGTGATATGTCGATTCTACTATTTTTCCAGTTCTCTGTTTGGTTCCAGTTTTTAAAAGTTGGTACTCGGTTCTCAGTTTTAAGTTAACCTCCAAAAAATTTCAAGTCACACCAAAGGTACAGTATGCCCTAATATGTGGTGTGTTTGAAGTAGCTTGGCTTCTGGGTTGTAGCCAGCCCAGAAGCCAAGCTACTACAGACAATGGCTGTGAAAGCCTGCGTATTTGTTTGACATGACTCATCAGTGCTCCAGTTTACAATAACTAAACCACAAACAAGTCACCCAGCCTCTAGGATGCCACTCAATACCGGCATTATCCTTCTGTGTGGGCGGGCGAGTGGCTAGCACCAGTGGCGAAGGGAGGGAAGGAGAAAATTCTCTTTGTCGGGTCACCTGAAATTTTCAAAAATTTACGAACCATTCACTTGTTACATGGGGCCAATGATATATTGCGTAATTTTACTGCGAGACTATTGCAGTTTCACATAAAGGAGGGAGGGAGGTTTAGCTAATATGCTTTCAGTAGTACCGGCTCTGGTACTGACATATTCATGACTCTCTGTGCCAGCTAATGTTGTGAGAACCAGGAGAAGCGGGATAGAGACAGGGACGTGCGAGAGGCAGACCTGAGCACGTTGGGGTCCAGGAACCAGTCCTGCACCAGCACCACCACGTGGCACACAGACAGCAGGAAGGCTGCCAGCTGCATGGACTGCAGCTCCGTGCTGCTCTCGGCCGACGTGAACTCCAGCGCGGAGAACTTCTTGGCCTCCGCATGCGCGAGCCGCTCCGCCACCGCCGGTGACAGCACGGGCTGCATGTCCAGGAGCACCATGCGGTCAGGCGTCACGCACACGTCCACGCCCACCGTGCAGTGCTGCCCGCTCTCGTGCTGCTCCGGGCCCTGTCGCGGGAACACCCCTCCGTCCCTGCAAGCACCAGCTACCGTCACTCCTGCCTCACTGCATCCACGCCCACCGTGCAGTGCTGCCCGCTCTCGTGCTGCTCCGGGCCCTGTCGCGGGAACACCCCTCCGTCCCTGCAAGCACCAGCCACCCTCACTCCTGCCTCACTGCGTCCACACCCACCGTGCAGTGCTGCCCGCTCTCGTGCTGCTCCGGGCCCTGTCGCAGGAACACCCCTCCGTCCCTGCAAGCACCAGCTACCGTCACTCCTGCCTCACTGCGTCCACGCCCACCGTGCAGTGCTGCCCGCTCTCGTGCTGCTCCGGGCCCTGTCGCGGGAACACCCCTCCGTCCCTGCAAGCACCAGCTACCCTCACTCCTGCCTCACTGCGTCCACGCCCACCGTGCAGTGCTGCCCGCTCTCGTGCTGCTCCGGGCCCTGTCGCGGGAACACCCCTCCGTCCCTGCAAGCACCAGCTATCGTCACTCCTGCCTCACTGCGTCCACGCCCACCGTGCAGTGCTGCCCGCTCTCGTGCTGCTCCGGGCCCTGTCGCGGGAACACCCCTCCGTCCCTGCAAGCACCAGCTACCGTCACTCCTGCCTCACTGCGTCCACGCCCACCGTGCAGTGCTGCCCGCTCTCGTGCTGCTCCGGGCCCTGTCGCGGGAACACCCCTTAGTCCCTGCAAGCACCAGCTACCGTCACTCCTGCCTCACTGCGTCCACGCCCACCGTGCAGTGCTGCCCGCTCTCGTGCTGCTCCGGGCCCTGTCGCGGGAACACCCCTCCGTCCCTGCAAGCACCAGCCACCCTCACTCCTGCCTCACTGCGTCCACGCCCACCGTGCAGTGCTGCCCGCTCTCGTGCTGCTCCGGGCCCTGTCGCGGGAACACCCCTCCGTCCCTGCAAGCACCAGCCACCCTCACTCCTGCCTCACTGCGTCCACGCCCACCGTGCAGTGCTGCCCGCTCTCGTGCTGCTCCGGGCCCTGTCGCGGGAACACCCCTCCGTCCCTGCAAGCACCAGCCACCCTCACTCCTGCCTCACTGCGTCCACGCCCACCGTGCAGTGCTGCCCGCTCTCGTGCTGCTCCGGGCCCTGTCGCGGGAACACCCCTCCGTCCCTGCAAGCACCAGCCACCCTCACTCCTGCCTCACTGCGTCCACGCCCACCGTGCAGTGCTGCCCGCTCTCGTGCTGCTCCGGGCCCTGTCGCGGGAACACCCCTCCGTCCCTGCAAGCACCAGCCACCCTCACTCCTGCCTCACTGCGTCCACGCCCACCGTGCAGTGCTGCCCGCTCTCGTGCTGCTCCGGGCCCTGTCGCGGGAACACCCCTCCGTCCCTGCAAGCACCAGCCACCCTCACTCCTGCCTCACTGCGTCCACGCCCACCGTGCAGTGCTGCCCGCTCTCGTGCTGCTCCGGGCCCTGTCGCGGGAACACCCCTCCGTCCCTGCAAGCACCAGCCACCCTCACTCCTGCCTCACTGCGTCCACGCCCACCGTGCAGTGCTGCCCGCTCTCGTGCTGCTCCGGGCCCTGTCGCGGGAACACCCCTCCGTCCCTGCAAGCACCAGCTACCGTCACTCCTGCCTCACTGCGTCCACGCCCACCGTGCAGTGCTGCCCGCTCTCGTGCTGCTCCGGGCCCTGTCGCGGGAACACCCCTCCGTCCCTGCAAGCACCAGCTACCGTCACTCCTGCCTCACTGCGTCCACGCCCACCGTGCAGTGCTGCCCGCTCTCGTGCTGCTCCGGGCCCTGTCGCGGGAACACCCCTCCGTCCCTGCAAGCACCAGCCACCCTCACTCCTGCCTCACTGCGTCCACGCCCACCGTGCAGTGCTGCCCGCTCTCGTGCTGCTCCGGGCCCTGTCGCGGGAACACCCCTCCGTCCCTGCAAGCACCAGCCACCCTCACTCCTGCCTCACTGCGTCCACGCCCACCGTGCAGTGCTGCCCGCTCTCGTGCTGCTCCGGGCCCTGTCGCGGGAACACCCCTCCGTCCCTGCAAGCACCAGCCACCCTCACTCCTGCCTCACTGCGTCCACGCCCACCGTGCAGTGCTGCCCGCTCTCGTGCTGCTCCGGGCCCTGTCGCGGGAACACCCCTCCGTCCCTGCAAGCACCAGCTACCGTCACTCCTGCCTCACTGCGTCCACGCCCACCGTGCAGTGCTGCCCGCTCTCGTGCTGCTCCGGGCCCTGTCGCGGGAACACCCCTCCGTCCCTGCAAGCACCAGCTACCGTCACTCCTGCCTCACTGCGTCCACGCCCACCGTGCAGTGCTGCCCGCTCTCGTGCTGCTCTGGGCCCTGTCGCGGGAACACCCCTCCGTCCCTGCAAGCACCAGCTACCGTCACTCCTGCCTCACTGCGTCCACGCCCACCGTGCAGTGCTGCCCGCTCTCGTGCTGCTCCGGGCCCTGTCGCGGGAACACCCCTCCGTCCCTGCAAGCACCAGCTACCGTCACTCCTGCCTCACTGCGTCCACGCCCACCGTGCAGTGCTGCCCGCTCTCGTGCTGCTCCGGGCCCTGTCGCGGGAACACCCCTCCGTCCCTGCAAGCACCAGCTACCGTCACTCCTGCCTCACTGCGTCCACGCCCACCGTGCAGTGCTGCCCGCTCTCGTGCTGCTCCGGGCCCTGTCGCGGGAACACCCCTCCGTCCCTGCAAGCACCAGCTACCGTCACTCCTGCCTCACTGCGTCCACGCCCACCGTGCAGTGCTGCCCGCTCTCGTGCTGCTCCGGGCCCTGTCGCGGGAACACCCCTCCGTCCCTGCAAGCACCAGCCACCCTCACTCCTGCCTCACTGCGTCCACGCCCACCGTGCAGTGCTGCCCGCTCTCGTGCTGCTCCGGGCCCTGTCGCGGGAACACCCCTCCGTCCCTGCAAGCACCAGCCACCCTCACTCCTGCCTCACTGCGTCCACGCCCACCGTGCAGTGCTGCCCGCTCTCGTGCTGCTCCGGGCCCTGTCGCGGGAACACCCCTCCGTCCCTGCAAGCACCAGCCACCCTCACTCCTGCCTCACTGCGTCCACGCCCACCGTGCAGTGCTGCCCGCTCTCGTGCTGCTCCGGGCCCTGTCGCGGGAACACCCCTCCGTCCCTGCAAGCACCAGCCACCCTCACTCCTGCCTCACTGCGTCCACGCCCACCGTGCAGTGCTGCCCGCTCTCGTGCTGCTCCGGGCCCTGTCGCGGGAACACCCCTCCGTCCCTGCAAGCACCAGCCACCCTCACTCCTGCCTCACTGCGTCCACGCCCACCGTGCAGTGCTGCCCGCTCTCGTGCTGCTCCGGGCCCTGTCGCGGGAACACCCCTCCGTCCCTGCAAGCACCAGCTACCGTCACTCCTGCCTCACTGCGTCCACGCCCACCGTGCAGTGCTGCCCGCTCTCGTGCTGCTCCGGGCCCTGTCGCGGGAACACCCCTCCGTCCCTGCAAGCACCAGCTACCCTCACTCCTGCCTCACTGCGTCCACGCCCACCGTGCAGTGCTGCCCGCTCCCGTGCTGCTCCGGGCCCTGTCGCGGGAACACCCCTCCGTCCCTGCAAGCACCAGCTACCCTCACTCCTGCCTCACTGCGTCCACGCCCACCGTGCAGTGCTGCCCGCTCTCGTGCTGCTCCGGGCCCTGTCGCGGGAACACCCCTCCGTCCCTGCAAGCACCAGCTACCCTCACTCCTGCCTCACTGCGTCCACGCCCACCGTGCAGTGCTGCCCGCTCCCGTGCTGCTCCGGGCCCTGTCGCAGGAACACCCCTCCGTCCCTGCAAGCACCAGCTACCCTCACTCCTGCCTCACTGCATCCACGCCCACCGTGCAGTGCTGCCCGCTCTCGTGCTGCTCCGGGCCCTGTCGCGGGAACACCCCTCCGTCCCTGCAAGCACCAGCTACCGTCACTCCTGCCTCACTGCGTCCACGCCCACCGTGCAGTGCTGCCCGCTCTCGTGCTGCTCCGGGCCCTGTCGCGGGAACACCCCTCCGTCCCTGCAAGCACCAGCTACCCTCACTCCTGCCTCACTGCGTCCACGCCCACCGTGCAGTGCTGCCCGCTCTCGTGCTGCTCCGGGCCCTGTCGCGGGAACACCCCTCCGTCCCTGCAAGCACCAGCCACCCTCACTCCTGCCTCACTGCGTCCACGCCCACCGTGCAGTGCTGCCCGCTCTCGTGCTGCTCCGGGCCCTGTCGCGGGAACACCCCTCCGTCCCTGCAAGCACCAGCTACCCTCACTCCTGCCTCACTGCGTCCACGCCCACCGTGCAGTGCTGCCCGCTCTCGTGCTGCTCCGGGCCCTGTCGCGGGAACACCCCTCCGTCCCTGCAAGCACCAGCTACCGTCACTCCTGCCTCACTGCGTCCACGCCCACCGTGCAGTGCTGCCCGCTCTCGTGCTGCTCCGGGCCCTGTCGCGGGAACACCCCTCCGTCCCTGCAAGCACCAGCTACCGTCACTCCTGCCTCACTGCGTCCACGCCCACCGTGCAGTGCTGCCCGCTCTCGTGCTGCTCCGGGCCCTGTCGCGGGAACACCCCTCCGTCCCTGCAAGCACCAGCCACCCTCACTCCTGCCTCACTGCGTCCACGCCCACCGTGCAGTGCTGCCCGCTCTCGTGCTGCTCCGGGCCCTGTCGCGGGAACACCCCTCCGTCCCTGCAAGCACCAGCTACCGTCACTCCTGCCTCACTGCGTCCACGCCCACCGTGCAGTGCTGCCCGCTCTCGTGCTGCTCCGGGCCCTGTCGCGGGAACACCCCTCCGTCCCTGCAAGCACCAGCTACCGTCACTCCTGCCTCACTGCGTCCACGCCCACCGTGCAGTGCTGCCCGCTCTCGTGCTGCTCCGGGCCCTGTCGCGGGAACACCCCTCCGTCCCTGCAAGCACCAGCTACCGTCACTCCTGCCTCACTGCGTCCACGCCCACCGTGCAGTGCTGCCCGCTCTCGTGCTGCTCCGGGCCCTGTCGCGGGAACACCCCTCCGTCCCTGCAAGCACCAGCTACCGTCACTCCTGCCTCACTGCGTCCACGCCCACCGTGCAGTGCTGCCCGCTCTCGTGCTGCTCCGGGCCCTGTCGCGGGAACACCCCTCCGTCCCTGCAAGCACCAGCTACCGTCACTCCTGCCTCACTGCGTCCACGCCCACCGTGCAGTGCTGCCCGCTCTCGTGCTGCTCCGGGCCCTGTCGCGGGAACACCCCTCCGTCCCTGCAAGCACCAGCTACCGTCACTCCTGCCTCACTGCGTCCACGCCCACCGTGCAGTGCTGCCCGCTCTCGTGCTGCTCCGGGCCCTGTCGCGGGAACACCCCTCCGTCCCTGCAAGCACCAGCTACCGTCACTCCTGCCTCACTGCGTCCACGAAGCTCCCGGCTACATCCTGCCTCCAACGTCTCACTAGAGACTGCAAGGATATTACGTGTAATAAGTTCCTGCTAGTGGCATTATTAAGGAGCTTAACACTAAACAATAACTGATGAACCCATGCTTAGTTACGGCAGTCCACAGGCAGAACACACTCACTGCACAGGACTCATGTCCCTGCTCGTGGTGGCCCGCTGTCTCGCCTCAACTCTAATTAAAATAAATTGAATTTTGAAATTCAATTATCTTAACAAAATGAAAAAAAAAAATTGTTAAAAATAAGATCAATTGGAAGAAATATAAAACATAAGATGAAAATATTGGTTTCAATAGTTTTATATCAGCCTTCAAATTCACGTTTATTTAACCAATGAAGTGTCAATATAATGTCATACATGATTACAGAAAGCTGGATCAAGAAACAAAAGAGATTAATGGTTCAACTATACAATAGTCACTGCCAGGAGATTATGAAGAAAATGTAGTTGAAAATAGCTAAAGAAAATTAAAATTTAAAAAAAGTCAAACAAATTTGAAAAAAAAAATATTGAGGTGCAAATAGACCCCCTGGAGAATATATGAATCAAATTTCACCACCCCAGACCTTAACCATTTCACGCTACAGACTCTACACGTGGAAAAACCAGGGGCGTAACAACTAAATTTCCAAAGGGAGGGGGGGGGGAGGTAATATACCTTTTTATAAAGAATCATCGATTCCCCCGGGAAAATTTTTATTTCAAGGGGGAAAATGGTGCTATTTAAGCAGTTTTATTATCTAAAAATTGATTACACAGCACTTTCTTTACCCCCGTTTGCCCCCACTTCAAGGTTTCAGAGGGGGGGCAAAATACCCTTGCCCCCCCCCCCCCCCTGTTGTTGCACCCCTGGGAAAAACAATCTATTTTTATTAACATAGGAGATAGTTGACATTGAAGATAAGCATACAGCATTGTATAAGGAAGAAATCTAGCTGAATTTGAGATGATTACTTTTTCACAAATAATGAAAAGGTATGATTGTTAAAAATTAAAAACAAAATTCCTGATGTGGGCATTTTTGAGTGACAAGGCTGGATGTGTGAACAATAAGACATAGAAAATGGTTCATTCATACTGTTTCTCAAACCAGTAAAATGTGTGCATTTACAAGTCACAAGCTGGATGAACTCAGTCGGCACAGTTAAGGTCGCGGGATGGTTTGAAGGGAGGTGGTTTATGGAATACTAGTACCTTGCCAGAACTAGTTATAGAAGAGTGGAGGCATTTACCATCTGCCCATAAACGGCAAACCCCAATATTCCTTTATTTCTGCGCTCCCACAAGACTTTCAGCAACTGAATGTTCACTTTGATACAATGCCAAGAGCTCTCAGTAGCATCTTACAAGCTGAAAGCCCTACTGGCACACTTATATCACTAATGCCAGTTTCCATTATGCCTTACTGTAACTTAAGCTTCTACCATCAAAGCAAACATTGATACAGGCACTTATACTACTATAACGAGGTCCCACTGTCTCGAATTGTAACGTAAGCAAGCTACCATGAAGCGCTTACATCACGAATGAAACTATCCGCTGTGTCTACTTGCAAGTTTAGTTTTCTACTGCCAAACATAATGAGCCAGGATGGAGGGGCAAGGGGTACCTGTCCTCTGCGTGGAGGGCCTCCGGGGAGTCCCCGGCCAGCCACGACATGAGCGAGGACTTGCCCACTCCCTGCGTGCCCACGACGCCCACCACGATGAAGTCGTTCTGATCGACCAGGTACTCCAGGCAGCTGTCGCAGAACTGCAGCGACTCGTCCAGCAGCTTGACGCAGCCACGCATCTGCGGGGGCGCCGCCAGCGGGTTGGCAGCTGCAACACAGCTGCGGCGCTGAGCCGTTGCTTCTTGGCCCCGCACTGTCCCCTTGTTTCATCCTCCGTGCGTTACACTGTTTTATTTTATTTGTTGGCAAGTGCAAAAATATACACTATATAATTTATTATCACAGGATTTTCAGCCTTGCAAAAGTCTGCATAAAAGTGAAATGTCTTAAATCCTTTAGTACTTTCAGGAACATGGCGATTTTGCCTGATTATCAAACGTTGTCACAGATTAGCAGTAATATTCAAGAAAAATTTGTACACAGTGCAATGATATTTAAATCTAGGCGTAATTAGCCATTCTATTGAAAAAAAAATACAGCCGAGCAATAGTCTTCTTCTTTCAAAAGTCGTTAAGGAAACATGACTTTGAAATGTGAAATGTAATCCACTAAAGAACAAAAATGCCATCCTGAAATGAAAATTGACAGTAACAATAAACTGTGAGCAAACTGGCAGGTCGCAGTCGAACCTCCTCGCGACTCGACAGGGCCACATTACAGAATCCCAAGTGGTGACTCCACAACCCCGAGTGCCAGTGTACTGACAGGCAGCACACCACAGTTCCAAGCTACAGTAGTGTGACATGACTTGTCACGCACGTACTTTCCCCCAGCGAGAGCTTGGACACCAGCTGGTACATGGGCGTCTGGGGCTCCGCATCCTTCCTGCAACAAGAGACGCACACACGCCACTAAGCAAAACCTCTCCTTTACCTCGTTTAGGGTAAAATTTCAATCCGGATTGAACCTGGAGTGGAGTGAGGAATCTAGATTGAAATTTTACTTAAAACACTTTGTTGTGGACTGAAGTTGGAGTGAAGTGAGATAATCCACTCCACTTGCTGAGGTGGACTGGACTGAAGAATCCGGATTGAGATTTTACTTTAAACACGGACTGGAGTGAAAAGAAAATACGCACGAGCAAGCTGCCGCCATATTGCATTGTTTGTTATTGGTCTCGTTGCATTTCAAGCATAATTTGTGAAAATGGCAAAAAAAAAAAAAAAAAGCAGAGGAATGTGTGTACAGAGATGGAAGTATAGTTATTGTTGGACGTAATGATTGAAAAACATATTTTAAGATTGCTGGACAGAAAAAAGTATAGGAAAGGTGAGATATTTGAGTTGGTGAAGGCAGAAATGGACAGTGCGGGGTTCAAAAGAACAACAGAACAGATAATAATTAAATGGAAAGGACAACATTTTCAGTCCATGTTGACTCCAACTTCGATCTTGTTTACATTTCAATCTGGATTGTGATATTTACCATAAACGCATTTCGTCAGTCTATGTTCGTTACACATTCACTCCGAGTTCACTCCACTCCAGGTTCAATCTGGATTGAAATTTTACCCTAAACGAGGTACTTGAGACCAGCCTCTCGATGCTCCCTCCTCCCGTCTCTACTGACAGGTGTCGGCCCATCCCTCACTCTTCAATCGGACATACACCTCCTTGGAGGAAGGAACTGCCACAAGTCACTCGCCAATTAACTCCAATGCTCTAAACATTCAAGTGTTAATTTATTATTTTTTTTTGCTTAGTTTTTCATCTTGCAGAAGTAAGTAAATGTGAAATGTCAAAATTACATGTATATATTTTAGTACTTTAAAACTTTTTTTTAATATTAGACTTACATTTTAGCTTGATCCAAGTATCAAACCATTATCCTACAAAACCTTATTTAATTTTTTCTTGAATTAATTTTTTAATGAAATATGGATAACTTTTAGAAGGGTACAAAAAAAAATTGGATTGACCAACTTAAGAAAATTTGGTAAATATGTAGAGTCGCGGTATATGCGAAAAAAAATGCTAAAAATCCGAAAATACTTTTATTCTATGCTCTTTCACTACCTCTTTTCAAATCAACCGGCGGAGATAAGAAATTCCAAATACTTTAGGAGATATTGAATTTTTTAATTTTCATCACAATACCTGCGTATTCATGCTGCGATTACCATTGTTTCTTGTTTACGAGTATCTATTATGTTTCTTATTGGACAATTTTGTCACGTGACAGTTCCGTGATTGGCCAGTATTCAAATGAACCAAAATGTGATTATTTATTTATTTATTAATGTTCCGTCGGAGGTATCGCGACGTAGGTGAACGACTACATCATTTCCTTCTAATGGCAAAGGAAATGTACCCGCCTCCAACTTAGGTGGGCTTTTAACGTTTCTAATTTTAAAGTCTTATTTTTTATTTGGATATTGTTGCGCAAGTAATAAGTAACAAAAAAAATTTACGTGAGTTGTTAAATGTTCATCATTTGTCCGGGTTTGTTAGGTCAGGTCAGTTACATTATAAATACTTTAAAACTAAAGAACCATTGAAATTAAATCATATTATTTTTAATGTACGCTTAGTTTGAAAGTATTCATAATGTAACTGACCTGACCTAATCGACCATTTTATTAATTACGCATTCACGAACACACGGCAAAATAACAAAAATGGCGTCGTTCAAATGGTTGTACAGGTGTTGTATTGCTAAATTAAAAAATTCGATAACTCCTAAAGTATTTGGAATTTCTTATCTCCGCCGGTTGATTTGAAAAGAGGAAGTGAAAGAGCATAGAATAAAAGTATTTTCGGATTTTTAGCATTTTTTTTCACATATACCGCTACTCTACATATTTACCGAAAAAAAATTTTATTAATTCCGGTGTTTTTTATCTCACTGCAATTAATTTTGAAAAATTAATAATTGTTATGGGTGGTAAAGCAATTGTGATTGGGTTTATAAACTACATGAGGCACACAAAAATGCAAACTGCAAGAAGTTAGACAACCATGTTTTATAATACTGGTTCACGAGTCAAGCGTGACACAGAAATGCAAGCCCAGTGGGCAGCATGCCCCCTCTCTTCTCCTGAACTGAGCTGCACTCCTCAACCTTCTCCCCGCCAGCGCTCTCCGCTCCTCATCTCCTCTGTCGCTCCCCCCCACTCAGCCCTCCACCGCCTTCTGTGCGTTAGGAGCTCCCTCCCTTCCTTCGTCAGCTCCGTGGGCTGTTAGAGTACTCACCCCCCACCCTCCCCCACCATCTCGAGCATAGCTGTGTTGTGTATTAAACATTAACCTTTCTCACAGTGAGCGCACATAACACTTTAAAATGAAATAATTCCAGTTCCACAAGTTGCAAAGAGCAGCACGTGTTGGGGTGGCGGTGGTAGTGACCTCAGCACGGCGGGGCGCGGGGCGTCCTCTCGCGGCCGCAGGATGATGGTGGGCTGCACCGCGCGCTCCGGGGGCTTGTCCCTGTCCCTGTCCGCCCTGGCTATGATGACGGGGGGCCGCCGGCCCGCCCCCGCCTCGCGCCTGTCCTGCAGCACGGAGACATCTGCAGTCACCGCGGTGTCCTACCCTTCTACCCTCGCACGCCCGCATCGCTGCCGGCACCCACCTGGTAGAACTTCCTTGGCCTCGTCTCTCCCCGGCCTCTGTCCAGGTCAGACATTTCTATCTCCCGTATTATTCCTTGCCGTGCTTTGTTTACTTCATCTTCCATAGATACCTACCACAGCGAGACAAACATTTCAAGGGTCAACAATTGCCAGTACACAAAACATTCAGGGTTTCAAACTAAACGGAAATAAACAACAGAATTAGTTATTTGTTTACAAATATAAATTTAGTAGGTTCGAAGAAACGAAGGGAAGATGTAAGTTGCTGTGAATGAATAGGATGTTACGATAGTGGACATGAGATGTTAGGTATGGAGCACAGGGCGAGAGAGATAGAGGAGGTACAAGGGGGACGGGTTGGGAAGGGGCAGGTCCCGATGGGATAGGAACCAACCAACTCTAATTGGAGGGGAAGGAGGTCTGTACTATACTTACAGTTACTGGAGGAGGGACATCTGCCAATGCAATGGAAGGAGGCATTGGTGGTGCCTCTTTTCAAGGGAGGTGGAGATTATCATATGTCTGTCAGCCTAACGTCGAATGCAGGGAAGGGGATGGAGAAACTAATAGGCACATGGTAGGAAAGATTGGAGATCTGGAAGGGATGGATGAGAGGAAGGGTTTCTCCTGTGAGACACAGACGGCTGCCTGCCGAAGGACTTGGGGGAGGCAGTGGACGAGGGCAAACAGGTGGATGAAATCTTAAGTGATTTTGAGAAAGGGTTTGACGGGTGCCACACAAGAAGGTGATGGAGAAGGTTGATAATCTGATAGAAGACAGCAGGATGGTGAATTGGACAGGGGACTTCCTGAGGGATAGGAAACAGTGGGTAAAAGTGGGAATGGAATGGTCAGAAGAGGGGGACGTGACATCAGGGGTACTGCAGGGGAGCGTTATGGGGCCCCTGCTGTTCCTTATCATGATGAGCGATGTTGGGGAGGAATTGGATACCAAACTGAGACTGTTCGCTGATGATTGCGTGATCTATGAAACTGTGGGGGAAGCAACACACCTACCGGAAGACTTGAAGAAGCTGGAAGTTTAGTCGACGGCAAATGGAATGGGGTTAAACATCAACAAAACGAAGGTGTCAGATTCACAAGGGGAAGAACGGTTTTTAATCAAATATATAGTTGGAAGGGGCAAGAGATGTAGGAGGTAGAGGAATACAAGTACCTAGGAGTAACCCTGAAGAGTGACCTAGGTTGGGGAAAGCCAGTGCAGTGGGTGGTAAAGAAGGGGAGGAGAGGGCTGGGGCTGATTGCTAGGACACTGAAGGGGACAGGACCGAGAGTAAAGGAGAAGGCGTACTCAATGTTGTTGAAGCCAATGCTTGGATATGCGGCTACAATTTGGGACCCATACCTAGGGATAAAAATTAGGAACTGGAAAGGGTGCAATGTAAAGCGGCTGGATGGGTGATGGGTATGTTGAGTAGGTTAGAAGGGGCGAAGGTTGAGATGTATAGGCCATCAGTGTTAATGAAGGAGCTGGGATGGGACACACTACACAGAAGAAGGAAATTAGAGAGATTGGGGAAGTTGTTTTGTTTGATGACAAATGGCGAGGGGGGGCTGGGAGACAGGTTGAACAAAGGTGTGTATAGAGGGAGGAGGGATCATGGCTGGAAGATTCAGAGAGAGTGGAGAAGAACGGGAAGAGGAAGGCAAGTATTCCTGGTGAGGACGGGGAGGGAGTGGAATAGGGTTGAGGGAAAGATACTGGATGTGAGAAGAGGAAAAGACTTGAGGAGGAGGCTTCAGAATTGGTGGGTTTTTTTTGCGGGGGGGGGGGGTTGGGGGGGTACTCCTTGCCACCGGGCGGAAACCCAGTTGCAAGTGTATCAATCAGTTAATGTCAACTAGAATAAATGAAATGTGTTTCCAGCGCTGGGACGAGTGTTGGGCAGCGGCAGGCGAGCGCATGTTCAGTCGGCCGGAGCAGCTGGCCAAGCGCACGGGCAGGAAGGGCGTGGCGCGCTTCGACTTCCTGCAGCAGCTCGTCGCAGAGTTCCAGGACAGCGACAGCGCGGGTGAGCCCCGGTTCCCTCGCGTGTCCGAGTGCGTGCTCCGTGATGCCCGCTGTTTGAAAAAAATACTGCGCAAAACAAACATTTGTCATACGACAATGAATTACGATCTTAAGTGGAATTAGAAAAGAAAATATGTAGACATTGCTATACCACAAGTTTTGATTATGTTTAGGATCTTTTAATGTACGAAATTAAAACAGCAAGAATCACGTACCACATATTTACAGGATCGTGCCATCAGGATCAAGGAATCAATTTGGGTTCGCAACTGCAACGCCTGTGCGCGTTAGCAGAGGGGCGCATCCGGAAAGCAAATAAAATCAGAAAATTCAATTTTTTTTTTTTACTTCTTGAATTTTTTTTTATCATTCACTAAAACATAATTGCAGTATTTTAAGTAGTTTAGCTGTAATTTGCTGCTATAATTGTTTTTGTTATGTTAGGCAAGTTACATTTAAAATACTATAAATTTGTGTGACCATAAAATAATAATATTATATAGCTTTGACAAATTCCAGAATAAGTAAAAAAAAATTCAGGAAGTAAAAATATAATTTTTTTTGATTTTTATGTGCTTTTCCCCTCAGGTGCGCTCTTCTCGTGGATGATTGCCAGCCGTTGTGAGCAGGGAGAGGCCCAGTGGCCGGAACTTGTAAACAAAGTGCAAACTGTTTCCATGTGTGAGGGTTATTGCTCCAAGGACGTGTTTGAAAAGTGCGAACATCAACCTTTTTGCTGCCATACTCAGACCCACCGTGAAGCATCACAGAAGCAGTGTGATTAATGAGGTCACACTAGTTTCAACAATTACTTTGCCAAAGTATTGAGACTCAGCACATGACATAAAGTACTGTAAAAGGTGTGTTAAAAAAATATACATAAATTTCAAAAATTAGTTTAGGGTAAATATTTCAAGTGCGACTCCCGGGGAGTTAGGCTAATTATAATTAAAGTGAAAGGTTGGTTGATTAGCTACTTTAATATTAAGTAAAATGTTTGTTAAAACATTTAAATCGTCAAAACAAAATATGTTTTTTTCCCCCACTTCAAAATTTTCCCTTGAGTTACCAGTCACCTCATCTCCCCGAAGCTGCTGCTGATTGCTGGCAGCGCAAAGTGTGGATGGCGGGGGTCTCGCAGCCGAGAGCCGAGAGCGCGGACCGCCTGTTGCAGAGGCGAAGGAGCAGGTGCTGGCCAACCTAGCCAACTTCGCGTACGACCCCATCAACTACGAGTTCCTGCGCCAGCTCAAGGTCATCGACCTGTTCCTGGACCAGCTGTCCGAGGACGACCCGCGCATCGCACGCTGCGCCGTCGCCGGCCTCTGCAACCTCTGCCTCGGTCAGTCCCGGCCCGAGCCTGCATGCCTCAGTCAGTCCCGGCCCCTAGCCCGCATGCCTCGGTCAGTCCCGGCCCCTAGCCCGCATGCCTCGGTCAGTCCCGGCCCCTAGCCCGCATGCCTCGGTCAGTCCCGGCCCCGAGCCCGCATGCCTCGGTCAGTCCCGGCCCCTAGCCCGCATGCCTCGGTCAGTCCCGGCCCCTAGCCCGCATGCCTCCGTCAGTCCGGCCCCTAGCCCGCATGCCTCGGTCAGTCCCGGCCCCTAGCCCGCATGCCTCAGTCAGTCCCGGCCCCTAGCCCGCATGCCTCGGTCAGTCCCGGCCCCGAGCCCGCATGCCTCGGTCAGTCCCGGACCCTAGCCCGCGTGCCTCGGTCAGTCCCGGCCCCGAGCCCGCGTGCCTCGGTCAGTCCCGGACCCTAGCCCGCGTGCCTCGGTCAGTCCCGGCCCCTAGCCCGCGTGCCTCGGTCAGTCCCGGCCCCTAGCCCGCGTGCCTCGGTCAGTCCCGGCCCCTAGCCCGCATGCCTCGGTCAGTCCCGGCCCCTAGCCCGCATGCCTCAGTCAGTCCGGCCCCTAGCCCGCATGCCTCGGTCAGTCCCGGACCCTAGCCCGCGTGCCTCGGTCAGTCCCGGCCCCTAGCCCGCATGCCTCGGTCAGTCCCGGCCCCTAGCCCGCATGCCTCAGTCAGTCCGGCCCCTAGCCCGCATGCCTCGGTCAGTCCCGGACCCTAGCCCGCGTGCCTCGGTCAGTCCCGGCCCCTAGCCCGCATGCCTCAGTCAGTCCCGGCCCCTAGCCCGCGTGCCTCGGTCAGTCCCGGCCCCTAGCCCGCATGCCTCAGTCAGTCCCGGACCCTAGCCCGCGTGCCTCGGTCAGTCCCGGCCCCTAGCCCGCATGCCTCAGTCAGTCCGGCCCCTAGCCCGCATGCCTCGGTCAGTCCCGGCCCCTAGCCCGCATGCCTCAGTCAGTCCGGCCCCTAGCCCGCATGCCTCGGTCAGTCCCGGACCCTAGCCCGCGTGCCTCGGTCAGTCCCGGCCCCTAGCCCGCATGCCTCAGTCAGTCCCGGACCCTAGCCCGCGTGCCTCGGTCAGTCCCGGCCCCTAGCCCGCATGCCTCAGTCAGTCCCGGACCCTAGCCCGCGTGCCTCGGTCAGTCCCGGCCCCTAGCCCGCATGCCTCAGTCAGTCCGGCCCCTAGCCCGCATGCCTCGGTCAGTCCCGGCCCCTAGCCCGCATGCCTCAGTCAGTCCGGCCCCTAGCCCGCATGCCTCGGTCAGTCCCGGACCCTAGCCCGCGTGCCTCGGTCAGTCCCGGCCCCTAGCCCGCATGCCTCGGTCAGTCCCGGCCCCTAGCCCGCATGCCTCAGTCAGTCCGGCCCCTAGCCCGCATGCCTCGGTCAGTCCCGGCCCCTAGCCCGCATGCCTCAGTCAGTCCCGGCCCCTAGCCCGCATGCCTCGGTCAGTCCCGGCCCCGAGCCCGCATGCCTCGGTCAGTCCCGGACCCTAGCCCGCGTGCCTCGGTCAGTCCCGGCCCCGAGCCCGCGTGCCTCGGTCAGTCCCGGACCCTAGCCCGCGTGCCTCGGTCAGTCCCGGCCCCTAGCCCGCGTGCCTCGGTCAGTCCCGGCCCCTAGCCCGCGTGCCTCGGTCAGTCCCGGCCCCTAGCCCGCGTGCCTCGGTCAGTCCCGGCCCCTAGCCCGCGTGCCTCGGTCAGTCCCGGCCCCTAGCCCGCGTGCCTCGGTCAGTCCCGGCCCCTAGCCCGCATGCCTCGGTCAGTCCCGGTCCCGAGCCCGCGTGCCTCGGTCAGTCCCGGTCCCGAGCCCGCGTGCCTCGGTCAGTCCCGGCCCCTAGCCCGCGTGCCTCGGTCAGTCCCGGCCCCGAGCCCGCATGCCTCGGTCAGTCCCGGCCCCTAGCCCGCGTGCCTCGGTCAGTCCCGGCCCCTAGCCCGCGTGCCTCGGTCAGTCCCGGTCCCGAGCCCGCGTGCCTCGGTCAGTCCCGGCCCCTAGCCCGCGTGCCTCGGTCAGTCCCGGCCCCGAGCCCGCATGCCTCGGTCAGTCCCGGCCCCTAGCCCGCGTGCCTCGGTCAGTCCCGGCCCCTAGCCCGCGTGCCTCGGTCAGTCCCGGTCCCGAGCCCGCGTGCCTCGGTCAGTCCCGGTCCCGAGCCCGCGTGCCTCGGTCAGTCCCGGTCCCGAGCCCGCGTGCCTCGGTCAGTCCCGGCCCCTAGCCCGCGTGCCTCGGTCAGTCCCGGCCCCTAGCCCGCGTGCCTCGGTCAGTCCCGGCCCCTAGCCCGCGTGCCTCGGTCAGTCCCGGTCCCGAGCCCGCGTGCCTCGGTCAGTCCCGGTCCCGAGCCCGCGTGCCTCGGTCAGTCCCGGCCCCTTCCCCCCGAGCCTGCACCTCCCACGTGTGGTCCCTTAACGCTGCGGCCACTCGCAGGAAAACACTGCTTTAGTGCCACCTAGTGATACGTTCATTCAAAACTCTCTAGTTTCCATTTACGAGAGATGTGATTTTACTTACTGTAATAATGCCCAGTGGCTTGAACTCATCTGTGACGAATCTTAATGGCATAAAATCAGCAGAGTTTGCTGGTAAAATAATACCTGATACAAATTAGCTCAAAAAATTGTTTGGAAAGTTCAAATTTGCTTTATCGTCGGACCATCTCGGTGATAATGGGTTCAGTTCCCAGCGAAGTCACGCGTAGTAGCTCTTTGTTTTTGTCGTGTTTGTAGGTTACTGCCGAGATGCAGACCTTACATGAAAAAAAGTTTCCTTTCTGTGTTTCGTGACAATTATCACCAGAGAGTTGAAGTGGTTCTGTCATGTTACATTAAATGAACCGAGCTTCTGCAAAGCGAGGCCCAGAGCTGGTTGTGATTGGTCGGTCGCCTCGTTGCACGTAGCACACCCAGGATTCCTTATGTGGGAGCTTGCACTTTGGTGTTCATCAGATTACATTCAGTGTGACTTGGCTTGCGTGCACAAGTGTCGCGCGTGGCCAAGAGCAGCGGGGGGGAGAGCGTGGGGACGGACCGGGCTGTGTCACAGACCCTGAGAACAAGGAGTACATCCTGGGCGCGGGAGGCGTGTCGCTGCTGGTGCGCTGCCTGTCGCGCACGGACGAAGAGACCGTGCTGGACGCCATCACGGCCCTCATGTACCTGGTCACGCCCCAGTTCAAGCCAGGTGAGCCCCGCCGGGACTAGCCGTCACTTTCTTCCGCTCTGTGTTCACCTTTAGAACCACCGCATGCCGTTAACTGGAAACAGATGTGATTTTAATTCAAGCAGTTATTGTACATTTCACCAGCATCTTTCACTCACTTGTTTATATCACTGCAATCACAATTTTGGCCATAAAATTCCTTTTCATTTTGATTTTTCAATTTCATAAAAATTATGATCATTTTTTTCAAACAGACAACGCCGGGTTTCATAAACTACGCCAAGAACGCAATGACGCAACATGCAACCAACCCAAGAAGATCACAATCATTTGTAAATCATGCAAGTCGCAAGATGTAACCATCCTTGACATGAAATTGTAAATACAAAGAAAACAAATGTTTTACCCTAGACTTTGTTTCATAATTCATATTATACTTGTTATAAAAACAGTACAAATTGTCAAAAATTTGATTTAATATTTTCTTACCTTGTGTGTAAATTTAACAAATAAAACTTGGACTTAATATCTGAATCTCTAAAAAATTTTCGCTAAATTTTTCTTCAGATACGACCGTTGAAAACACATGCTAAAATGCAAGAAAGTTGGAAGTTGAAAAATACTTACGTGCGTAGTTTATAAACCGGTATTCTAAAATTTGTTTGTCGAACATTTTTCATCTTCTCTTCTTGAGTAGGTTATAAACCCGGCCTAAGATTTACAGTGTTTTGTTTAGTATTTAAGAATAATTCTTTTCCCCCCTTCACATCATTATTCTTGAAGACAAGGTCTACTGAGGCCTGCAGAGGAGAGAACTATTTATTTGTTCAGTGATCACTGCTCTGAAATTACAAGTATGGAATGACAATTAACATTTACTTGTTGCTATAATCTGCTACTAAAACAGCTGTAGCACGGCGTCCGTGCGAGCGAGCGTGACGGGAGCGTGGCTCGTTGCAGAGATAACGTCCGCGCAGATGGTGGACTGCATGGTGCGTGTGTCTCGGAGCCGCAACGCGCGGCTCTCCAACCTGGCCACGGTGTTCCTGGAGGACTACTGCCAGGTGCACCAGGTGGAGTCCGTGCGCGGCGCGGCGCTGGTGGCCAGCATCCCTCTGCCCCCGCCCCGCGGCGCCCAGCCGTGAACCACACCGCAGTGCTTCACCCTCTGAACAAACATGATCCGTGTGTGGCGCTTGTTTGGTTGCTCAGTCCATACTACATGCAGTTCGATACAGTTGAACATTCTTCATTGTCACAAGTAATGAGGGCTGGCTCTTTAATCTGATAAAAATTGGGTTTAATCTCACGTATCGTACATAACTATTTAGTACGACGTAACAGAGGCATTTTGAGAGACGGTTGTGCTGAGTGAAAGTTTTGGTGAACACTATCAGTGATTTTATCTAGAAGCGTAATTTTGTTTCTACGAGACGCCACCATCATCATGTAGAACTATAGTGATGCCGACAGTTCTGCAAACCACTGTATTCATGTAAAATCCAACATGTTTATTTGTCATCATCGTAAATGTAGATGCATTGCAGTATTTTTCATGAATCAAAAGATGTGGAATTTTAAAATGTCTGATTTATTTATACCCTGGCCATCGGAGAGAGATCATTCGAAAATGCCGGTAGTCGTGTGCTTGAAGTCGTGCCGTGCTGAGTTGCCTGAGCACAAACTATTTCAATTGAAGTAAAATTACTGACTTCATTTGGCACTCAACTGATAAGGTCTCATGTTAATGTTGGATAAAAAATCCAGACATTTTTATAAATTTATAGTTGTTTGTTGAAAGTTTCACTCATTGTAAACTTATATTTTAAATAATTGGTTTTCCTGTAACAACAAAATTTCACTGTGTTTTTATTCTGAGAATACTTGTAATTGGTTGTGTTAAGTTGTTAATAAATTTGTCACCTGATTTGTTGGTTATTAATTGAAACTAGTTAGCTACCTCTTGATTCCTTGTATCTACTTGGGGCAGTTCTGTGTTAAAGTGTTCTGGGAACCGGCTCCGAGAAAACGCTCATCAGTAAACCTCAAAGCAAACCAATATATATTTGTCCCTGACATTTTCATCACAGAATCACACATACTTATCCAAATATTCTCAGGAAAGTTAATTTGTTATGATATTTCAATTTAATAAAATCAGGCATATTTTAAACACTTTATTTCAATTTATTAAAAAATTATCTCAATAAATGATTCCATTCAAAAGTATTTTTATGATAAACAACAGTTAAAACATTTAGAATGTATAAACAATATAAACTTTAGTGGATGAACCAGAAAAAAAGATGAACATTATGACAATATTTTGGGAGTATTTCAGAAATATGTACCCAGACAACAAACATATACATAGTAGTTTAAATACTGAAAGGGAGATTTCATTTTAGTGGTAGGTACTGAAAGAGAATAGCTTTAATTCAAGGAAATGTTTTGACAGTAAATACACATCATCTCAATTTCTTAAATATAACTGCTACTCATTGGCGTAGCTGTGTTCATAAAGTTGAGGGGGGGGGGGGGGGGGGGGGGACAAATAATGATTTTGATGTCATGTAAACCGATTACCCTCTTACTAAGACGGGGGGTCCGGGGGTCCTCCACCGGAAAATTTTGATTTTAAAAGTGCAAAATAGCGCTTTTTAAGCAGTTTTTGTATCTAACCATTGGATACATTGATGTTAAAATTATTATTGTTTCCTTAAGATAAAATTTGAGAGTGAAGAAATTACAAATAAAGTTGGTCAGAATAATATTATAAAATAAAAATATCACGGTCTAGAAAGTTGGGGGGGACAGGCCCCTCCACCCAAAAAGTTCAGGGGGACACGTCCCCCCTGTCCCCCCCGGTTCCTACGCCCCTGCTGCTACTAATAATGAAATGTGTAGTGTAAATTTAAGTACAATGTATTTTTTGAAGAAAAAATAAAGAAATAAAAAAAATATCTTGTAGGAACCTAGACTACTAGAGCAGCACTCTAAGCATTCAAAGGTGCTGTAAGTGATCATTAGTCAATGAAAATTAAACTAATTTTAGTAACATAAGAGAGTGCATAATTAAATTATTTAACTTAAAATTGCAAAGCTACCTCATGATAATGTATGATATACAGCAGAACACAGGTAGAATTTACTCTTAGAAATGAGACAATAATGTGGTGCAGTATAGCAAAACAAAGAGCAATTTAAAAAATAAAGTTCAACAGTTTTCTGTAAAAATGAAAATGAGATAGATAATTTGAAACGTTCGAGTGCAAATATCTCAAAAAATGTGGAACGCTTCACGATTTTGCGTGTCATCCTTGCGCAGTGGCCATGCTAATCTTCTCTGTATCGTTCCAATTTTAGTATATGTACCGCCGAAGCGAGTACATTGGTGAGTGTATAGTTACCAGTATATATACTTATTATTCTATGTATGATGTATTAGTAGCAGTACAAACGTTTTGATATATTTTAGTCATATTAAGGTGATAACTTTATATATTTTTTTGTTTATTTTATTACAAATAAAGTACACTTTTTGATTAATATAACTTATTTTACTATATTATTTACAGTTTTTGTTTTTAAGACATAAAAGTTAAAGAAAATTAATATATTATACAGCTTTAACATGAAACTAGTAGTTCTTAGTAAAATGCCTAGAATGCGCTACTAACGAGCTTGTAGAGATAATGTGTGTGTACGTTTATTTTCATTCTTTGGTCAATTTTTCAAACAAATTATTTTTTAAACATATCAAATTTTATTTCAGTTTATATTATTTTTATTTATTGGACGCAATTTATATTGTGTTATGTGAATTTTAGGATTAATTGTAAAATCATGTTTTGAAAATGTGTATATCTTTATTACTAGTAAATAAATGCATATGTTTGAGATTAATGAGATATATAAAATTCATGAAAAGGTCCATATATTTTTTTATTAATACGAAGCTTTTTAATATTGATATATAATTGATTCGCCCAATAATTTGTTTACTTATCAACTATATTATCATGTAGCAAGAGTAAAATCAAAACTTTAAAGTGATTGCAAACGGTAAAAAAGATACTTTTATTATTCTATTACAACTAGGTGAACGATTTCGCCTAATAAAAATAATATAAACTAAAATAAAATTTGATATGTTTAAAAAATAATTTGTTTGTAAAATTGACCAAAGAATGAAAATAAACGTACACACACATTATCTCTACAAGCTCGTTAGTAGCGCATTCTAGGCATTTTACTAAGAACTACTAGCTTCTTGTTAAAGCTGTATAATATATTAATTTTCTTTAACTTTTATGTCTTAAAAACAAAAACTGTAAATAATATAGTAAAATAAGTTATATTAATCAAAACGTGTACTTTATTTGTAATAAAATAAACAAAAAAATATATAAAGTTATCACCTTAATATGACTAAAATATATCAAAACGTTTGTACTGCTACTAATACATCATACATAGAATAATAAGTATATATACTGGTAACTATACACTCACCAATGTACTCGCTTCGGCGGTACATATACTAAAATTGGAACGATACAGAGAAGATTAGCATGGCCCCTGCGCAAGGATGACACGCAAAATCGTGAAGCGTTCCACATTTTTTGAGATATTTGCACTCGAACGTTTCAAATTATCTATCTCATTTTCATTTTTACAGAAAACTGTTGAACTTTATTTTTTAAATTGCTCTTTGTTTTGCTATACTGCACCACATTATTGTCTCATTTCTAAGAGTAAATTCTACCTGTGTTCTGCTGTAGCCTATATCATACATTATCATGAGGTAGCTTTGCAATTTTAAGTTAAATAATTTAATTATGCACTCTCTTATGTTACTAAAATTAGTTTAATTTTCATTGACTAATGATCACTTACAGCACCTTTGAATGCTTAGAGTGCTGCTCTAGTAGTCTAGGTTCCTACAAGATATTTTTTTTATTTCTTTATTTTTTCTTCAAAAAATACATTGTACTTAAATTTACACTACACATTTCATTATTAGTAGCATTTCTATTTAAGAAATTGAGTTGAAGTGTATTTACTGTCAAAACATTTCCTTGAATTAAAGCTATCCTCTTTCAGTACCTACCACTAAAATGATATCTTCCTTTCAGTATTTAGATTGGAAAAAAAAATTGTGTTTTTCTATACAATTAATACTTTTTGTTTTTTATATATTTTTTTATTTTTCTAATATTTATAAATTTGTACATATTTTAAGTTGAACTTTCGTCAACAGCTATCTGTGTATGCTGGGAGACATTTTTATGTTTAATTGAAAATAATATAAATTCCATAATTTATTTGAATTTTATCAATGATCATAGCACGTTTCTAGTTTCTTTTTTTCATTAGGTACAGTTGATTTCATCCTAACCACGGAATGCTCAGTAATGTGATTTGAGAGGTAATTGAGTGACCCACTTAGCTATGAACAGGTATATACCTTAGGTACTTTAGTGGGACAAAGTTTGACGTCTAAGGTTACCTTTCCTGTTTTATCTGACCGATGTTACGACGCAGACGCAATAAGCAAATGTATTTGCTGTGCTGTGTACTCTTCGACCGTGAGCTGAGTGACCGACCATGTTCACTCATGTCTGGGCCCAAGAGAAACACGTGGCCACTGCAACCTGCAAACAATCTCTGCCGTGGGTGCGTAGGGGCGCAAGCCCGCAGAAGATGTGGTCTTTGCTTTTGCAACAACACTTCAAATACTTTTGATTGACAACTGAATTTACAACCATAATATCCTATTCCCCCCTCTTTTTCGACAAAACATAAATATAACCTGCCTGCAGTTTTCTTGCTAGACAGTTTCTACTAAAGCTCTGCGAGTGTAGATCTCATAGTAAAAGTCTTGGTGGGCAGGGGCTTAGCCAGGGGGGGGGGGGGTTAGGGGTTCAACCCCCCCCCCCCCCCCCTTTAGCACCAAATCTTTAATTAATTTCTTATTCATCACTCAAACAATTTTCATATTAAAATTAATAAAAATGTTACCATTACAAAATTGAAATTTAAGTACCGAAAACTCCTAAAATAGCACTATTTTACATCTTAAAATCCAAATTTTCCCGGGGGAAGACCCCCGGGCCGCCGCTTTAATACGGGAGGGGGGGGGCATACTTCTTAACACCCCCCCATACACAAATCCTGGCTACGCCACTGCTTGCGGGTATATGCGATTGCAGATCTAATAACGTAACTCTGGCCCCGATTAAGGTACGTTCTCCGGTGTATCCGCTGGCGTGTGTCTCGCAACCACATGCGAGCATGCTTGTTCTGTGAGAGGAGACACGTGTTCTCGCACGGGCGCAGATCTCCCAGCCGAGAGCTGCTGTGCTTGTCGCGGTCTGGAACACGCGTGCACTCGGGGGTAATGGAGGCGGTGTCAGGCTCTGTTAACGAGGGAGTGTGGTGCGGGGAGGGGGCGGGACTAGCCGCCTGGACGCCACTCGCAGGTGTGCTGTCCGGCGCGAGGCTACCAGCACCCAGCAGCACCCAGCAGCACCCAGCAGCACCCAGCAGCACCCAGCCGCACCCAGCCGCACCCAGCCGCACCCAGCCGCAAGGTACATCTACAGTGGGTCTCGTTCCAACACACCATGCCTGCTGTTTCCTTGTTCCCTGCACCATCAGTCTTGTGACTGTCACTGGTGGATCCGGGGGGCTTAGCGGCAAGATGATACATATATTTTTTTTTTAATTTTCTCCTAATTTCTTATTATAGTTTACCAAATTTACTTAATTATTATTTTCCTGCAGTGCTGTATATAACAGGACTTTTTGAACCACAAATAAAATGTACTTAATATTTCAATAGTAAATGTACTAAAAAAAGGAATTATAAAAGTTAATTTGGCCCTCTCCAATCCATCGCTCTGGATCTGTCCTTTGTTGCTGTTGGATGCATCGCTTCATCGTAGAATATGGATGAAACTGTGGATGTTGCAGTCGCAACGTTTAGCTGCGGAAAAAAAAAAAAAAAAAAAAAAAAAAAAAAAAACCCTTTCGGCACAGCCTACAGGCGTAGGTAGATTTCGAAGTACCTACTTTTTCTGGAAACTTCTATAAAAGTCTGAACATTTTAAACATGTCAGTATCCAATATTCCAAATTTAACGATAAAATACTCATATCCCATGCGGCGAAAATTATTCGATAATTTTTAACTCAATGACGCAAGCATTGAATAGCTTTGAACGATTTTTTTTTATATTCTAGAGTGTATGAATGTTTTTGACTTTCAAACACTTTCTCTATCCCTTGCACTAATAAATGGGCAAATAAAAATTTTCCTTTGGACCAAGCCTTAGGATAATATTAAACATGGTATAAAAAAATTCAAACTTCCTTACCATTAAATTTGTTTAAATTTTTTTAAATTACAACTCCTCCTGTATTTACTGCAATAGTTCTTCTCATCAAAATTTGTTTCCGCTATAGTTTTAGATAATGTTTAGGATTTTTTCATAATGAATATTAACGAATTTGATAGTATGTATACCTAATAAAAAAGTTATGATTTTTTTTTTGTCTTTCAACCTTTGCAGTAAGAGTTGGTTACATGAAAATTTACTTTTAGACAGCAGTTTTAGACCACATTTTGGAAGTAAAATAAATAGGAACGAATTAAATAGTGTACATGGTACGAAAGTTCCATTTATATTATTATTATTCCAACCCCTGCTTTTCTTTCAACCTCTTGCAGTCATTGTTCGTATTATCAAAAATTGTTTCACACAAAAGTTTTAGATAAAAATTATACAATTTACAAACAGTTGAAATGGATTCGATAGCGTGTCTACTAAAGGAATTATGAATTTTTTGCCCTTCTACCCTTGTTTTTTTTTTATCTCATTACTGCAATGGTTTGTTTAATCAAAAATTGTTTCAGACATAATTTCAGAATATCATAACCGTAATCATGCCATAAATATACATTATTTTATAGTCTTAAAATGTTAAATATATATATATATATAACACCAACCACTTATTATTATCATCGAAAGAATAGAAAAAAACCAAATGTTGATGCTAACAAGTCGGGCAACAGCGGGTGTGTCTGAGCGTGAGAGACACCCTGTAGGTGCGACCACGTGACTGCTCGCGATGAGTCGCTGCCAAACGACCGAGGCGACTGTAAACATTGGGCGCACTTTTAACATCTAAGTTTTCAGCATGAAAATATTTTCATTTTAAGCGTTGATAACGGCTAGCTAATCGAAATAATTGTACTATTAAAAATCCCAAAATTAATTGCAGCAAATAATTAAATTATCATTTACGCAACATCTGTATTCATTTTTTTCCCCCTATTTGCATGATAATGAACTACATCATAGATTTAAATGTGGGGGAAACAGATACGGAAAGGAAATCCCAATTAATTGATTGCAGTATTGTTTATTAGCTAATATTTAGAAGCACTAAAATAATTTACACAACTACAATTTAATTGTCTGCCCACAAATTAGTCGCACTGTTCACTCCCCACGTGAGCTGGACTCGACTGTGACTCTGCTGCTCGTCTGTCGCCGCGCGCCTGAGTCACGACACTGCCTCGCTCTGCTCTCTCGTCACTCACTATCGCTCGTCGCTCACTATCGCTCGCCAAGGGCTCACTCGCCCTCCTCACTTCACTGCAGCTCGCAGCTGCACCCGCCGGGTCGTCCTTGCTGCGTGACTTCTCCAGGACGGGGTCCGGGGAACTACAGGGATGTCGCTGCTAATCGGGTGTACTGAAGCGGGAGGGCTGACTGGCCTGCCTCGTCTCTTGCATCCTCGTAACAGTATAGTGATTCATAAACAGTACTGCATAAAATAAATTTGTCTGAGTGTTCTATTCAATTTAAGCCACTCTGCATTTCTCAACGTTTAAAGTGAACTATACAATTTACGTTTAAAGCTCGTCTACAACAGTCCGAAACTGTGGGTGGTCTGTGTCATTATCGTAATGTAAACGACTTCACGTTGTCGCACGGGAAACTGCCTGCAGTATACACTTCCGGTGCCCGATGTCAGAATCTACTGATTTCTAAAGCAGTCGCCAGAGCGCAGTAAACAATAGCACCGAAATGAGTGTTTTGCAAGGTCTATTGTTTCCATGCGTTGTACGTGAGAACGCAGCTAAGTTTTGAATTTTGATTTAACTTGTAAAATTGTGAGAGTTCAATTTTTTTTCGGTAAGGCAATATTAATATCTTATAAATAAATTCTTATCACCCTACCAAACATGAATTCGTGTGAAAAGCGCCGATCGCGAACGGACAGGACTGATCAGTATTTGGCTTCCTGCAGTGAAAACTGGTTGTTTTATGTTCGGAAGTATGGAGGTTGTCGGCTGCACCCTGGTGCGGAGCAGAGCGAGGCTGTCTGCGCCACATCAGCTCCCGGTGCTGGGTCCCGTGCACGTGGCAGCACGTGCACGTGGCAGCACGTGCACGTGGCAGCACGTGCCCGGGGCCACCACGAGGTGTATCCCGCGCGGAAGGCAACAGCTGACCGCCGACACCCGCGCCTGTATAGTGCTAGGTACTCCAACATACGAGGGAACCACATTCCCACTCAGAGGGTGACAGGGCATAACTAAACCGCATTATCATACATTTGTCCTCGGTGTAATTATTATATTAAGAAGCGCCAAGATTTTTTGTGGCAACATATATAAAGCGTTGCCCGCGCTGAACTCAACATGACACAAGGAACATCACTGCCGAGCTTCAAGTCTGTAGGACACACGTTTGAAAATAGGGAAATTATGATTTTAAAGTCCCATTGATTGCACAGTCTCGGTGCATCAAGGCTACGTACGCATCAGCAAACCCGGGACGCCAATCTTCAGCTTCATATCGTGAAAATGCAGGCAACCCCTAGGCAAGACGTGACGGACGCAATAAAACAATAGTACTTTACAAATTCAAGGCCACGCCATATATTGGCGAAGTTCTAAACTGAACTGTTAGTTCGTTAGCCGCCGCGAGCTCCACTAAGCGTACGGGTCGCCAAGGGGGAGGGTAGGAAGTTGCCAGACCTTACTATATTACTATGTGGCAAACATAGAGAATTGGCACAAACTCACTGTTAGTGTGTCTATCCTACTTCATATACTATAAAGCTGAATTTACCCCCTTTCCACTCTCTCTTCGGGATGGAATTTCATAATTACATGTAGTCTATGTCACACTGCGGCCCATAAACTATCTCTATGCAGAAAACCAGGTCGATTTGTTGCTCCACCGCTGCGTGAAAGATGGAAAACAGACAAACACACATATAATATTAGTGGGGCTGCCGGAGTAGTTCCCAGCCGGCACCAGGTATCACAGGATCTAGGCTGCAGGATCCAGGACACGCAGGGAAAGTGTGGCGTGGCGCGCGCAGGGTATTCCTGTCTGCAGGCCGCTAACTGTGCTCTGGGCTGCGACAAACATGTCCCGATGTCTACCGCATTCTACATTTCTTCCGAACCTTTCATTGAAGTCGGATTGTTTTATATCACAAGGACATTTTATATATTTAAGATAAAATTAAACATTATATGAAAAAGTTTTACTAAACGTGGGTACGTGCCGATTTTTTTTTATAATGGACTGCTCCTACTATATAGTTTTAATTGCGACTATACACTAAAATGGTATAGAAACAGGACGTAGAAAATAAATTTGTAGAGTTCAGTATTCGAGACTTTCCAGCACCGTTAATGTTTATTTCTGGACATATCAGTGACTTTCAATAGCAGTCCTTTGAAGAGCTGTCGACTCTGGAGCGACATAAGCAGGGGCGTAGGAACCGGGGGGACAGGGGGGACGTGTCCCCCTGAACTTTTTGGGTGGAGGGGACTGTCCCCCCCAACTTTCTAGACCGTGATATTTTTATTTTATAATATTATTCTGCCCAACTTTATTTGTAATTTCTTCACTCTCAAATTTAACTTAAGGAAACAATAATAATTTTAACATCGATGTATCCAATGGTTAGATACAAAAACTGCTTAAAAAGCGCTATTTTGCACTTTTAAAATCAAAATTTTCCGGTGGAGGACCCCCGGACCCCCCGTCTTAGTAAGAGGGTAATCGGTTTACATGACATCAAAATCATTATTTGTCCCCCCCCCCCCCCCCCAACTTTATGAACACAGCTACGCCAATGGACATAAGTGTTACTTACCCGGCACATACCTAAGTGTTACCCATCAGCAGTGTGGGACTATCGAGTCGAAGTCCATTGGGGAAAGTAGAATTGGAGCGAAATAAAGTTTCCTTGGGGAAAAGCAGGTAATGATATAGTACGAAAGGAATAGGGAACATGTACTGAATTATTGTTTATTGGCATAATGCTAATAAGATACTTTGAAGAAAATTGAACGAACGCTCTAACTGGATACTTGATTTTGTTTCATTATTTAATAAATTATGTTTCTGGTTAATTCTTGCTATTATACAAATCGATAAAAACGTATTTACAATTCATTAATATTTTTTAACTGTTCAGTCATCTTATAATGGAATAGGCGACATTAACATTGCAAGGATAGTATTTACATATTAAAGTTAGATTCTTGTGATTATGAAGTGTACGAATTTTAAATTTAAAAAAAAATGAAATGCAATTTTTGGATTCAATCGTACGTAGCCTTTTGTCTGGTATCTGAAGAAGATATATAACCATAAAAAAAATTACGTAGAACAGATTATCAATTGGCTGATTCCTAATAAAAATACAGACGATACCTACAAATACAAAAATTTAACTTATATAACATAGACTGACCACTAATTTAATCATAAACAAGAAATTCACGGTATTATCTAACCATGTGCTCTTGGCATACAGCTTAAGTTAATAATTCTTAAGTTTTTCAATCGAAAATCCATCTTTAGTCTGTGGCTATATGTATCACTAGAAATAATTAAAAACAAAAAAAAGTAAAGATTGAGAGTGTGCTAGCGAAAATGAAGAAGAAAAAAACCAGACCAGGCAATGACTAGAAAATTAATTTTTCAAAACTTTTGACCATATACACACTAAGATTTGTTATGGGCACGGAAAAAAAAATTTGTGTATTTTTTTAATACCTCCGTCCCTTTTAGCTTTACCATAACTTGTTTATAAAATAAACTGAGTATAACTTCCTCCCCCATGGATGTTGTAGACATGACAGCAGTAGAAGGCACTCTGGCAGCCGCCGTGGCGACAGCAGCGCTGTTGGTGGCGGGAATGGAAAACTGCTCACAGCTAGCGCTTCACGTGGACGGGCCTGAAGACTGGTGGGGCTGCCTCTCCTGCCCTGACAGTGGCGTGCTGCAGTGCCTGGCGCACCAATTGACAGCCTCATTAGAAACCTCCCGCAGCACGGGTAAGCCAATGGGCCTTTAGGATCCAATATGCGTAGGTTTTCCTACCCAAACATTTATTAATCGTTGACAATATTACTAGGTTTTAAACAAGTAAATTAAACATCTCTTATAAATAAGAAAGTGGTACCACAATGAGAACATTATTTCCTGAATCAATAACAACAAGTATTCGCAGTAATTTGTTAATCAGCCATTGAAGTGAGTAAATTCATGGGCTCAGAGTCCACAATTAAATGTACAACTGGTATTTTGTTGGATTCAGACTGGAGTCACATTTCATCCAGCCTGTTCTCGGGTTTCTATGGCTTCGGAAATCACTCCAGGTAATTTCTGGGATGGTTTCCTTCTATAGGCCAAGGCCTAACATTTACCTGGATGCTGTGGTCTATGCTCGTCTTTAGGGGAGGCTGGGGTCAGTTGAACTCAGAGACGGTTGGTAATAGCGTGGTCGTCCCGAGGGGAAGCGACTACCTTGCAAGTCGGAACACGTCGCTAAGTGGGCGTCACCGCCCCGAGCGCATCGGACATTTGTATGTCGATGTATCGCTTTTTCGACGCAAAAAGTAAGTTCAATGACTATTTTTTTTACATATTGCTACCACACTATTGTTTGTTTTGCAATGTAGTTTACAATCATTGTTTCTATTAATGTCCTGGTCAAGTTGATAGTGGTTTGTATGTATCTACCACAATTAGATTTTTTGACATTAATTTTATAAAATATATTTGAATCTAGGGTATGGAGGCAGTTGAAACAAACCATTCGAGATCAATTTAAATGTGTTTATATTGACCCCCAAGCGCTTGTTTCATACTTTTTGAAGCAAGTTAACTAAAATCTTATTTTAATCTTTCAAATGTCAAGAAACTGTCCAAAAACAACCGTGATGAGGCCGATCTTAAAAATAATAAAAAGGCATATGGAAAAGTAGAAACCAATGACATTCCATTAATACAGGTAACTGAAAATATGGCCTAAACATTACATATATGTTTAGATACAAGAAATAAAATAGATAATTCCAACGAAAAGACTGCATAATCTGTGAATATGGATTATTCGCCACACAATAGAGTTTTTTACCGACTCCCGAGAAAAAAAACACTATCAAAATATTTAACAAGATGAGCTGACAGAATTTCGGACTTTCTAAAAAGGAGGTACGGAAATTATTATTTCAGCTTACTACTGTGTACAACTTGCGAAAACCATCATCGTAGGAAGAGAACTAGTTGGCTGGGGATGTTTGGTTTCAAGCTTTCATGGCAATAAATCTAGATTTATCTGTGAGAGCCACTTAAGCTACAAGTTTATAAAGATCACGAGTTTTAACCGAAAACATGCTGAGGCTTTCTATGAAAACTTAGAAAATGTTGTGGATCGCCATCAATTTGAGACTCAAAATATTTACAACATTGATGAAACCAGAGTCACTATGGCACAGAAACCTGACAGAGTTGTAGTCAGATGAGGAACAAAACAAGTTGGATCAGTTACGTCTGCAGAGACATTGGCTTTTTCTGTAAACTCTCTATGGAATGTGCTTCCTCCAATGTTGGTTTTCCTTCGTGTTCGATACCAAAAACATTTCATAAGAGATGGTCCTTGGGTTCAGTGGGCACTGCAAACCCATCAGAATAGATGCAAGACGAAGGCTTTCTGCTATTCCTAAAAAATTTAAAAAATATTCTCACTGCTTCATCAATCACAAGGTGTTGCTGGTAGTTGACAACCACTCTTCACATATACACATCAACAGTCTTGACTACTCCAAGGAGAATGGCATCGTCTTACTGTCTTTCCCACCGCATTGTTCTCATAAACTGCAGCCATTAGATAGGTTCTGCTTTGGCCATTCAAAAAAGCAATAAACTCTGCCTGCGATGCTTGGATGCGAAATAACCCTGGCAAAACAGTGAGCATCTATGACATACCAAGCATTGTGTCTACAGCTGTGTCATTGCCATTCGCCTCAACCAATATCCAAACTAGATTTCAAAAGATTCAATAGAAATCTTTCCAATAACTTAGATTTCGCTCCATTGTATATGATGGATCGTTCAAACCCTACTACCGAAACTAATGATCAAAGGCCAACAATTACTGGCACTAAAACACCCAATGAACTTGACGAATGGGAGAGCGAGTCTGTCAACGTTGAGGCACAAAACCCTGCCGCTCAGCTAGATTTTGGGCCATCTTCAGGAAGTTCTACAATTTTAGAATTTCAAGCAAGTGACATCAGTGCTCATACTCCTACTGTTCTTGACTCGCATGATTACTTTTCACCCGAAACAGCCAGGCCTTTTCCGAAAGCTCCACCATGGAAAACACTCACACTATAAAAAGATGAAATAAGGAAAGAAACTTAAGAAAAAGATCTAAAAAAACATGTTAACAGAGTAAAAAAGAATCATAGCCTAGTTTGTGCAGAACGTTATGGCCACAGTAGGCCAGGAGAAGACAGGGTGCAGGCTGTGGGCACAGCAGGTGATCCAATTTATTTGTGCCATAATTTTGAATCCGATTAATGGTTAGAATTGAGTGTGTGGACTAATTGGTCTATGTTAATCTGTTAGAATTAATGAGTATTAGAAAAATAATTATTATTTTAATAGTGTTCAGTCTTAAATGAGTTGATCTCATTAAGGAGCTTGCTTGTAAGAATGGATGTTTTTTGCTCTGTCTGTTAATCGTTACCAAATTAAAACATTTATGTTTGCTAATTCGATAAAAAAATGTTAGGTTAATTTAATATAATACAAAATATTTTTAAAATTTTGATTTATCTCTACGTTGTTCTCATTGAGTAGCTTGCTAGTAATAAAAACTATTTTCTGACAATACAGTTTCCAAATTAAAACTAGCTAAGTAAAATAATATTAAAGAACCTTAATGATGCTTTTAGTGATTATAAACCTTATATAAAAAACAACAAATAAATTTATGTTTGGCTAAAAAAAATATTTTATTCACAAAAAAAAAACCTGCTTTACTTCTTCATACACACCATCAAAGCTACCTGGGGTTAGATGAAATATTTGTTCGTATTGTTTAAAACAACTGTTCCAACTAACCCCAGACGTTATTACAATTTACCCCGACACAGGGTCAATTGAAACTTTTACCGAAGGTTTCTAAATAGCTTCCACTTCAGCTAAGGATGTATTTTAAGAAAACATATTAGTGCTATACTATAGCAAAATAGTCTAGCTATAATTAAAATGTATTACCAAACAGATTGGATATAAAACAGAGTCGCAGTAAAGATTATCTCAAAAACATTTCAAATGACCCCAGCCTCACCTACCGACCTCGTCAATGAGATGGAAGGGGGGGGGGGAAATGAAAACAGTAGCTCTTAGGTTAAAGATTGGCCATTAAACATTCAATTAAGTTGGCAGCAGAAATAGAAAATAATCTCTATGTCAATATTTATTTTAAATTTAGATTTTAAACCGGTGTTTTCTCTGATATGGACAGTGTGTAGTTCCCATGAATGAAAGCCACAACCACAACTCTATGACTGTAAAATATATAAATCCTAGCAGTATGGTGTTTTTTTAACAAGTGATCAGAGAACTTCGGAACTGTTCAGGTGTGGCTCTCATCCCTGTGAACTGTAGGCTTCACAAACACCCCCCCCCCCCCCCCCACACACACACACACACACACACACACACATATATATATATATATATATATATATATATATATATATATAATGCACAGAACAAAATAATGTTTAGCACTGTGTTAGGTGTGTATCGATTTGATTGTTACAGACTATATTTGCATTGGTGCAAGTTATTATGGACATAGCATGATGATTTTAGTATTTTGTTACAGAAATATGTACAGCAAACATTTAAGGTAAAGGTAATACATTTAAATGGGGCATAGTTATGCAGAGACATGTAATGAGATGGGACCTGTAAATGATATAATTGGTTTCACACATCTCGTATGCCAATTAGAGCCATGCCCAGCTGTGATCCTCACCACATGAAGATGATTCATGTAGTTAACTAAAAGTAAACTGGAGGCGCTGTAATAAAATCATATAAAATACAACATAACAGTTCTTAAACAGGTTTAGAAGATAGTAGTAACCAGCAAACAAATGATCCACATTCAGAAAAACATAAAGCATGGTTTATAATAGTTACATGTGTTGGAGCCACAATAGCATGATAGTTCTATCTACATCACAGTTAAAAGTGTTGTGAATACACAATTTAAATTATAGCAGTCATATAATAATTATCTTAAAATGTGCTGTTCTGGCAGATCGCGGTGACGATGAGGAATACAGTCATCTCCCTGCACTGAGCAAGCCTCTCATGCTGCTGACACTGCTACGTTCCAGCTTTGGCTTGATCCTGGCAAAGATGTCACTAGCACTTCAAATGAAGCTGCTTTTCATCGGCCTGGTGGGCTTGGTGGTCAACCTCTACCGGCTGTATGCCATGAAGAACCAGCACCAGGAGCCCCAGAAGGTGGTGCACTATCAGCACACGCAGCACATGCACGGAGGCACAGGACACCTGGACGACAAGCATGACACTGGCTGGATGGGCGAGCTGTGGGAGAACACTTTTCAGCACCATCAGGCAGGGCTGCCCCCTGACCTTCACGCGTCCTTCTTCTACAACAACCCGCGAGTGCCACTGGACCAGCTAGAGCCATCCTCCAACCAGTTATAGTGATGGACATCCTGTGCTAAAGACACTACATCATCTGACTGTGCGAGATGTGTGATAACACCTTCCAACTGCTTCTGAACCCGCATTCATTCTTTAATAACAACCCACGAGTGTAGTTGAGCAAGATGGCGATGTCCTTCGGCTGGCACTAGTGGTGGGTCTTGCAGACTGAACCATGCACTAATGTTAGATATTATCCGATACTTGTCTTCTATGTAAGGTTCCTACAATGATTTATATTTTTAATGGAACTTTTTTTATCAGTCTATGTAAACTGCAAAACTAGTTTTGTTTACTAATGATGGATAAAGCAAATATTTTAATTAATAAACATGTAATATAAAATACTGTATTAAAACTTGGAAAAATAAAGTCATTCATTATTAGTATTCCTGCACAGCTTCAATGGCATGGTCTAAACCATTACTAATGTTTTGAGTCTATACTTACTTGTAACAGTTTCCGAGTAGCTGCAAATCTCTGAATAGATGAAATCATTCTGAATACAGAGCATCGTGCTAGTTACTTTCATTTACTAAAGTCGTGAGTGCCTCATATTCCGAGTCCACACCTAGTATTTATATATTTAAGTTAAATATCCTGACTGCTGAATATGTATGGTTTATAGGTTATGAGCTGAAATAGTGCAATTTAAAAATTCAATCATAGCCATGTATCCAGTTTTTCAAGTGTTTAAATAACTATATTCACCATGAATAAATATGTTATGTTAAATTATGAATTCACAATTATTACAAACAAAAATCAATTTCAAAATGAAGACGATAGCCTACCTACGACTATGTAGTTTAACTTATAACATAGCTGTTTTCTCACTTTTTTTATTGGTTCGAATTAACCGCCACTAAATCAATCATAGACTGGATATTTCTAAACAATGTGCTTGATGGCGTACAAGTTAATTTTATAATATTTTGTCATTCTAAAACCCACTTTAATATTTTAAGTTAAACGAATATGCTTATTCGAGATTGTTTGTGTATGTTCCGCATCGTAGTTTATCTATGTGTAGGTTTTTTTTTTTAATACTGTTGACATATGGTTGACATCATACACATTAACCTGTAAAATATTTTAATAAAATGTAAAGTGTAGTAATAGGAATTTTATTTTAAAAGTGAAAGGAAATAGAGTAAAGCTTCTGTTTATTTAAAGTTATGATAAACAACGCAGTTGGAAACAAACTAATGTTTACTCTTGCTTCTCAAGATATGGGTTTTAGAAGGAAGTTGGTGGTGATATTTATCACAGTATTTGTGATAGTAATTTGGGTTCTCGGAATTAGAAATAGAGGTGAGTTTGTGTATTATTAACTACAACTTAATTAATTCCGCAATGTTAAGATTATTCATGGCAATTGCGCTCCTAGCCTAATTTAATCTAAATGTGTGAGGGAGGGGCCCAGTTGGAGGCGGAGTTTTAACCGCGCAGAACAAGGGCGCGTCAACCTGACCAACTACACCAGTTTATATTTGATACGCAGCTAACCAGCCATTCAAATGATTTTACATTTGTCTTATAATGGTACTTTTAATGAAGCGGTAATTTCCTAGTGTAAGAGGGTTCCGGCCCCATTTTGAGACAGAATTTACTCTGATAGTATGATGAAAATTACATTTCTGTAAACCTCAAGTTGTGCAATATGTGCTGATCATGTTTACTGTGATGGCTTTGCTATCTTTACACAAGCAAGTCTGCCTGAACAAAAGTTAAACAGACTGTGTAGAGAGAGAAACACACTCTCTATATATAAAACATTTAGTTTCCCCTTGAATTGGGATCTGAAATTGCTTGGTTCTCGCCTGGCGGTGGACTGTCCAAGGACTGACCTGGCAAGGAAGATGCTGCCCTTGTGACGAATGGCGTGAGGGTGAGATGTGACTTCAAGATAATAGTCGGCTGATGTTGCATCCAGTACCTCCGCTTGTTTTAGGCTCTGTGGTCTGTCTACGTGATGAATTTCTAGAGTAAAAAAAAATTATTAAAATTCCAAACATTTTCCAGACAATAAAGACCTTCTATGTAACCCTAAAACAGCATTTGAAAATACCTTCTTGATTGTGAGAAACTCAAGTTTATAGATGAGGTCGCCATGTTGTGCTTTATTAGCCTAACTAAGACTGTTTCCAGCGAGAGGTTGGCCTGATTGTCGCCGCCTACTGTTTCCTTGCCACTAGCTGCAACTTACCCTCTGGTCCTCCAGAGATCCTTAGATACTCCATAGCCGAGACTGAGTTACTCTTGCAGCCCATTAGAAACTAATTACCAAAATTGAAACATCGAGCTATCGTCCCTTCATTGTTCTGCAAAACAGTATTTAGTATTTTTAATATTTCTAACCTAATAAACCATTCATACAACTTTATAGTTTTTCAAACGTAGCTAACCTAAATAACTGTCCATGTCTTTTTACAGTATTTTTAATGTAACCAACTTAACCAACTTTTAAAACGTTAACCTGCCGGTAAACTAGTTGAAATATCACAATGCCCTTTTACAGAATCACCAGAAATAGTGTCATGAAGTAAAATGATAATAATAATAATAATTGTAGTAAGTATGATATGAAAATTTGATAGTGAATGACATGTATTTATTTTGCAGTGTAGTTTTCGGGAGGAGGAGAGGGTTGTTAAAAATATCTCCTGATTTCTTATTTCTGGAAGATGGCAGGTCATAACAGCTGTATTCGTAATGACCTCTGCAGAACCACAGGATCATGTTGCAGTTGTACCAAGTTAACAGTCGCGCGTCAGGCCAATCTCTCGTTGAAAACTGTCTCAGCTGTGCTATTAAATCACAACATAGTTTTAGGTCACTAAAGCAAGATCAGATGGCGGCTGCTTTACTTTACAGTCTTTTTAGTTGCAATAATGAAAACACGTGTTAGATTATGTACTGACTATTTTCCTCATTAATGCAAATTTAATCTTTGACAAAGGTAGAAAAATAGTACCAAAACAGATACACATACATAGTTAAACATGGTGGTAATGTTATACCAATGTAATACACAGCTTCTTCTGTAAACGTGAATTTTTCAAAATCCAGTGGTAAGTTTCAAATGCTGTTTAGGGGTTATTTAGAGGAACGTCTGGAGTGTTAAAAAAATTCACAATTGTATTGTTTTATTTATGGAAAATCAGTGACCCTAGAAATTTACTGTCTATTTTATCATTTAGTTTTAGTGTGGTACAAAGATCCAAATACTTTATAAGTAAACTGTGGTGTGTATCCTTGAACATACAGGTAATGATTGGCCTGGTCTGAATAATTGTTTTGAGACATTAAATATAGATTTAGTCTAGGTTCATTGCTGGACTTAAGTAGACTTAAGTTCATTGCTACATGCCACTTTATTATTTTTTATCTATTTTTTAAAACATGAGGGTCATATAAAATGCATGTGCTAAAAAACATTTTATAGAAATTATGGAATACAGATATACAGGTGCCCAAAAGCAGAAGAAAAGCATCACCAAATATGAAAAGACTAATAAAATTTAGTCACAAAAATTTAATATTATGTCTGTGTCATCAATTTTAAAAAAAATATTGCAGATAAAAGAGCAAACGAAGGAAGCAAATAATTAGTTACAAAATTGTAATTGTTCTCAAGATTTGAACTAATTCTTGTGTACTAACGTTCAAACCAACAATAAGGTTTAGTTGGCTACACTTAGAACTTGCCAGATAAGTAATCACCACTGAATCAAAAAGACTCCATTGGAGTGGGTAACTGTCATCCTAGTCGTGCCGTTTGAACGGGCGGAAACTGACAAGTACACCCGTGTCACTGACCAATAAAGAACCAGAACAGGCTGTTTTAAGGGGACCCCAGTTGAATGGTTGTGATATTTCAAATTGTCCAGTGTTGAGTATATTGTTTAGTTTTAAACAAAGTTAATGTTAAATTTATGCCATGTTTCTCTGAATTATGAAATATATATATATTCTCATGAAAGAAACATTTGAAAAACTCTAAAAACCCTGTTAAAAATTATTTTTTTATTGAATTATTTATTTACATTTGTTACATGCACTCAAACAGTCAAAAGACTTATGGTATGCATGACATAAAAACACACAACACAAGACCAGGACAAATACGGTGTAAGATGGAGAAGTGAACATATAAACATAAACAACAACCGTTCTACAATTATTAATAAAAATAACATAATAATTTAAGTACAACATGATTCTTGACAGGATTAACATATATTAAAAGTATAAAAGAAAAATATGTGTCAATAGAGCCCATGCACGATAGAAGTGAAACATTTATTAGTTATAGATTGAGATAAATTACTAATATTTTAGAACAAGAGATATTAATTGAGAATAGAAAGGATGCAGGTATGATCTCAAATGAAATAACTATTTTCCACACAATCATTAAATTGTAGATTCTTTGAATAAAAAAATGTACTAACATTTTTTTCTCATACATTTAAAACAAACTTTGATTTTAAATTATTCTTAAACTTGAAAATTACATGCAGCTTAACTAATTGTCCAAATGGACATGAGCAGTCTGAGGCAGGTATCTGGCATGTGAAAGTGACAACATGACATACGAATAGGACCTGTTGAGCCACAGTCACCCACAGCTTCACTCCGTTTGAGAAATATTAACGGTTCTTAGTTGAACGTAACATATTTACACACTGCTCGTAACTATAATACGGTGTGTGATTTATTTAATCAAATAAAAATTTGCAACAAATAATCATCCATGTCAAACTAAAGCATGAAAAGCATTATACAAGCAGAAATATTTAGCTACATAGCTAAAACAATACTCACATAACACTGTCTGGCAATACTGATATACACAAGTAATTGAATTGATAATACATACATGAAAGAACAAGATCTTCTTTCGAATATGGACCGTGACAAGGTGCACAACAATAAGCTGAAACCCCGTTGTGTTGCCCTCTGCCTAAAGACGGGTGGCGTCAGGCGCAGATGCGACCCACCTATCCCTGCAGCACGGCGGGGTTCAGCCGCCACGTGGAGCCCGCTCAAGGCTGCTCCAACGGCCCCAGAGCGGGGATAGCGCGACGAGTGCATGTCTGCCGTCCCCTCTGTCTGTCCCCCCGCCCCTCTCCCGTACCTAACTATTCCCCTCCTCTCCAGGTTCCCCCACCACCTAGCAATGTCCACTCATGCCATCGGAATTTTCGTAACGCTCAAAATTTTTTACCCCTTCAGCAAAGAAGTTTTACTTTAAAAATGAAAGTTAAAGGTTGGTTCAAATAAGAATATAATGACAAGTGGTTTACATATGGCAATTAAGTATTGTTTTTTCTTAATACACAGCATTATAATGGTTCAAAGATTTGGATTTCTTGAGTTGTTTTGATGGGGTTTTAAGTAGTAGGTAACGGGCCTGACAAAGTTATTTGCCCTTCAGTTGTATCATTTACCCTGTGCAGGCACTCTTCTAAGAAAATATTTAATGAAATTATGAAAATGGTGTTGTTAGCCAAGTAGTGTGGAAAATCTTAAAGCAATCAATTGTATTCTCAATTCCAAAGATCGTTGTGAAGATGTGAGACAGTAGATATGCTCCCGGCATTGGTAGGACACTGGAGTCATTGGTCATGAAACTAGTGAGAAGATTCTTACAGGAAGAAAATTTAATTTATGGGAAAGTCAGGTTTCCAGGAAGGATTTTCAACAGAAACAGCTGTACGACTTGTGATATTTGAATGGATACTGACATTACATCAAGGAAATTATGGGATTGCTGTTGTTTAGATTTTAAGAGAGCATTCAAAATCATAGTTTACAAAGTTAAGTTAGAAAAACATGAAGATTTGGGGGTTAGAGGCACAGTTATTATGTGGTTAAAAAGTTTCTTGAATGGGAGAGCACAATTTGGATAGGAAAGTGTCACTCTGGTTGCTTGGCAAATGATCTAGGAGTCAAGGAAGTGTGTTAAGTCCACTGTTCTTTATTTATAAAAAAAAATACACAGTGTATTTTCAAAGGTTAAAGTGAATATGTTTGCAGATGATACAATGTGATATATTGATGGTAAAAATGTTGCTGAAAGCAGAGATGAACTAATTGAGTGCATTTTAAGAGGAAGCAATTTATGTAACGACCCAAGTTGCAGCCCTCCCCACGTGCCAGGTAAACATGTGTGCAGTAGTTGGCAACTGCTGCGGAAGAAGCTAATAAACTGTCACTAGGCTCGCCGCTACTCTGCACGTGCTCTGCAAGTACACGGATACACTCCGTCCGTGCGACTTGTGGCGTGCCAAGCTTGGTTGTGTGGTCGTTAGTAGGCAGTACTTTCTAAACATGTCTGTCTCAGTCGAAGTGGTGGCATGTGGCGCGTGGCGTGTGGTGTGTGGCGTGGGTTCCAGGGGCGTACCAGCTGCCCGGCCTGCAGAGCGAGGAGGAGGTGGCATTCTTGAAGAGAAGGGTGAGCGTGCGGACCAAACACCTCCTCCCCCAGGAGCTTTAGCACTTGCTGCGTTGGAACAGTCACAAGAGTTATTGCAGTGCTGTGACTCAGTAGCGAAGTAGTGTGAGCCAAGTGCAGCTAGTTGTGTTGACATCCGAGCAGGCCCCCTGCACCACGTCACCGCCTTGCCGAGAGGCCCCGGGTTTCATTCCTAGGGCCAGCCATGTCTTTTTCATGAAAATTTTTCGAGGCTAGCTTAGAGTATAAATTGGTTGAGTATCACTCGGACACATTTTGGCGCACAGATACACAATTTTCTGCGTAAGCAAACACGACCTGAATGACGTGGTGAAATGAGGAAATGGCTTCTTGCAGACGACTGCTAGTTACAAGGAAGAAACCACTGATGTGTGCATACCTTATCACAGTCTAATTAGAATTCCAATGTTTCACGAAAAATGTGTACCTCTACATGTGGGCATTTTTCTTCAGTTCCAAACTGAACCCAAGTTTAGTAAGTAATGTGACAGTTAATGTTTTGAATTCCTTTGTTTTTCCCCAACAACAGTGTTTAGGGTAATAGACTGCATAACAATATACGAGGCATGTTCAGAAAGTAATATCATTTGGTCATTAAAAAATTAACTCACGAAAAAAATAAGTTTTATTGAAAGTTTTAGTTTACTACATATCTACATCACATTTCCACATAGTCGCCATTCAGTTCCAAGCACTTTTCGCAACGCTCTACCAGTTTATTTAACCCCTCTGCATAGAAGTTCGCCGCCTGGGAATGGAACAGACGCCTTGGCCATAGGCATCATGAACTTGGAATACGCAATGCGTGTAGCCTACCTAAGTACAGGCGCTCAGTAAGCATCTGCGGAAAAAGTTTAAGCAAACTCTGTACTCGAGTCGAAAAATGATGGCTGCCGTTTCTTGGGACAAAAAGCACTTCATTTTGGTTGATTTAATGAAACGTGAGTCAAAAATTACAGCAAAATGTACAAAATTATGATTTTTCAACTGGTTTAATTTCCAGGCGGTGAACTTCAATGCAGAGGGGTTAAACAAACTGGTAGAGCGTTGCGTAAAGTGCGTGGCCGGCACAGCCAGAAGGAACAGCGGCTTGCTTGCAGGTGGAGGAGCTGAGCTACGAGTGTCTGCGCTCCCAGCAGTCGGAGCCGCGCCTGCCGGTCATCTACGCCATCACGCCCACCTTCGCCCGCCACGTGCAGAAGGCAGAGCTCACCAGGTGCGCACTCCCCTCGAGTCCAGGAGAGTGTCTCCGGTTCCCGCAGGCAGCAAGTTCTTCAAACAACTCCACAGTCTCGACCAGTCATAATGTCTCAAGGATATGGAGAAGTGTTGCAAGCTGCAAGTGTAAAAGATAGACTTTCTTCTTTTAGAAGCATTATTTCAGACCACAGAAACGTTTTGACTTATGTCACTAAAATGTGAAATTGAGGGGGATTAGGCCCTGCCATTTTTATTTTTTTCCACCATTTTGCTATAATTCTAATTTTTAACTATTCATCCCAATTATTTGGCACGGCAAAGTATAAATAATATTCCCCAGACCTTCTTTACCTTGTTGCAACCACACAGTTACTAACAGGCGCTAGTCTGTAAGCGCCATGAGCATCCGGGCGACTGCAACTACCATGATCACAGCTCCAGCTCACAAGTGTTGACTTGCACACATAGCCAAAGCTAAGTCCCAAGCCATGTCAAACCAAAAAGTGTATCATGTAAGCTTTATTGCGAGCAGATGCAGAACACCTGATGCTGCGAGATGGCGAGTGGGTTGTCACTTTCTTGTATTTACTCGTCATAGTTGCATTGTGTAATGTAAAGGAAACTTTTTTTTTTTGAAAATTGTATTTTTCTAAATGAAAATTTGGATTAGGAATTTTGTAAATGAAAATCCCTTGAGTTATTCTGTTTATACTTACTTGCAAGTAGATGAAACTGAAAGACACTGTTTTTGCCAACAAGTGTTTTTATAAAAATTTTGGTTCTATCTGAGCCACAGCCCCTATGTTAATGGAATGCCTTGTAATTGACGGTGGCCGACTGGTCAGAGTAGTTTCTCCTGTTAAATGGCTACAACTATGACGGACTCGGACAGAGATGGCGGCAGTGTGAACTGATGGCAGGTTGTCGCACACGCTGCGGCTGGTGCCCGGCCTGCACTGGCTGGTGGTGGAGGACGCGCCCGGCCCCTCGGCGCTGGTCTCCAAGCTGCTGCAGCGCTCCATGGTCAACCACACGCTGCTCTACAAGCCCACGCCGCCCGCCATGAAGCTCAGCGACAAGGTACCGCCACCCAATACTCCTGGCAGAACGATTAAATAGAAAATGACGGCCTCCGCCAGAGTTTGGGCATCTCGAGGAAGCTGTGACCACCTGGCTGGTAACCAGGAGCTGCACAGCTCCGCCACGACACGGGAGGGGACTAGACACTAGAAGAAGGACAGTCACTATGGTACACGGGAGTGACAGTTCAATATTATTTAAATAATGATCCGTGTACAGGCTTGAAAACACACTCAACATTTATTTTTTTTTCTCTTTGGTGAATTTCATCAAAGTGCAGGTTTCCAGATGCGTGGTTACAGGCATGCATTCTCCGCTACGTCACAATAAACTCAAGTTACACCATGTACGGTTTAATTTTACCAAATAATGCTTGCTGCAATAAATATATCCCCCCGAAATCATTCACCTCGTCCAACTGAAATATGTCACTCCAAGAATCAACTCCATTCTTTTCAAATTAACATGATTTGCAATTTTCCTGATGGATGAAGTATCACTTAGATTCACAAAAAAATGTCATTAAAGGTTTCCATTCAATGTTCCTCAGTTTTTTAGGCATACATAGCAAAAATCAAATTATAAATAACCACTAAGTCCAGTGATCCTTAACATATCTACGCATAAAGGCATACAAAAACTCCTCTACATTTTAATATCTAAATAGTATAGTTAATTCCTATAAATACATAATATAGATAATCTCTATAAATGGTCACAGAAGATAACTATCCACCCACTATGATATTTTACCAATTACCTCTGTATTTGATAGGATACTATAGAAATTATAAGTGAGTCTTCTGGCAATACTATATTACAATTGCATACATATTTGTGATTGTACTTCACAATCCTCTAGTAAAAATTGAACATATAATTTTTCTGTAAATACTTCTATAAGTCACTAGTTTCACATACCATTTTCCATCTTTATATAATTATAAAACCTCTATATTTCTCTTAGAGATATAATTTGCACCAAATTAATTACAATTTATTTTATGCAGACATTGTGCCACCCTTCACCGACAGTACCGCTGGCAAAAACTCAGCAAACAGCCGGCAATAATTTTTTTATGATTCCACTTGCAAATGTACTGTCTTTGACTCAAACAATCCCAGAAGCAAAACAAATTGTATGATATTCGAATACTTACAGACTGAGACGACAAATGGCACCACAAGACCGCCTGTAGGAGACGTCTTTGGCTCGGCTCGTTCGCAGCAAACAGACCAGCTGCGACCGGCCCCTTAGCCCAGGTTCACTTGATCAGCAAACTCCAACACCGCGGTGTGTGGTGGACTCTTGTCCAAGCCGCTCCATCGCCTCGCCACAGCTAACTGTAGACACTCGCCAAAGGAACACCCCTCCAATCAGTGATTTGCTGCCTCAGGTTGTAGTAGAGTCCACTAAATCTAAACATACTCTTACTTCCTAGTAGATTAGAAACCATCACGTTCCCCCTTCTGACAAGAACGATCCTCCACGCTGCTCCTGGGCAAATGCCACTGCAGCAATAATACGTAGAAATCTGTAGCAGCAAAATGTAGTAATGACTAGAAAAAAATATCTAGTAATTCCTCTAGCAAGGGCCGTTATGATCTATTCCGCCCCGCGTAGCGAACATCGCGGTGACACTCAAGTCCAACAATAACATCCATGTTCTGTGTAACGTACATCACAAGTAGCAACACCATTATCAACACGACCTCACCCACACTCATTTCATATTTCTCCTGGCTTATTCCTTCCCTGTCAGAATGTTAATAACCAACCATTTGTGAGTCTAACCCATAACGAACAACTTCTCTTGAACAGATGACAGATGAAAATTAGTGCAACCCAAAAAAAAATACTACCAACTTCGGGCTCCCGCCAAGGAGAATCAGAGCACCAAGTACACCCGCTCAAAGAACAGAACTTCCTGCTACCGCCCTCGACCGTGGCGACCACCAGCACCCGCTGTGCTGGGACTACTTCGACCCACCGGGCGCGATCGCGTCAGCTAGCACCTGCTGTGCCACAACGCTTTGGTTTAGTGTCACGTGTCAACTTTGCTAAAGTGACACAGTCTTGCCCTCAGAAAGTAACACCAAGTGGGGCGTGAGATTATTTGTGTCTGGGAAGTCCGGGAAAATTGTCGATTCAGGTCTGGAAAACCTGGAAAAGTCAAGGAATTTAGGAGTCCCAAGCCTGTAGCAACCCTGCTCTGTCCGAGTGGACATGTACACTGTTCTGATGTACACAAATGAAAATAAACCAAATTTAAAAGCAACCAATTCAAAAGATGTTATCTTTTTATGTATCTGAACTAACTTTCGTACAGGTGTGATCTGACTGCATGATACCCTAAGTTTTACATGCGGAGGTGTTTTTCTCCATTTGATGTCACAAGTGTTTAGATAAGTCTGAATGCTCTGTACTGTTCTAAAACAACAGGAAAATTTGGAAATGTCTTTCTAAATACTAGTAAGTAAAGTTTTAAATGTAGTTAGTGTCTTTGATTGCAGTTTTAAGTGTAGTGAGTGTCTGCCTGCTAATCTGCATGGAAACCGTTCAATAGAATGATCGTTCATGGTTAAATCTGGATAGAAGCACTATTCATAAAACTTGTCAAAACGTTTCCTAAGAAATTTGAAAATAAACTTATCTTAAAAAAATTAGTAAATATATTTTCATTTCCTGCCAGAATATGAAATCGGTTTCAAAGGAGCATCCTGAAGGTTGACAGCAAAGTAGACGTGACATGACAGTCCGGTACCATTCCGCTAGCCCGGAAATAAGTTGTAGTTATCATTTCTTTTTTTATACATAAATTAGGACTATGATATCATCATTTTGATGTTCTGTTGATTCTTGAATTTTTTTAGCCATGCCTCAGGAGCTTGTGATAATGGATGTCCAAACAGGAGTTCAGTAGTATTTCATCCAAACAACTTAAAGTTTCCATAGTGGACAAACATCCAGCTCCATCAGTACATAATCATTATTCGACTCCAGCGTTTAGTGAAGACCCGGTCCCAGCATCCAGCTGGCTGGGCATGTTGTTTGACAGATGTAAAAAATGCCACAAAAACAAATTGTCAAAGTGCAGTTATTGGGCTAAGTATTGCTGCCGAAATGAAACTAACCGAATATTCAAATGCTGATGTAGCAAATAACTAAACCCTTCATGTGTAGTAAAAATTCGACCATAACAGTATCTTACGGGTGGAAAGTTTGGTCTGTGCCGTCACACCCACCACGGATCACAAGCAGAGTTGAAGCAGGCGTACAGGGCGTGCGTGCGTGCGTGCGTGTGTCCCAGGAGGGACACTGGACCAAGCCGCGCGGCGTCGCGCAGCGGAACGCCGGGCTGAAGTGGCTGCGCGACAACCTGGTCCCGGGCCGGGACGCGGGGGTCGTCTACTTCGCGGACGACGACAACGCGTACAGCCTGGAGCTGTTTGAGGAGGTGCGTCCGTCCGCCTGCTTGCCCGACAGCGCACGTGACTCCGTGTGGCTTAGAGACTGAGTCGCCGGTCCACGGTCAGCTTGGCTGCTTCCGAACTAACTCTTCCCGAGGGTTGCCAGGCAAAAATCATTTATATTATGTCATGGTACAAAAAATACTAAAAAGTGATACTCAGAGTTATTGAAGAGTATTAAATTAAATTCCAAATTTATGGTATTCAGTGTTCAGGTCGTCTGCACTCACGGGCATTGCTTCATTCGTAGTTTTAGCTTGTGCAGGGAGCTTGCCAGTTGCATAGCTCGTGATCTACGTTCAACTTAACGTTCGTAACTTACGTTTGCCGGGCCCATCGGTGTTCATGTTTACTTGAAGCAGACAAGTGCAGACCCTACTAAATGGTTCAGCAAATAAAGGTTGGACTGTGTACATTGCAAAATATTCCTACAAAGCTCAATACAAAATTGCATTCTTTGAGGTGTAACCTTTGTCCTGAATAGTGAACACAGGTCAGAGGAACCTGAGGGTAAAGGGGCTGGCACAGTAAGTATGCAGAAACTTTAAGTGCAACTTAATTTATTAATTGAACATAAGGGCTTTATAATTCACACAATGTAATGATATGAGACTATGATATTTAAAAACGCTGAGCTTCGATAATCGGAACACCTCTCGTGCGAGCCGGCTGAGCCTTCAGGAGTCTGTGAACAAAATAACTAGCCTTAAATTACAAGCACATCAGCCTTGATACACTGAGGGTGTATGGCTATCACAAGTCGTTTGCATGGGCTACACAGATAGCCGCTTAAATTGCCTTGCTTATGTAAACTGTCAAAAATGTGTAGGTACAAAATTACTTGTGACAAGCAAACAACTCGTTTGTGAGTTAGGTATAATGTTAACTTTACTAGACTCTAAAAATGCCAAGGCGAAGTGTGTTTGTTTATAAGAAAGCTCGTGACACCAAAACATACGACCAATAGACATTACGTAAAATAAGAGTATGATGAAATATTTACAAAAAACTACTACATATCTATAAAGGACCTCTTTATAAGTCTATGTTTACAAGCGTGGCTTATGAAATGTAATACTGAGCGTTCATAATGAATAAATCTAAAATTACAAACAACACAGGTACCAAGCATTACTTAAAAATGGTTAAAGTCCATTTCACACTTTGACAAAAAACTTCAAAGTTTGATTACTTCATTATGTTTGTATTTATGTGGAGCGACTGGCAGTGTATAGAATACCCCGCGGAGATTGTGGTATGCTTGTGCGTTCTTACTCACTTTGCAAGTGGGTTGGCTCACTGACCTCGTGATGCGACGACGATGTTGAACACCAGCCGGTGCAGTCACACCAGGCCGGACAAATGTCTTCTAGTTTGGTGGACTCGTTACGGCTCGAGGCACTCTCAACACAATGCAATTAATGACTATTCAAGTTTTACGGCACCCAAGACATCCTCAAAATCAACGACTCGTTCAGACGAGACTGCACACACTTGATCAGCGTACGACTGCAGCAGTAGGGCATCGTAATCAATACAAGTCAAGAAGTTATTAGTAACAGGCTTACTCCTTCATTAATGGTGTTGTAAGTTTGTCTACACCAACACACTGTCAGCTTCCAGAATCAAAGTCCACTGACAGTTGCCCTTGCTCAAACACACGTCACTCAGCCACACTGTTGCCACACACCACATACTAGTTATATGGCCTGTACACATAAAAATTCCAAGTCCCGACGAATATCAGTTACCACTCGTAACAGCAGACAGTCCCAATTGCTGCTGACCAGTACTAACAACATCTGACCTCTCATCACTCGCTCAGGACTTACCCAGGGCCATGTCCCTGTAGTGGCGACGCCTGGCAGACAGCAGCGGGCGAGCTTGACAGTGTAGCAGTCGGACAGGTCTACCTCGGGCGTAGCTCCGACGTCACGACAGGTTGTTCCGAGCGAAGACTCTCTCTAGTCCTCCAATATACTCCCAGAACCTCAGCCGAGAACAATATCGAACGATCTAGCGGCAGTAAACAGGAAGCGCCACACGTGACCATTCCCGCCGCCAAGCCCGCGAAGATGAGTGTAACCGAGTCTTCCCGAGCGGCTCTGATCTGCTCGTCGCCGCACGCTACATTCGTGCGGAGCGCGCGCTGCGTTGCGGGAGGCGTCTTCACGAGCGCAGGCACAAAGTCACACTCCATGTTCGCGGACATAGTCTGCGTAACGGAGATATCACCTGTATTTTTGTAAGCGCTGGTAAGAATGATGTAATTTTAAAACTATGTGCTTCTAACAAAAAGGTTTTCCTTCAGTTTTGCTCTAAAAGCAGCACCTGAATAAAAGAGCCTGAGATGGTCAGTGAAGTGAAGGTTGGGACGCAGATGCGGTGGACGCAGCGGGTGAGCGTCTGGCCCGTGGGGCTGGTGGGCGGCCTCCGGGTGGAGCGGCCGCTGGTCGACCCCCACACGAACCGCGTCACGGGCTTCAACAGCGCGTGGCACCCTGAGCGCCCCTTCCCCATCGACATGGCGGGCTTCGCCATCAACGTGACGCTGCTGCTGGACACCCCTGCGGCCGTGTTCTCGTTCGAGTCGAAGCAGGGCTACCAGGAGTCGGAGATCCTGCGCCACGTGGTGACCCGGGACCAGCTGGAGCCCCGCGCCGACCTCTGCACTAAGGCGAGTGTCCTCCCGCCACCTGGCCACGCCCAGCTGTGTGCATGCGGGCTCTGAGCAGCTGTGTTGTTGCAGGTGTACGTGTGGCACACGCGCACGGAGACGCCCAAGCTCCCCGCCGAGACGGCCCTCAAGAAGCAAGGCAAGAGTTCCGATGACGGCATCGAGGTGTAGCTGCGATCCTTCTCCACGTGCTACTGATGCAGTCTTGTGGCTGTGATATGAGTGTGTCATTGTTTCACTTCTGGGGTTTCGCTTCTTGAGAGTTTTAATGTGAACATTAGTGGTGGTGATTTCAATTGGAGACAGATAGTAGAGAAAACATTCCTTGATTCCGTCCCTTAAAAATTCTGCAGCAAGTGTGTGACATTGCGTGTGTGTTTGTTTTTAATTTTGGTTTTTATTTTAGTCAGTTCTGTCCTGTGATGGTATTTGTATTTTAGGTCATGTTTTAATGGAGGGACAAAATACTCTAGAGATTTTATTGTGAAATTATTTTTACTCATAGTCAATTTTATGTGTGAACAAAAGCCAAAGCACTAGATATAGCTACAAAAACTTGCTACTTTAAGTTGTGTGTATGTTTTGTTATTTATAGACAAGAGAAGTTTGCACTACTATACAGGTTTTTTGGTACAACTGACACTAACATGTATCTCCTGTTTCCAATACTGAATTTTTCTGAGACTGAGACACGTAAGTCGAGTGTGTTGCTGCTGTGAGAATTTGCATCTTTGCGAAGGACCAGATAGGACTGCAGGATGTATCAAGATGGACTCCTAAATAATATATAGCTTTGTCATTTAGCGAAGTGTGTTGCTCAAGAGTGCCATGGTGGGAATTATAACAGTAAATAGAGATCTTTATTACGAGGCATTCACAAAGTAAAATCTGTTTGTTTATTAAAAGAAATGAACATATGAGAAAAGGTTTTTATTGACTGTTTTAATTTACTACATATCTACTTCACTTTTCCACTTAATCACCCTTCAGTTCTAAGCACTTTCCATAATGCTACACCAGTTTCTTTAACCCCTTTGCGTAGAAGTTCACCACCTGAAAATTAAACAAAGGCAGTCTTGAGTTCCTCACTGTCAGCTTGGCGACGGACCGTCACAAAGCGGCCGCGGTAACATCTTCAAAGGCAGCCGGTCTCTCGGATCGCCGAAGCGAGCAGGCAAGTCACGCACCAGGTAGCGCTGCTGTTCACAGTGCAGAGCCCACAAACAGGGGTATTACGTCAGGTGACAGTTTCTCGCATAGTCGACTTTGAATTGCACATCCTAGTTTTGTGAACATTTCATCGTACACGTCAGCTGTAATTGTTGACCGATATTCCATGAAATAAACCAAAATGACTTTTTTCCCCCAAAAATGGTAGCCATCATTTTTCGACTCGAGTATGGAGATTGCTTAAACTCTTTTAATTGAATGGCGCCGCTGCATTGACTGTTGTTTTGACTCTGCATTGGTGTAGGATATCCACATTTCATCTCTCGCAACAATGTGGGAAAACAAATCATCTCCATTTTGTCAATAGCGGTCCAAAAACACTTGTCCACTGCACATGCTCTTTATGCTGGTCTGTGAACCTTTTTGGTTCTCACCTTGACACAGTTAAGGATGTACGAGCTTTTCTGTGACCAATTCATCAGCCAGAGCACTAATCGTCAATCACTTCTTAGGTTTTGGTTGTCTTGTTCAGTGATTTCATCACTCTGAATACCAGGCCTGCCACTACACGTCGTCATACTCATTTGTGCTGCCATTTTTAAAGTCTCAACACCACTTTATGTTGCTCTCGTCATCTGGGGTTGCCGGCGAGTAGCCGCGCTTCCTGGCACGCAACTCAGCTATTCACGTCGGCGTTCCAAGAGACTGGCTGCTGTTTGCGGGACTGTCTGTGAAGATGTTGCCACGGCTGCTTTGTGGTTCAATGGTCTGTCGTCAAGCTGACAATGTGGAACTCGAGAATGTCAACTGGTTTAATTCCCAGGCAGTGAACATCTATGCTGAGGGGTGAAAGAAACTGGTGCTGCATTACGAAAAGTGCTTAATAACTGAATGGCGACAATGTAGAAAAATGAAATGGATACTGTACGTAGTAAAATAAAACTGACAATAAAATCTTTTCTCGCGAGTTTATTTTGTTTAATGACCATAAAACCCTTGCTTTATGAATATGCTTTGTACAATTATCACATGCAACTATACTATAGCATTCAATTTATGAAAGATTTCAGTCCATGACTAAACTGTTAAGTCAGGATTTTGTTTTTATATATTTGTTGTTTTCTGTAAATTAAAGGGTGTTGTTTACACAAATTATGCTGTGTGTTACATGAATTGTACTGTAAGTTTGTGTCCTCTGTGGTAAAAATTTCTGAAGTGTTGGATCTCCTCTAGTACAGCTTCGTTCAAGAGAAGCGCGCAGTTCTGAGAATCCGCAGTACTCTCGGAAGTCTTGCACGGTCGCGCTGCGCTAAAACATCAACTGACCCTTCGTTTAACAATCATGTTTAAGGTTGGTTGCTGAAGGGTATGGTCCACAAGCTTATTTTCTGCATGTGTTTTTTTATAATCATTCCCTTGAAATAGAGTGAATGAGTTCCCATGTTACATTCGTCACTCTTTGGGCCTGACTACTATTTGTGCTTTAGCATAGTGAGGGAAATACTACATCCTGCACTTGTCTCTGGCTCAAAACTTGAAAATTAGATTGTTAAAGCACTTTACTTGTTGAACAATTTTTTTTTTTTAATTTGGTATGATCTGCCTGTTTCCATGGAGGTGTGTTTCTGAGTCAAAGTACATTTTATTAATGTTTGAATGACATTGTAAGAATAGCTAAACTGCCTATAATTATATTACAATGTAAAATATTCATGGGCCACATGTTTGCATAACAGGACTTGGGCATAAAGTAAGTACGTACATAGGTGCTAACGTCATTTCTGAGTTACTAAATAATTATTTTTGAATATAGAAGATATGATTCAAATCTAATAAGGTTAATGAAGCATAAAGTTAATGTTTTCTATAAACAAGAAAGATATTCAACCTGATGACGTAATTCTCGACTGTTCTTTACTAAGTGCATATCTGTCATCGACCCACACGACAAGCGCTAGCGCACCCTGGTGGGCTCAGGGCGCACTAGCCTCGCTCACCTGAGCTGCGCTGACTTGCGGGGCGGCCTGTGCTGTAGGCAGCCTCTTAGCAAGGTGCCTGGACCAGACCACAGAACTGGCTTGTGGGAATATGTTATGTATACAGTATCACTTGCAGTACCACATAATAAACACATGCAAACCCAGAAAATCAAAATTACATTTAAATTACTATTAATATAGCATGAAATAAAGTAAAGATGAAAAATAGTCAATATTATCATTATTATTTCAAATGAGACAAAATCTTTACTTTGACTGTTCAAGGATACAAACACACAGTTTCATACAATGTATGTTAAGGCTCTCCATCCGAAAAATTATGTTTATATTATCGAACTCCGTTTGCAGTGCTACTTTCTATGTAACACCAAAACTTCAACTTTGCTATCGATTCGTATCAAAGTTGAAAAGTCAAAGCCCATAGAAACCAACACCTACTTCTAACTTACAATTGGTCGGTTTAATGTAATATTTAAATGTACTGTGAATATTAAGATTTGAGTATAGTGTAATAAATTGCTTCCATATTCTAGGGTGCCAATTAACCTTCATAAACTGATTATCTCTGACCTGTCCAGCCAAATCTACCATGAAATATAAATATTAACTTTGTTAGATCTATATTTATAACGACTATCTGGCCAGGTTTCATTACAAACATATGAATTCAAATTTTCCTGCACCATAGTGATAGTCGATCAGCAAGATCTTAACCCATAAATAGAGTCCCGATTTTATGGTGTTATTTTTTGATCAATTTTGTTTTAAAAATATGATATTTCGGTGTTATTGGTTTTATTTTTAGTAAAAGTTAAAAACCATCATTTATTTACAAAACTAAATAAAACCAGTGTTTTATAACTTACAAGAAACAGCAATATACAACAATACTCAATACAAAAACAGCAACTCAAAAAGATGTATTTTAAAATGTGTGAAAACTCTATGGCTAGACGCTAGAGTACTGTTTCAGTGTCGCAAAGTACTAGCATCCTTATTGGAACATGCTCCGAGATTTTTTCCGCCTAATCTAGGTTTCACGTCTTTGCATTGTATGTATCTATGGACTCTATGAAGTGAAGAATCAAAACAAAACAGGACATTGTACATATAACCTGTATTTCATTTTCTAGTGGTCTAGAATGGAATTCAAAACATGCCGAGTTGATTCCAGCCATAATGATGCTACGGAAACCAGAAATTTATGTTAAATAAATAATAATAGCTAGTGAAAGTTGCCTATTTTCGTGTTTTTCGGTGTTTTGTCACACGTTAATGTGTTTTTCGATGTTATTTAGTTTTATCGCGATTCACCATATAATCGGGACTCTACCCATAAATGATTATTTACATAACCTTTTTAAGATTATACTAATATATAATTTGATAATCCGATTTCCATCGGTGGAGATTAGCCAGTTTCAGTTAGTGATATGAGTGAGTAGGTTAATAGATATACGTATATCATATAATTAAGTCAAACAATATTATCCTGACTAAGCTCAGTGTGAGTAAAGCAAGTGCAATAATCTATTTCTCTCTAGGGTACTCTAATAGGCTTTTAGTTAGTACAGAAATGAACTGAAGATTGATACTAAAATTGATCAAAGCATTCAACAAGACAATTTAAGTTAGTTCAAGACAAGTAAATATTAATTAATATGGGAAGGAATAATATCAATGTGTGGAAATGGAATTTGGAATATCGCAAAATTACATAAACACTTTCGAAGTAAACATTTACATGCACAATACACTAACTTGAGTGTACATACCGTTCGATGATACATAAAATTGGACAATAAATTAATCAAAGGATATATCGATGATTTTGTTCGATGCTGTTCAAACGTCACGTACACGAAGATGCGTCGCAGTACAAGCTGAGTTGAAACAGCTGCAGCACGATGGAAGAAAGTGGAATCGTCAGCAGCAGTCCTCGTCGGGCGTGTTCTTTGCATTGCAGACTGGTTCCAGATGATCGCGGCGACTTCTCTTCAATGACATTTGTAGTACCATCTCTTGTAGAACGCAGTTTAATTGGTGTAATTCAAAGTTTATCACCTCCTTCTCGAAGTTCCCCGTCGAATTTGAATTAAAAGTCTTTGTAGCTCAACTCCTTAAAGCATAGATAGATGACTAACTTCAACATAACTTGAGTTCCAGCTAGTTTCATCTCTCACATCGTAGCAAACTATGATTGTATTTCACAATTTCTTGATGTGCATTTATCTTTAATTACGTAGTCAGTACTTTTGAATAATATTTCATTACATTACCTCAATGTCTTGGTAATAGTAATTCATTTTCCTTACACTTCTGATATCATAAAACCTTATACCATTAATAAAATTTTCTTACAATAAAGAATTCCAATCAACAGATTGTCTGTTTACTTTACATCATAAAGTCAAAGCACTATTGCATAGAGCAATTAATATAAATGTTATTTACGAAGAATTATCATTTATGGTTGGGAGAAACAAAATAAAATATTCAATTATGTGAGATGTAATATCATAATATTAACTTATGAAATTTATGTAAAATGTACGAGTTATATGAGCTACCCTCAAATACATAGCAATAATTCATGATTAATGGATTGATCTCTGAGCTACGTGCATTAACACTAGGAAGCACAATCACCACACTCACGTGCTGTAGGATACTCGGGATCGGTCGGTAGAGATGCTGCAGGACCACACAGCATCCAGGCGTGTCGGCTGGAGCAGTGCAGGATGAGCTGAAGCTACGACAGCCGCTCGTCCAGTCGCTGAGGACTGGCAAGAACTGGGAGACGTGTGGAGTGAGTGTGTCCGTGTGTGCTGTAAGCTTGGGGACTCCACAGGCGACCGTGTCCCAGCACGACAACCTCCTTGCCGTGCTCCTGGAAGTGTCGTACAGAAGTAGCTCGCGCTTCAGGTACTACCAGTGGTGTGACGATGTTTCAGCAGGTGCATATGTATGAATTAAAAAGATACATAAAACTTCATTAGAAATATTTTTTTAAATATATGGCAATTATTTTGCAAACTTTCACACACTAGATATTCCTGACACTTCAAGTTTATGACCATTATCCACACAGAATAACAAAGATTGTTTGTCTAAATACGGTAGGTAATTGTGGAATAATTAAAATATCCGAAAAAAATTTAATTGTTTTTAATCCAACATTTCTAAAACAGGTTCTTATAAAACTGACATCATTGCAATTACAAAAGCAACATTTTAAATATTTTATACATTTGCACCTGAAAGGTATAGACCTCTTGCAGAAGTTTTTTTTTTTAAATTATAAATAAAATCATTTCATTTATACTTTCTAGTAAATAATGTTAACACAATATAATAAATTAGGAATTCTGTACAGCAACAGCTGAAGGCAAATAGCGAACTGTAGGGTAATAAACATACAACATACTAACTCATGTTAGTAAATTCTTATGTATGTTAGTGTGCGACTGTGGTCTTTGTATTACCTTATTTACCGGCAGAAGGGTCGCACCTTTAAAAAAAGGGGGGGGGGGGATCATTTTCACCGTAAGTCACCCCCTGCATGTGGGTCGTAGCACCATGCATCTGTCTTCGCTAGAGTTCCCTGGATACAAGTGAAGTGTCCTTATCTCAGCTTATCGGCACGCAAGAAACAGAACTGGCGTTGACCCTCGGCTCTCCTGTGGGACGGTGTGTGACGGTCCACTCCCCCCTCCCCTCATATTTACGATCCAGCCAACTCCCGTACTTCCTAACAAGACAAAGGAGAAGACTGCTATTTTCATACCCTCACACCCTCGTTTCCCTTTCCTCCAGTGTATTTCATTTTTTTACCCATCCCTTTGCCGGGAGAGAGAAGAGGCGGCAAACTACTCTGTCAGTTCCGTGTATAAAATCTAGCATGCAGTTTACCGAGGAACATAAAAAGTTCACTTACAACCACCAGCAGTGGCTGCAGGTTTTTGTCAAGGTATGTTGAAAACGTGGGAAATTTCATTGGAAAACAATAATGACTGGGAAAAGTTGTGTCATGAACGCCTGTCAAGATACACACGTTAATTGTGTGGGTGCCAGTTCACGGGACATTTGTCAACACTGCTGCATGGCCTCACGCACACACTCGCTCCTCTCTGGCTGGGTCATTTTTAGATTCCCCCCCCCTCCCTCCACGCTCACTTGCCGGCGCCGCGACCGGTCAGTGGCAGACACGGCACTGTACAGTAACTGTGCTGTTCACGGAGCTTCTAGGCTGTGCGACTGCCGAGATGTTTTCATTAAACAATTCATACTTACCCGTGGAGTTGTATTTATTAAAAACCAACATAGGTTAGTTGCTTACACATATATTCAACCACACAATACAATATTTTTTAAACCCAAAATTTGCATGTGGGTTGCGGTACATTTTTTCACACTAAAAATCTGCATATAATATGCTACCAGACGCGGGTAATTACTGTATTGTTCTAAGAATATTAAAACAAAATTTACCAGTGCCAATACACCACAGGGAGTTAAATCTTAAAAAAAATTGAAAGATATTTTTCTGGAATCTCTTCATGTTCTTTGTCATATCAAACTTAGTTCAGTGATCAGAGTGCAACAAGCAATCAATAGGACACAATCAGTCCCACATAACGAAGACAGCCGTCGGGGCATGCCTCCACAAGAACCAGCGACAGTCAATGGCTCTGAACCAAGTTTGAGCTTCCACTCTTGAAACTGGCTCTATAATCACATCAAACATGATTGATGAATAAACTGTTAACTTCCCCCATCATCTAACTTAATTGGGGCTGCAGAATGCCAAAAACCTTTTGAACACTACAACAAAGCATTAATGAACATAAAAATTGCCAACACCAATGTTTTGAAAAATTTTAAAATAAAGGTATTTTATAAAAAAAAATATATATTAATACCTGAATAATTTGTACCTGAATGACATTTTTTTCATATATTTCACTATATAAACAATTTTGATGTATACATGCTATGTTCTATGGGTGAATACAATATTAAACTTCAGCTGTGCCATTTTTATGCCCAGTAAAGAAGATAAAAAGTTTAATTTGTATTTCTGTAAATGTATGAGCCTGACTATTATGATGACACTAACAAAAATAACACGGAGTACAAGTACGTTTGAAAATATAGTAAAACAGAGCTTGATTTACAAGCTGAATCAAGCCAGGCTTGGCTCAATTCTGGTTTTCAAACTTTGACCCATCTAAAATAAGATTCTTAGTTATCAGACTTAATCCAATTTGCAGATAAAACCTCAAAATCAGATGAACTAGTGTATTGACAAAAAATATTTATTTTGCTAAAGGTGTTCGCACCCTTATCACCATCACTAATGCATGGCGTGTCCCTTGTGTTCCGAGTGACGCCACTACGCGGGCCGGCTCAGGACGGACAGCACGCGTCGTGCCGTGGGAATGTACCTATCGCGACGACAGCCGGCCGCTCACAAGGCGGTGAAGCTGTACGCAGCGGTGAGCGTGTTGCCTATGACGGGAGTGACCGTGATGGTCTCCACCTCGGGCTGGGAGAAGCACTGGGCGGGGCCTGCCAGCTGGAAGGGGTAGCCCTCGCCGCCGTGCGACACGGGCGCCACGATGAACGTGGTCGGCTTGTCCTGGGGCGCCGCCCCCTCGGAGAACACCACGGGCAGCGACCGTATCTTCACGTCCACCTCCTCCCGGGGCGGGGCCGGCCCCTCAGAGTCCTCCGCGCTGTCCCCGGGCTCCCTGGCCGAGCCCTGCGCCCTGGGCTCCGCCTCCCCGCCCGCCTTGCCCGCACTCGGCTTGCTCGTCTCCACCTTGGCGAACTTGACGTGTGGGAACTGCTCCTTCATGAAGTGCCGAAACGTGGAGTAGCCCATCACCTTGATGGTGGGCTCGAACAGCTCGCAGTACTCCCGGTACGCGTTGTGGATGGTCTTGCGCGTCACTTCGGGGGGCAGGTACAAGGGAGGAGTCTTGGACACGGTCTTCTGCTTGTCTGCGGGCTGGTCGGCCGCCGGGAGCGCGCTTGCCGAGGTGTGCGTCTTGACGAAGTGCTTGAGGAACATGGTGGCGTGGCGGTATATGTCCAGGGAGAAGGTGTTGTGGGGCTTCTTGCCGTGGTTGCCGTGCACCCGGGGCACCACGCCGCGCGTCATCACGTGCTTCCTGATGCGCTTCAGGTGGTAGTGGGTGCAGTTCTCCAGGTACAGGAAGGCATCCAGACACACCCGCCGACCCTGGAACACGTATTGGGAGCGCAGGCGGCGACGCTCCTTGTGACGCACGGTCAGCTCGGGGTTGGTGAGCACGGCCATGGTGACTCCCATCAGGTACATGTCGTGCTCCTCCTTGGTGAGCTCCGCGATGTTGAGGCGGTGGCGGTACACGCTCTCCGGGTTCAGCCCCTTGAAGCAGTTCTGCTCCTGGCACTCGCAGCAACGAGCCAGACGCTCACGCACCTGCAGCACGTTGTCCTCCAGCTGGTTCATGTCCGCGTACGCCTCGCGCTCGCGCGGCGCTGGCTTCTTGGGCTCGCTCGCGCCCGCCTCGTCGCCGGACGAGCTGGAGCGCTTGCGGGCGCCACCCTCGTCCTCCGAGCAGTCGTCCCCCGTCATGGCCCCGAACAGGGAGTGGTGCAGCGTGACGGGCTGTGTGGCCCACTGCACGGCGCTCTGCCGCGCGTCCGTGCCGCTGGGCGCGCTGCTGCCCGCGCACGTCACCACCACCATCACCTGCCGCACAACACACACAACACGCTTCATAACTAGCCATGTCACAACTGGATATGCTTCAACTGAGAATTACATGTTTCAACATGTGAACAGAATTAGTTTTTTAGAAACACTACGAATGCTGCCATATCACAACCTCCTGCCGAACTGCTGTGACCGAGAGAAAGGTTGCAATATTGATTGTAGGAGGCCAGCCACTGCATCTGTGACCATCAACAGTGTGGTTCATGACTTGAAAAAATTTATCAGTTTCATCATTTAGGTGAATTATCATTTTCATTTTATACTTTTCACAATTTTGTTTTTACCTTTTTTCTATTCTCATAATATATTTAACTTTAAATTTCACACTACTTTTTTTATTTTATTCAGAATGATATCTAAGTTTTAAATGTTGGTACAGTGTTCACTTCAACATGTTACGTGCCTCAGATGCAAGGGGGGGGGGGGGGGGGAAATCCCCCCTCCTGATTATTCTGAAATCCTAAAACATCTGTCAGTCCACCAACAAAAGGAAAGAATTTGAAAGCAAACAGTGAACAAAGTGGTTTCTCCTTCCCCCAAATGAAATTCTGGATACACTTTTGCACAGTTGTGCTGGATTAGCCATTTTATATTTTTGCTGTTACTATAATTTAATGAGAATATCAAAGAAAAAATATCACTCAGTAAAATGAGTAATAAATAGCTCTACAGGAAGAAAATATTGGGATAAGCCAAAATGTTACAATTAAAAAAAATAAAGTCTGTTCATGCTGTACCCATGATTTAGATATCTTCACTTTTACACATAAACAACTAAGAAATAAAAAATTATATAGCAACTTTAGTCTTTTTTGTATTTCAACAAAAATATTTGTAATACTTTACCATATAAGGAACAGAGCTAAGACTGTATTTTCTCACATAATCTCTGCCATTGCACAATACACACTTCACACTGTGCTTTTAAACTGCTAACTTGACATTAAAGGTTACTGTCATGGCGACATATCCTGCGTTTGCACAATGGCCGGTAATGAATGTGATATGAATCACACCCCCACTAGGACTACCTGTGGGCTTGAATGGAGGTCTCACACAGGCTGCCAGGCGACGTAGCCCTCGTGTTTGCAGAGCTGTGTCGACAGGTACACTTCTCTCACAACTAGGTTCCACGTTAGTTCAAAATAAAAACTCGCCACAGCCACTTCATACCCCCCGATGTACAGCAGTTTTCTACAAATACCTTATGAACCAATTTCAGGACTATTTCAAAATTTTTGATAAAAACTTTTCTTATCACTATTATAGAACATAGCCGATACATTTTTACATATAATAAGATAAATTAAACACAATAAGAAACTGATCTAACTATTCGCTGGAATGTGCAAATTTTTATTTTACAAAGCTTAAATTTTTTAAAGATATTTTTTGCATGATTTAAGTGGATTGTCTACAACAATTTATACTTTACGTGTGACTATACATACACCAAATCAAGGTGTCAAAAAAGAAACTGTGAGCTAGCAAAAGCCTGCTGGAAATTAAAGTTCTTCATGCCCAGATCATTAATGACTGTTTATTGTGTGACTTTCGTGACTCGTCCTTCCTTAGTTCCGCTACTTTTGCGTGACTTTCGCAAGTTGTAGACATCCTGTACAGAACTACATCACATGTACAAATAAATAAAAGCACGAAAAAGGAACCTGATTGTGGTCTTTGGAGCTGTAGTTTGGCTTCTCGATCCTCTCGACAGACAGCAGCTTGTGGAGCACTTCGCTCGCTTCCTTCTCTGCCGCGTCCACCTGCTCCATCGGCTGCCAACATCACAATGTTACAAGCACAACAGGGTATTAACTTGCACGAATAAAACCTCATATAAATATTCCTTTTCTAAAACATTTTTCAAAGTAAATTATTATTATTAAAGATAAAGTTTGAAGGTGGTGGCCAATCCAAAAAAAAAAATCAGATATGCAATTTTTGGTTACTACCAAAGTTGCTTGCTTACCTCACAGTACGGCATCTTCAGACGCCTACTGGATTCAAAAAAAAAAACTATAGTGGGGAGGGAAATAAATTACAGAAAATTTTGGGGCAGAAATTGTAAAAAAGGAACAAATATAAATACAATAATCTTCAAGTACGTAACTTTCTAGTACCATTTTCAATTTATAAGCCACATATTTTGCCTTGACTTACAGCCCCCTCAGACATTCAGAGCTTTTGACACATGAAGCTTCACAAACACCACATTGGGTGCTTCTTTACTGTTCTCCGAACACTGCAAAGAGTTGAGCTTGGTTAGCAAATGATTTAACCAGCAAAGACTAAAGCCCGCCACACACGGTACAATATTCCTTACAATATTGTATGCTAGGTATCGTACTGGCTCTACTACTTGTTTCCTCACTCGAATTCAAACTGGATACTAGTAGCTGTACTAGCTGGGCTACTGGTTTTGCGTAATAGACTACGTCCTATTTTCGTTGCTTGCTGTGTTACAATATTTAATTAGTGGCTAATCAGAACTCACGAAAACAGCACGAGGGGTTGTTTACACTTTTAAGCGTGCATGTCATGATAAACATGGACGGAAATAAGTGGAATAGTGACCAACTCCTCGTTTTAATAAATGCATACAAAGAAGAGCCTTGTTTGTATGCAGTAAAAAATGTGAATTATCATAATAAAAATTTGTTGTGGAGAATATTCTCTTAACAAAACTAGTAAGGCAGCTAGAATCGTGTGCAGCAGAAACTTGTAGCGCACCTAGTGTTTCAGCTTGTAGCCTACACAGTACAGAAACCAGTAAGCATTCTAGTAAGCAAACTAGTAGAAAATATTGTACCGTGTGCGGTGAGCTTAATTTGTATCCTTGCCCAAGTTGTTTCTTACATGTTTGTTGCAAACCTGTGCCACTTGCTCTCAGTGCTGGAGGAATGGGGCTTGACAGGGAGACAGTGGCTGTAGCTAGAGCTGAGGGGAGCAGGTACAGAGGCCACCAAGACTGCGAGAGGGTGAAGCCTTGTGTACAAACTGCCAAACCAGGTTACAATTTGAATGTATATAGGCTTAGTAAAAACTTCTGTTTTAAATGTTTACCTCAGTTTCTTAACTTCTTACTATAGATTAGGGTCTTTTTTTTTTTTTCCATATAATTTGAAAATACTACATTGGGTCCATGTAAACTGACTACTTCACGGCTTGTGTTCTACCGTGAAGACCCCGCGGAATGTATTACATAAGCCAATAAACCACGATTGAAGATTCACCCATTTACCTGCAGCATTTAAAATTTTAACTTTATTATTCCCACCAACAACAGATACAACAGTGTTCACTCATGTCCCTCCCTTAGCGGTCCGGGAAGCGTTGCATATTTTCATTTATTTTTAATTAGAATTTAAAATGGGCTCTTTACAACGAAATTTGAGAGGCAGCACCTGGAAATAACATTTTCCATTATTCTTACCATTTTAATAATAATATACAAAGAATACGTGCTAAAAACTAGCCATTCTAACCCTGTTTTATTTTAATTTATAACAATTACCCCCTTCTTAGGACGGTAACAAGTTTCCTACAATAATGAACCTTATCGCGAGCTCAAAAGGTTGAAAATGGCATCTCGCACCTCCGACACACTTTCGTTCAATTTTCGACCGTATGTACGTAAACCAATCATCATTTACCTTCAGACGAAACTGCTACACTTCAGTTCAAACGAAATATTAAAACACAAAAAAATTTATGCACACATACTAACATTTATTAATATTCAGAAAATTAAAACGAAAACTACTTTGCAGCAAAATACTTCTTTAATATCTCCAACATCCAATAACAAAACCTATGTAACCGTCAATGAAACAAAACGAACAAGCTCAAAGAATTAAATTATTATTGAGTCACATTTATTATTGGTAGGTAAATACAAACATTTTAAATATGTAAATAATAAAATCAATTAATAAGTCTAACTGAAATTTTATTTTTAATTATTATTGGTATTCTGCTAATACAAAATAGTAACACGAAGTCGTAATATTTAGGACAACCTGTACGATAGTTTGCCCGCTAATTAAATTTTTTATTTAAAAGTCTATACCTGTACGAAGGTACCTATAAATCAGCTCTATCGGTACCAATAGCCATAGTGTGCGAAAAAAATTTATGTTTGTGATATACTCCATGAAAAAAATACATTGGAGGGCCTCAGGGTTCCTGTGACAACCTTTACGCTGGTTCGCAAACCTAAATTTATTTTGTATTGATAGTTCACACATGTTTGAAGGTCACCATGTAACAGCTCTATCGTTATGTTTGCACATTTTGTTGTAAAAATATAAATACTCGGTTGGAAATTGCTGTAGTTGCGTGAAATGACTTAGGCTGTTTTTGTCCCAAGCTCTCTGTCCAGGCGACCGGATGGAGTTAACTGGTGACTGAGGTGAAGGAGCTGGAAGGGGTGCAGCGCAGAGCGGCTAGGTGGGTGATGGGAATGTGGAGAAGGAGGGAGGGGCAGGATGGGAAACTGCATAGCCCAACGGAAATGATTAAGGAGTTGGGGTGGGAAACGTTACAGAGGAGAAGAATAGTGGAAAGGTTGGTCAGGATGTTCAAGGTGCTGAAGGGGGAAGGGGGATGGGGGCAATTGGGAAGCAAAGTACATAGAGGGGAGTACAGAGGACGAAGAGACCACAGATGTAAGCTCCAGAGGGTGTGGAGGCGGACAGAGAGAGGGCGGAACACCTTCCTGGTGAGGACGGGGAGGGAGTGGAATGGGCTGGGGGAGGAAATGGTGGAGGTCAGGGATGGGAGGGAGCTGAGGAGAAAGCTGATGGAGGGGGGGGGGGGGAGAGGGGAGTGAGTGGGAGTTCTTGCCACCGGGTGAAAGCCCAATTGCAGGTTAATAATAATAATAATAATAATAAAAAAAACCTATGCTCAGTGAATGTCTCATATGCTTAAAGGCACATAAATTCGATGTTGTGCAGATTTTTTCATGCTTTTTCCTTTCTTTTTCGTCTATCAACGGCCTTTAAGATTGGACAGTGCTTCGATCGAATTGTTGGCAAAAATGAAGCTATTAGCATAAATTGGTAGTAATCTGGCTAACTCAGTGGCATGGAGCTCATAAGTCTGGTAAAATAAAACGTGTTGTTTGGTGTTAATTCTATGACAATTTGAAGAACAAAACAAAAACCAAATTCAAATAAGGATGCATGACGTTTCTATGTTAAATACGACCGAATCTGAAAATTCAAATGCTACTATTGATAAATCTAGGCACAACAAGAATGAATCTACAGAAGAATCTGTGGTAAAGTATTTAGATTGAGTAGTTTTTTACTTTAGGAGTGCCACTAAAAAAAATAATTAAAAATCCGAAAATGGATTTATTAAATTTTGATTAATTTCTAATCATTCTGTGGAACGGCATTCCGATATTTAAATTAGTTCACATATTATTAACCGCTTTAACGTTCGAGAGGTTATGTTAGCAGTACCTACTAAAACTATTGAAAATCATTGAAGGGTTTCTTAGTTTAGGTTACATAAAAAATTTGAACTTTTTTTAATATTGCTGATGTTACTTATTGAAAATTTGTTTATTCGTCTTAAAAATAACCTGATGTTTTAATGGAAAAAAGAAAGTTGGGTTTATATTTCAAAAACAAGCAAGTACATAACAGGCTGTGCACAAGACCGGAGCAAGGTCAGTTCACAATTGAAATCTTGCTGTTAATTTCAGCCAGTGAAATTTTGTGATGTATCCGACATCTATCAGCAGCGTTAGTAACTATATTAATTAACTAATGTTTATCCCGTGACATCTGACCAGCAGTTCGTGAACATAGTGTTCTAACATATACATTAATTTGAGTTACATCAAATTTTTAGTCAACCATTTCAACCACAAAAGCATTAATTAATTTTAAAAGCTGGAATTGTACCTGAACCTTGTAATGTCTCAACAATTTCTTGCCACAGTATGATTGATAAATATAAAATGGGTTCCTACTCTACTCTCATTGGCTGCTGTTTCATGTGGCTCATAACAGAAATATATTTATTTCTCTTCTATGCGCACGGCCGTCCTAGACAGTGCTATGAATCAGTGGAATAGCAAACACGGCAACCCACTGTTGCTGTTATTTCTCCATTTGTGTGGCTAGCTCAATGCATAGCTATGACAATCACCATTAGCTTGAGCTGCCCTGCAGATCCTGTACCACTTAGTGCTGCCAACCCTGCGGACAAAATGGATAGCCTCTTCATGCTTTCTTGTCCATGTGCATCTTTTGCCAAACAAGCAAATATTAGTAAATTATTTGTTTAACTTAGTGTTTGATTTTGCATAATTTGTGTAACCCTACGAGACTAAGTTTCATAATGATTAGTAAAATTGAAACTCACCTAAAAAAAAAAATTACCCCACAAAGCAAACCACCAAGAGTAAAGATTTTTTTTTTTTTTTTTTCCAAATGAGATATGTAAGCTATGTGAAGATGGATAAGTTTTATGGCAGGCAGTGTTGTTATATTTAACAAATTTGTAAAATCTCTCTGGCCAGGAGAATGCCCGCAATGAACCCGACTCTCCGGCGAAGCAGAAACTGCGCAGCTGGCTCAACAAGAACCTGAAGATCGAGATGACGGATGGACGAGTGTTGATTGGAGTTTTCCTTTGCACGGACAGAGATGGGAACGTGATACTGGGGTCGTGCTGCGAATATCTGAAGCTAGATGGTAAGTAGGTCTGGCAAATGTCTGATAGCTGAAACATTTCTCCAAGTTGATCCTTGATAAGGCAGTTCCTTATTGCTAGACCAAATGCTGTATTTATTTGTCACGCTAAACTGCAGTTGAATATATTCATTACAAAAGTTTTCAACAATTATAATAATATTATTTAACATTAAGAAGTATGCATTTACAGCAAAACTTTGTGAAGAAACTACTTGAGGGTACTAAAGAATTCATGTCAGTTAATTGGGAAAACTTTGTAAGAGCTTGAAATTACTTCCATGTTAGGCCAGGAGCAAAAACATTGAAAGTTGGGATTTTCTGAATGGTGTCATAGCGGTCGACCACCTCACACATGTGCTAGATTCTGCTGTACTGTTTATCTTTGAGACCACGATCCTGCTGTTTGCACTGGTGTGCGTGGATGAAATGTTAGAAGTATTTCATGTTCTCATATTTTGCCTTGTAGACATTGTCGCCACTGGGTTCAACCTAATGTTGCCTCACGGAGTATAGCAGCCCCCCCCCCCCCTTAGTTTGTGGCAGTCGCATGTTCACAAGTTCGCCAACTTCACCAGCCGCAGCAAGACAGGCTGAAGACCTGTGCAGCATCCTGTAGAGGTGGGGTCAGTTCAATCATCGTCACGAGTTAATATTAAATGCATACAATTAGAAATTATATATTTTTTGAAGTATAAAACAACTTTTGCTAGAAACAGATGTCTAACAATGCCACGTAACTTCTTGGCAGCAACAGTCAACTATCTACCCACCAATCGCATAGATTGTGACGTTTCAGTTCCCACCGAATGACTGGATGCTTCACACTGTCTGCAGCCCATTCACTTCATGTCTTGCCTTTGTGCAGCACACTCATGGGTTATACACAGTCCACTTCAAATGTTAGCTCCGAAATTATGGCTGCAACATATTCACAGTCAGTTTAGAAAATCTATCTCTCGATAGGATTGGCTTTGACAAATTTTAATAAAATCACCAAACTTGGCTTTCCATCATTGAAAATGTTTGGTGATTCTGGGTGCTAAGTTTCAATCATTTAATCCAAATGATTAGAATGCAATTTTTTTGAGAAACTAAACTTAATTATTTTTAAAAAGTTTTTTTTTTTCTATAGTCTAAGCCCTTGACATACGTAATATGCTTAAACTTTAGTTATATAATAACTAGGGATGGGGCGAATCCTGATTTCCTCGAATCCGAATCCTAACTCAAATCCTTGACTGGAATTGCCGAATCTCGAACCCAAACCCGAATCTTTTAACAGATGATGTCCACATATCTAATGTAAGTGAGATGTATTCTGCTTGCACTAAAAGTCCCTTGACTTTATCACATGTAGTTTGGTACATTTCTGGTATAAGTGTATATAAAGACAAAAAATTTTTCTTGATAAATTTCAGTTTTAGTACAGATTAGCAGTTAGGATTTTTTCTATAAATAAGCTAGAGGTCTGCGAGCCTAAGAATTTTACTTCGAGCCTAGCTCGAGCTTTTGTGTACAGTTACACTTTTGGGAAATTATTTTTATCTTAAACTTAGTATAATGTTTGAATAAAGTATTAAAATGAAGTGGGCTTATTAATTTTGGGTAACTATTTACAGAGTGTGTTTACATTTTGCACTGCCATAAAAAAAAGAACGTTTTTTTCCATTGAATCTTACCTGTTTCCATTGGTTAATTAGTAACTGATATAATCCAACTAACATAACCAAGTATATGTTTGTGTAAATGTAACATATCTTTGGAAAAATTTCATCTTTGTCAATTTTTCTGGAGTCCTTACTGAGCTTCAACAAACTTAGCACCAAAAATAATGTTGTTTCAACATTTCCACTTTTCAGCACAATAATTCTGAGAGAGATTGTCACAGAGTATTAAATTCTGTTCTTTAATCTATCATTTAGAACAATAATTTGTTCTGCACGTTCAGGAGTTAAATTAGCTCTACGATTGGAGATAGTGTTTCCAGCAAAAGAGAAGCGTCTCTCGCTGGCAACCTGCTTGGCTGGAATGCTTTAGTAAAATTGCTTAACCTCAAAATTAATGTCATAAATATCTGTAACTGGTCATTAAAGTTTAATCAATTGAAAGTAATAAAAATAAAAGCATTTTACTTCATTCAATTTACACTTGCAAAAAAACACACACACAATAAACCTACATGGAAATTAAAGTCTTTTTCAATATCCTGAAGTCTGAAATATGTTTACTCATGTCATTAAATGTAGAGCTGTATTGAAGAAGCCGATTTTGCCAATATTTAGTTGAATCGGCATTTCTGCCGACTTCCGATACAGTACGCTCGTTAATTTTCGGCCGATATTACAGAAAAACGAAAGAGACTGCCATAACCTAAAAATCCACGAGTACCATTTTCACTTTTCGTAGTAGTACTGCATTCTTTCAGATCGCATTATTTCTTAGCAACATGTGCCAACTGTACATATCAAAGTTTAACATCCTTTTTTTTCCAACAATGTTCTTTAATTTAATATGTCATAAATAAATAATACATTACTATCATGGTAAATATACATCTCAGTTGTTACGGTAACTATAGTGCAAATATGGTAGCTATCATGCTTATGTAGTAATTATGGTATTCTACAAAGAATCTTTAGTTCTTTTTATGGTAATTATCTTAAAATAACTATTGGGTTTGTACTGTAGTTATGGTACATCATCCATATTTCTTCGTATGTTGTTCATTTGTCTTTTCTTCATATTTACGTGGGGTCGTGGGCCATTATTTGAGACAGGAAGTTTCAGAAAAAATTTTAACGGACATTATATCACACATTTAATGGCGTAAATGATGAGACCTCGGGCAATTTAAACGCTTTATACGGAAAAACCTACCATGCGGGACCTCGTAAGCGAGTTTTACTGTATTTTTTTCCCGTAAATAGCAAAAAACCGAATCCTTTGACGAATCCTATATCAGACCCGCCGAACCTTCGAATCCCTAGGATTCGGCCGCCCCATCCCTAATAATAACTAAAAATTATTATCTAGTATACTACTAATAATTTATTAAACAGACTTTCTCACTATTTGTCCATGTAGTTTTTGTGCTTGTTTTCAAGTTAGTATTCTACACATAATGTAATAAGAATTTTTATACAATTTGTATTTTCTTTGACTTTTCATGAATAGCTATTCCTTTTCACTTTACAGTAGTTTCCTTCAGTGGCTAAGAGACATGTCGCAGTGCTGCGTCGTGTTGCAGGCGCAGGTGCAGCAGAGGAACCCCGGGTGCTGGGACTGGTGATGGTGCCCGGGAGACACATCGTCTCTGTGTTCCTCGACGACACGACTAGCACCAGCTCCGACGCCCAGTAGACGTGCTAGTATACACGTGGACTTCATCCCCTGCATGCCTATCCTGACCCGACACCATCATCACTCAGGTTGATTCTCATCACAGCTCTGGAATTTTTTCTAGCAGAAAACATGTTGGATGTCATAGTGAAGCTATGGCTTTTCTCAGGGTACTGTTACTTTCCCCACCAACACATCCCGTTGCTGTTCGAGCACACTGCTTTACTCCTTACCCATATAGCCAAATGTTTTTATGATAATAATCACCCTTATTGTAATCTTTAAGTCCCATGGTTTTAATTTTTTTTCTGTCTGAACTATACAGCATAAATCTTTCTTTTTGGTTTAGTTTTGTTTTCCATGAAGTGGACATTAATCTGCTGTGGTTTCTCGCTCTTTTGTGGTTGGACCGAGGGCCGTGTGCCCACCAGCCACAAGTCCTCAAACCAATCACAAGATGAGCATTTCTTTGCAGCAACCTATGGCTAGCTGTGCTTAATGTAGTACAAAAAAATCCACGTATTAAAAGTTTTGAAATGATAGCAAGTTAGTCATTTAATAGTTTCAACATAAAATTAAAAAAAACAAAACAAATGTGAGTTTGAGAATGCCATTACACATTCTTATAAAGGTTACATGTATATACGCAGCAGCAAGAAGCATTAGGTTCTAGTGACATATATGCATCATCATCATCATCATCTTGTTGTAAATATGTTATTCGACATTCTCAAAGTGGTGAATTCTGGTTACCACTATTGAGACACACGACACAACCAATGCAAGCACTGTTTAGAGCTGCACACCCTGCTGACAGTTCCCATTGCCGTGGTCGTCTCTGGTGAGTGAGATGAGTCATGCTGACTGATGGCACGTAGCCACTGGTTGGCACTGCTCTGGCATGACTGCCAACTTCAGCCTTCTCTGGAGGCTGTGCAGCAAGTCGCAACACACAGTGGTTTTCCCACGCTCCTCTCGTGTGCAAGTTGAGATCTCTTCTATCTGCCTCACGAGCAGCAGCTGGTAGTTCAGTTTCTTCAGAATCAAATGAAGCTTTACATAGCATATTGACAGCTTGGTGAGGTCTTCAGCTGGAATCAAACAAAAAGAAAAATATATCATTCAATGCTTACTGCCACAAACTTAACACTATTCTAATTAGTTTTGTTTCCATGTTTTTACCAATATTTTGAGACTTAAACACAGAATTTTGACTCTGTTGTACAGCCACATGTAGCTATCATTGTATGCAATAGCTGTTGGTGCTAACTCCCAGGTCATACGAGACAACCTAGCAATGAGGGAGGGGCTACATTCTGATTGTGATGCCAGTCATTAGCAAGAGCAAACGTCAACTCGGCAACCTTCTGAATGCTGGTGATCAAGGATGACATTTGTTAATTCACATGTACAGTGAAAGATTTTCTATCTGGCCTATGTTGAAGCACATTCTGTACTCCGGCAGCAAACTCTGCTCTTATGTACCTTCAAAAGTGTAGGGCTGAAGTGAGAAAACCATAGTACATTTTACTAAACTGCATTGATTAAATCAAGGATACTGCCTAAAAATAAGCACCAAAACTCAAACCTTGTAATTTTTAATTGTTTCACAGTATGATAGTGCAGGTAAAAAATCAAAAATTCTAAATGGCAGTTTATAAACTATACAATATGCAAAAATACAATGTCAAGATTTAGCAACTTTAAAAGAGTTCTGAAAACGTTTAAAATGCAATCATTATGAATAAAATATACGTACTATGTGGCTATTTTTTTGTTTAGTGTTTTTATATCACAGTTACTTAAACTCCCGTGCATTGAATGCAAATATTGAGTTGTACTAAAGAGAATTTTGTATGCTTGATTATTAACATGAATTTAAAAAGAAACCTTAAGAATATGTTTTAAGATGATTTTATAAACCAAGGTTTTTGTAGTGATTTTATGTTCCATCCTTTTGTTCGTGATGTTCTTGTACAGTTTAAATACTAAGTATTAATAATAACCTTTCATCTGTTTGCTCTTTCAAGATGCCCATGTGTACTGGGCATAGCAGTGCAATAGTGTAATAAAGCACAGAAGTCTTCCATCACTATCCGAGAGACTTACCAGTTATGGACAGTGCATGAAACATTGTGTTGATATGTTGTTCCAATGATAGCAATGTTTCTTTCACAACATTGCTCATCCACTTGGAATCTCTTGGAGCTTGTTTAGCATGCAGTATGTCTACTATACTAGAGTATATCATTTCTATTGTTTTACACTCTTCTTTGTAAATGTTACTCTCTCCGTGGTCGAATGGACTCGACCGACTTCCACCTTCCCAAACACTACACACCCATTTGACATCTTCAGAGCATGAAAACATACTCATGAAATAGTCAAATGCTTCCTCCAAAGGCAGCAGCTTTTCTAAACAACCGACACTGACGAGCTCTCGCATACAGTGGTACGGACGCGCGTGCCCCGTGCAGAAACTCTCCGGCCTGAACCGGAGCACGCTCGCTGCCGCCGTGTCCCGCACAGAGCTGCTCTCGTCCTGCAGCAGCGTCAGAGCCGTTCTCAAGAACGCTCTCCCCACTGCAGCGTGGCCGCAGTCAACAAGACGCCTCAGCGAAGGAGTCAAGGTCTGCAGCGAGATGGCGGCATACAGACGGGAGTCCTCTTGCTTCACCTCCCGGCCATCCTCGTCGACACACTTCAGGACCGTGGACATTAGGCGTGCCGCACTCTCCGGGCATGCACACACCTCCAGCTGTATCGACACGAGACTCGCCATGACCGCCACCGCCACGGTACTGCACCGTCTGAGCGCCGGCCACTCCGTCTCCAGTACGGAAACGAGATGAGCGAAGCTCTCGTTCTGGGACAGGCGAAGGTGGTCTACGTCGTCGTCCTCCAGCACGGAGAACAACACGGCCAGCACGTGAGACATAATCGACGGAGCGCTGTAATCGACGGAGATGGCCAACAGCAGCGAGCACACAACACTGGTTCTGACGGCCCTTGCAAGCCGACCGTTCTGCAGTCGCCGCCCGAGGGCTGCGAACCACGAGCTGCTGGGGCCCGGCTCTCCGCGCAGTTTCTCGCAGCACAGCTGTGGCAGCTCGTCTGGGCTGCACGTCAGGATTGAGAGCTCTTCAAACACGTCCTTCACAACACAAGGCGCATCCTCTGCCACGGTCTGCGCCTCCAGAGTGTTTATTTTGTAGCTCTCGTTTCCTCTGGCCAAAAGTATATTTTCTTGTATTTCTTTGCCAAAGTCGAGCATCAACATCTTGTTATACCAAGATAGGTACGGCAAGTTGGAAATGGCATTCAGATCTAGCAAGAGTTGCTCTTCTTGAGGCATGGCTCTGCTGCCATCTTGGTACCGCTCGGTTAAACACCTGGCCAGCATTATCATCCCGTGCAGCTCGTTCTGCAGCAAGCGGTGCTTGCCGCCACAGCCCAGCCGCCTGATGGAGCTGAATACACCCTCTGCGGCAGACCGCACTCTGGAGTGAGGCACCATGCCAGCGTACGCCTGCGCAGACAGCCGGCGCACCGCGTGGTCTCTGTGCGAGAGGAGTCGTGCATAGCAGCGCTGGAACTGGAGCACGGTGGCGTGGACGCGAGCGTCCGCCAGGGACTCCGTCGCGAACGACAGCCGGCTGAGCAGCGAGAGGGCGGGCATGACGTGAGAGCCCGGGGCATCCCGCGACGTCGCGGCCGACCTGAGCTGCTGGAGCAGCGTGTCCGTGAGCTCCGGGTAGTGGCACAAGAAGTCCTCCACTGCGCCGCCAGTCTTACCAACCACTTTGGGAATCAGCGCCCCGAAGAGAAGTAGAGCTGCATTCCTGACACAAAAAAGAACACAGTAAATGCGATAGAATTTAATGTTGCACAGTCATACATTTAACATCTTAATGCAAGACATCAAGGCTTCTACCTTTAGTTTATGTACCGTGGCATGAGATTTGGCACACTTGCAATCCATCCGCTTTATGTGTATTTGTAACAACTCAACAATTTCATACAAACTACACATGTGTACAAGACACTAGACCCATGTGCATGTAGTGTTCAGCCTGATGAGAGCTACCTGACGGGCCAGCGCGGGCAGGCGAGGCGTGCGAGGCAGAGCCGTGCCATGGCAGGCGCGTGAGGCGCCAGGTGCTGCCACAGGGAGGCGTCCAGCACGAGGGGTCGCAGCAGATGGAGGGCGCGCGCCTCGGGGCATTCCTGGTGCTCCGGGCCAGACACGGCCACCGGGCCGGTCGCCGCGCCCATAACCTCGGCCAGCGCACGGCGCAGCAAGCTCTGCAACCATTCAGAACAAACATGCTGTAATGAATTGAGGATTTATAACAAAATGTCAGGACCAAGTAGTTTGTAAAACCAATTTTATTGTTTTAATGATAATGCACCAACTTGTATTCTGGTGTATATTTAAAAAAAAAAAAAAAAAAAGCATGCTTACTTATATATATATTTTTTTCTTTTAGCAACTCTTCCCCCAATATTCATAATACAAATTGTTTATTTCAAACTTACACTTACATAAATAGATTGTATTCAACAATAATTGTATAATCTTACAAGAGTAGTAGACCTAAATAAAACTAAAATCATTCGGTTGAAAAGTGAAATGAGCTGGAAGTGCGCACCTTGTCGGGTAGCCGGTCCCCGACAGCCAGTCGGTGCACGAGCACGGCCAGCCCGGCGGACCTGCGCGTCACGGACCCCGCGCTGCCCTTCAGGTGCCCCAGGAACTCCTCCAAGACGACCTCGCTGGCCGCGTCGCCCCGGGAGGTGGCCCCCGCGACCAGGCAGCCCAGCGCCCGGCCTGCCGCCTCCATGGCTCCCTTGTGCCTGCAGCGCGCCAGCACGCCCACCACCAGCCGGGCACAGCACGCAGCCTGGCGCTCGCTGCCCAGCCCCGCCACGGCGCTGGCCACATCGCAGCACGCCTGCAACACGGCAGCACACACTCCCTTGTGCCTGCAGCGCGCCAGCACACCCACCACCAGCCAGGCACAGCGCGCGGCGTGGCGCTCGCTGCCTCGCCCCGCCACGGCGCTGGCGACGTCACAGCACGCTCCTGCACCTCACAGCACTTGCGTGTTTGCACGTCCCAGAGTATTTAACTCAATGAAAGACTTCATCTAGCTGTAGGTAAAACTATTTATTTTTGTAAGTTGCCCTAACAATAAGAACTCTTAGTTAAAACACTGAATAAAGACTGTGTGCTCAGCCCTGCCCTCACAAGTCTGAGTGACGCTATCACTGAGGGCGAGAGGACAGGTTGTAATCGATGAGGGTGTGACATAAACTTTCATGAAGTTTAACTTTATTAAATTTGTAAATTTATATGGGAATTAATTTTTTTTTTGTATTTCGCTTTTTTTATTTCCAGCCTTTCGGCTTGAAATTTACATTATTTAACTAGTGCACCCACGCTAGGCGTCTGCAACTTAAGTTCCTAATTTTGTCAGTGCTGTTCAAAGAATTTCCTGCTGTCCTGCCAGCCCAGCATTGGGTCACTTTCCTGCCAATATAACGCCAGTGCAGTTTGTACTCTGTTTCGCTGTGTTAGGCCACCCACACATAAATACTTTTCTGCAAGTCTGTGACATCCTGCCTGGTTGCTAAAATGTTTTTCTGCCTTTTATTTCTGGATCTTTACTATCTAAAGCTATTCTCCCCCCCCCCCCCCCCCCCCCCTTCTCTACACCTAAAACATCCTCAGTGAAGCTGTGCGCAACCTCCGGCACTAACGTCGTCACCCAGACCCCAGACATGTCTCTTTTTACAGCTGGGGTCCCTAGCGAACCTTTCGTCTATGTTTTCTACAAAGGTTCAGTGAACAATTAGTGATACAAGATTCATAACCTATGTGTTGTTTGCTGGTTATGTGATTGTTTCTACGTCTACTTGGTGCGTTGTGCCAATATAACTATTTTCTGTGTTGTGCAACTCAACTGTGCTTCATTATCATCTGTCTTCTTCGCTATGTGTATTATCAAGTTAATAACTGGGATAAATACAAAATGCATCAATGACTGGGCAATGTGGCACACAATGATTTACAACATGTTCCGTATGGACAACTTTGAAGTAATATAATTAATATAAATTAGTGATGGGTCAATCCCGGTTCTCGGCAAATCAACCAGCACCGAGAACTGTAACTATGTATAATGTCGGTACCGGTACCGGTACCGTGGAGAGCTCAACAGCTAATATACCCCAGTGAAACACAGCAGTATATCGCGGACGAGCAACATGCACACGTCTTTCTTACTTCACTTTGAACCCCATGTGAAAAGAGAATGGTTGGTAAATCTTTGAAAATTGCAGGCAACACAGAAAAAAAAAGTACAACCAACACATCACTAATATAAATACTATAAAATATACTTACCAAATTTAAAATAAATAACACTTAAAGTAAAAGCCAGCATTAGCCTTAAAACCTGAGAATCTATTACATTTTGTCACGTTCTTGCTGACTGTAATTTACTGATGTTCAGTTACAACTTAAAAGAGGAAAATAGACGAAGAACAAGTTCTTGCAAACACCTCACAAACAGCACATCTACATCAGAACATTATCTCTCATCACTCCACGAAGCTGGTACAACAGGAAGACTATCGTAATAACAAAAATTTGAGTTGTTTTTCCATGCGCATGCCCTTCACCCATTCCATGCAGTTTTATTTTTCAAAGGTTGGCTCCACAAGCACACTGCTGGCACGCCTGCGCAGAGCGTGGTACCTTGAGGTTGAGCCAAATGCAGGAGAGAACCGTCTGGTGCGCGGCAGAGATGTGCAGGCAGTCTTCCGTCGAGCTCGCGATCTGCTCCTCTATCGCAGCCATCATCTCCGCAAACGACGGAGACGTTCCTGCCGACACTCTGTTCTCTGGGTCTCGCACAACATCGTGCATTCCTCACAATCCATTACTAAAACTTATAATTACAAAATCATTTACACAGTTTGCAGCTGATGATCATATTGGTAATACCATTTTTGAGGCAAAAAAAAATCATTAGATTATATGTTTGACATTTTTAGTTTCTTTGTGGCTTTGTATACAAAACATTCAGAATTTCCTTTTCTTCCTTTTGCGGTTGTTCCAACACTAAGTAGCGTTAAAAACACCATTGTGACTAGTTTTGAGGTTAGCCAGTCACGAACAGGCACGTAACCCTGTGAGGTCACACAGCTGCCTCGGCCGTGCTGGAGCGCGATGTAGCACCTCGACGCTGGGAACCAGATAATTATTGTCTACGCTTATTTTGTAAAATTGCTCATGACCGATTGCTCAAACTCTTCATTGAAAACTGGATAATGTACACTACAACCATGTTAACTGCCATATTTCACTTAGTTACTGTCATCTATAACCTCATGAAAGGAAGAAAAAAAACTTCAAAACTTAAATAATTATAAAAATTGGAATTTCAATAGTTTATCTGATGATGTTAAAGGAGTCATGTATTCAACAATTATATTAAACTAAGATAAAAATGCTACAAACATAAATACTTAGCTTAAATAGACACTTACTGAATGTATCACCACAGAGGGCACAATCATACCAAACTGACAGTGAATGGCTGTACCTGTGTCGGAGGCAGACTTTCCGGACAGAGCTCCCAGCAGGTGATCCACGCTCATCTCTGCCAGGGACACCAGGCGGTCCACCTCCTGGGGCGTCAGGCGCGACACCAGCACGGCGAGGGTCGCGAGGAGGCCGTGCAAGGGGGCGCCGTGCATCGCCGCTGTGGCCAGGTCCCGCCGCAGGCACGACCCCTGCTGCTCCGCGCACAGCAGCAGCAGACCGGCCACCGTGGTGGGCCGGGAGGCCACTGCCGTGCCACTGCCATCTCCCGGCTCGCACCACTCCTCGTAGCCGTGCTCCAGGAACTCCGACACCAGCCCCGCTGCTCTCTCCGGAGCCCCCGCGTCAAGCCACGCCACCACGACCTGTAGCAGCAGCGCTCCACTCTCCGCCGTGTAGAACATTGAGCCCTTGCACAAGTTCATCCCCATTCTGAAGAGGCTCCTTTCCTCCCGGTCGTCTCCCGCCGACAGGCTGAAGAACCTTGTCAGTACATCCCCGGCCATCACCCTGATGTCATCCGTCTCGTCCAGTATGCACTTCAGCAAACTGCTTCGCATCTCGTCACAGTCGAAGAGCGGGCTCTTGTTCTCGGCAAGGAACGCCAGCAGTCTCGCACCACTGCACGCCTGGTTGTTGCTCTTCTTCTGCTGGTACGCCCCACGCTCACGAGACAGGCAGTCGGGCCTCACCACGTACAGCAGCACACTCTTCAGGAGCTGCAGCGAGAGCGTCTTCCTCTGGTAGTTGCAGCCCGGCTCCAGATTGCCAACTATGAAGTCACGAAGCCAGTGGAAGAAGCACAAAGACAACTCCAGGATCCCTCGGCCAGTCACGTCGGGGAAACGCTGAGATAAACTCGACTGCACGGAGCTCCTCGCCCCCCGGGGAGTCTCGCTCGCGGTCACGTCGAGGTCTGCCGAGGACTGCGTCTTCAGCTCCTGCGCGCAGCACTCCCTCAGCCTCAGCAGGAACGAGATGAAGGAGTTCACGATGCACTGCCTCAGCTGGGGGTTGTCCGTGCTGCTGTCACCCACCAAGTACACGCTCAGCAGGTCGCACACTCTGTCGCTGCGCAGCACAGCGGTCCCCAGGGACGCGCACAGCAAGCCGACACCCTCGCTCCTGACCACGGGGTCGCCGTGCCCCAGAGCCGTGCCCAGGACTCGCTCCATGTCCACGGAGCCGAGGTCTGCGGCGGCCAGCCTGGCCCCTTCCTTCTGGCCCACTCGCAGCAGCGCGACCACCGCAAACAGAGCGGCTGGGCCGTGGACGAAGGTCGGGTCTGCAGTCAAGTGGCTCAACAGATCCACCAGGAGAGAAGGGAATTTCTTCAAAGTGGGCAGGATCCAGTAACCAAACAGGTTCTGCTGTTGCACACTGCAAGCAAACAAAATACATCCATTACTCATGATCATGAAGCACACAACATAGAAAACACTTTTATGGTTAAGTTAGTTCTCAAATAACTACCGTATTATTTATTCAAATCTAAAACATGTGGATTATAATATGTAACTAGATTTAGAAAAACGGTTTCTATACAAGAAAAAGTCTGCCTACATAAAAAAAAATACTTATATTTATTTTTAATAAGTGAATTGTAATTTTGGTGGTATTAGTCTGCAATAGTTTACTATCTCCACAGCGCTGCCCAGAAGGTTTGTGTGCAGGTTGTACTGCTCGGTCGTGCATTTACAACTGCTTCAACCTGGCATACGGTTAGGTTGTTCTTCGACTGTGAGGTGAACAGTCTTTCTACGATACACAGGAGCTCCGCTTACACATCACACAGGGATGCTTCTGTGATTATTAACATTTTATATTTATGTGACAGTAGACTAACAGCTACTGTTTCCTCACTCACCATCTTACTAAAAAACTAAATCATATTATCGCACTATCGTCACGCATTTTATGCTAAAATCAAGTTTACAAAGTGGGTGCGATTTTTACGCAAGTTAAGCATTTTTGTTGGTGTCAATAATGTGATAAAACACGATACTCTGTTTATAGTTACAACAAATATACATACTTTTCGTCCAGGAGTAGGAAGTCATCAATTTGTAAGCTGCACCTCATTAGCAAATCTTTAAACTCAATGTGCCTTTAAATCAAATCAAATTCAGAAAATGTAAGATGCCAACCAATGTAAAATGCACTCCATTTTCTGAACTCAAAGTCACAAAAGTCTTATAATGGAGTGCTTGTTGTTACGTTGACCAAAATCAGCCAAGTTGACTCCCACTCCATATTGCTTTCTACCTTCTCTTTTGCCTTTTCTCTCCTTCACACCCCTCTCATCATTGTTACACTTATTCTACCTCCAATTCTCCCTTCATTCCTTTTACTTCTTCCTCCGTCCTATGTCTCCCGCCCCCTCTCAGCCCTGCAGCACGGCACAGCACGACTGCCTGTAGCAGAGTCGCGCCGAGTTGCAGTGTTTGCTAGCACCGTCGTCTGGGATCTCGCACAACCTGTCTTTTTACAGAACAACCAAACTACACCAGTACTGATGCTGTTGCATTGCCATTCACGCTTGCCCTCTGTGCAGCGATGCAAAACACCTGCCCTCACCTCCTCACTAACTTATCAAAGTAGTTTTATGATGTAATTAGAGACATTTTATGGTTTTAGTTTAAGGCCACTTTCCTTTTTCATATAGAATATTTTGGTGTTTGGGTTTTTGTTCTTTAAGAACTCTTCATAAAGATAGCACCATTTTCAACAAACATAACCCTTACTTGTTCAATGATACTTATTTCACCAAAACAGTGTCATTTTGACTGATAACGTGATGCATTTTTAAATTATAATAATTTGTAATAGGTAAGCTTGTCAAACTACTGGGAACAACACAAAAATATCAGCAAGTACATGTGTGTTTAAAAAATGTACCAATGTTACTATGCAAAAATTTGTCACTATTAAATGTGATAATGTGAATCACGGCCAGATAGGCCGGCAGTACCTAACGCTGGGGCCAGCAGCAGTCATGACTCCCTGGACTGGCCCCAAGAAGTGACGCAGCCAGTCGTGCTCGCTCATGTCGTCGAGACACGCCCTGTACACGAGCGTGCCGGCGGACACCAGCGCCGTGTCAGCCAGGCTGCAGCACAGTCCCTCCACCAGGCACGGCCACTGCAGTAGAGCCTGAAACACGCCAACCTCTGCTACTTGTCGCTTCACCATTCATTTGAAGTTTTCTTTACCCAAAACTAAAGCATTATGCTGTTAGCTACAAAGGAAACAATCACACAAGTACATAGAAAGATATTTTCAAGGTGTCATTAAAAATATGATGTGAGTGGACCGTAAGATCGGTGGATGCTGGCAGTAACCCACCTTCCTGGCACCGTACTTGCGCAGCACGACTTCCAGGATGTAGTACTTGCTCTTCACGTGCCATGGCAGCTCCCGCACGGCCACCTCCAGCAGCGCCGCGGCAGTTAGAGGGACGCGGCACGGCTCGTCCAGGACGTAGTTGCCGCGCTCGCACACGTCGAGGAGCGCTCGCAGCAGCCGCGAGTTCAGCGCGCGCACGCCGTTCACGGGGTTCTCCCAGTTGGCGCTCACCAGCGAGAAGACGGCGTGGACCGTGCCGCTCTCCGGCCGTGCCGCCTGGTGCAGCCACGCCTCCATCAGCCGGAACGCAGAGTGCGTGAACCGGGAGTAGGACGCACAGTGCCTCCGGAGGTGGTCGAAGACGGCGCGGGCCAGCGCTGACCCGTGGGAGGCCCGGAGCAGGTCTGCGCAGGCCCTGCTGTGCAGGACCCCGTGGCACAGCGCCGTCTTGAAGCTGTCGGGGCGCGCGACGGGGCGCCGGAGCGACCGCGGGCCCACGTCGAGGGCAAGGCTCGCCCGGGTCTCCGGGACAGCGAGGCAGTGGCCCAGCAGGCAGGCGGCCGCGGGCGGGCCCGACACTGCCGTGAGGGCCGTGCAGAGCGCGGTCGCCGCCAGCACGAGGCCGTGCTGGGGCAGCGTGCCCACGCACAGCAGCTCCAGCAGGTGCTCGCACGTCGCCGTCACCTCCCCCGGCGCCAGCAGCTGCAACACACGCCACTCCACGTTCAGCCTCCTCCCGAGCAGGTCAGTGTCCTGCAACCGCATTGTGATCATTTCTGCTCTGTGTTGTGTATCAATACATGAACTACTTCAATGAAACTGATAGATATAATTTCATTATTTTAGTTATCAAAATAATTGGCTTGACAGTTTTTATGTGTTATTACACCATAAACTGTTACATTTGTGTGATTTTTTCATTCCAGTCGCATGTGTTCTGTGTTGCTTACGGTTCTAGCTATTTACATGCTTAACAATTTTATATACCTTCTGCAATATTCTGTTTTTTTTTTTTTTTTACCTGAAAATGTTAATTTGCTCATTACAGACCGTCATATTTGAATCGCAAATAACTACAAGACTAATAATGCATCAACAATGTTTGAGCCCACAACAGATAGATCACGTCTGTACGTGCTTGTCACGTAGTATTTGTTACGAATTAGCTTTGTGTAAAGTTATAAATTAGTGTAGAGTGGGAATGCATTTAGCCAGGACATTGATTCAGGTGTTGTGACGAGCTTGCGGAGCACTGCTAGGGCCCAAAGTGAGACAGTAAAAATATTTGCTGGAATATAGATAAAATTTGATATCAAAATAAATATTACAAAATAATTTAAGAAGTCTTCTCATATGACTCGTAAATATGCTCGGAATTAAAGAAAACGTAAGTCAGAGGAAAGCTTGCATAGAAAGGAATGAAAAAAAAGCCTAAAAAGTCCATTGCCGAGCCAATTCGAGAGCTACGGCAGTGTTGAAAAGGAAATTTAAAATCGGCACAAAGTGATTACGTAGCCGGTCCATCAGGCATACAGCGGCCAGCAACAGTCCAGATGTCTACGGATCATGTGCAGGCGTCGTCCGAAGGCAATACAGAACACAGGTGATGAAATACGAAACACTTGTTATGATCTCATCCTGACGTCTTCATGGAAAATCCACGCAGCGGACTCGAACTGTACCTTTCTCAGTAAATTTTTTCTGTGAATACCTTTACTTACGTTCGTCAAGGTACGTCAACACTCTCTCATTCTGTTACGTGCGTGCTGGCAGGTGTGCTTCGCGTGCCGCCACACGGCCAGCCTGCCGGGACCCCGCGTGCCTGCAGCAGTGACGCTTGCAGACCAGCGCAGTCAGGGACCAGTCGTTGTATTACTGTGGGTCCCCTTTCTTTTCCAATACACCTTATAGCTTTCCTCCTGCTCACCCACATGCATGAACTACATACATCCTGCACTATGCAAACTGAGCGTAGCACTGTGCACCGATGGGACGCCTCTAGCAGCCACTCGGGCGGTCGACGTGAGCGCTGACCACACGGGGCCCGGCCCTCCGCCTGACACGGCCGCACCGACATCACAGTACCGCTGGGATTCAGTTTTATGAGGTGTTGCAGTTGTACTAGTCATTACTTCCCAGTTAACCGACTAGTATTTTCATTTTCGTTCACGTCAGGTTTTCCTCCTTCAAAAATTTGATTTGCACAATTCAGTACTCATTAGGCAGACGGTGCGGGAGACCGAAGCAAAATATGATGAGGTTACCGAGAAGGAATGCAATTGTGTGTAATGGAAAGTAAAGCATGTTGCATGTAGCAACTGTTACTTCACAGAAGCGCGTCTCCGGCCTTGCGGGCTCGTCTCGCAGGCTCACTGAGGCTCATGCAACACCGCCTGTGTATCAGCGAGACTGTGCAGACTGCAGTTCACTCCGAGCACCTAACTGCTGATCCGACCAATCTTCTCACGCGGCGGATACAACTCTATTATTCTTTTCAAAACTTGCCTGTGTTTATTACACATACAATTATTTCTTAAAGTTATACTTCTTTAGGCACGTTATGAAAAAATGTGTGAATTCTTACGATGTGCGCACACCATGCAACAAAATTTTCACAAGATGAAGAAAAGGCTACATACAATATCAAAATTATATATGTTTTTAAATCTTATACTTAAGTGATTTGATATTGAATACATGATTAAAAACATTTATTTACTGTCAATATTATCGGTAGAAATTGTTATAAACTTTTTCAAATGTTAAATATAATTATTAAGCCGATGCTCATATCAGTTTTTTAGTTTGAATCTAATACAAATACAATTATCAAAATTATTCTCGAATATTGAATTTGAATACTAAGATTTACAATACCTACCACTATTTTTTTTTTTCACAGGTAAAAAATAAATATTGAAAGAAAAAGTGAATGTGCAGTGTAGTGGCTTCTGAGATTAGATAAACAATATTAAAGAGAAACGTTGGTTAGGTTAAGTCAGCTACAATTGTTATAGGTAAAATTTTGTTATAATATTCAAATTTTGAAAGGAAAATATAAATAATTATTTTTCATGATAATCAAAATAGGTTCTGCAAAAAAATTTTTTTAATAAACAGTGCAAAGCGAATATGTAAGGCAATTGCAGTATGTGTGAAGAAACTTCAAGAGGGTGGGTTTAAAAAGAATGAAAGGTGAGCAGATTTAGATTTTATCTATAGTTAAAAATAGGTCTAAAAAAAATAGGTCTAAAAAAAAATTTTAAAACTTATTTGTTTGAATTTTTTACTATGTGAAAAGAAATCATTATTTATAGTAACATATATTAACATTTATGGATTATATTTTTGGCTTGTTTTAACTAAAGTGTATGAACACAGTAGCTGCTTACAATATTCCTCTTTTTTTCTGTCCACTGTATGAGGCAAATTTCCCAAGCTGTCACTACGCTAGGAGAGTGAGAGTGGGCTGTATTCGGTCATGGTTCACTGTGTATTATCCAACAGAAAACCGCTGTCGTAGGTTGTTAGGCCTCAGGAGTCTTTGCTGTGAGTATGCAACCAGATGTTTTCCACGAGAGCTATACAAGTGTTTTCTCATCACCGCCCCGTTCTGAACAAAACTAATCATAGAGTTGGCAAACTGTCAACTCTAACACCCGCACAGTGTTTTCATTTTTAGGTAAAGGTATTTATTACTATCAGTATGCATTTAGTATTTTTATCAACCTGCAGGACACTCTTCTCTGTAAAATACGTTAGCTAATAATGTAGGTATCAGCAGTGTTTTACATAACTGAGGTTATGTTCCCATGTGTTTAATTTATTTGTATTATAAATGACAAATTTTACATTAGTAAATAATTAAAATTAATAAATTAGAATAAACATTCATAATATGTATTGATTTATATTATTAAATAAAATTTAATTAAATTATTTTACAAAATTAATTATTTTATACACATGTTTATATTAATATTGAAGACTGAGTATTTATTTAAACTTTTTAATTTGATTGGATTTACACTTTACCACCACTATTTATAATATCACACAAGTCCTTTAGTTATTTTATTTCTATTAATTATTTGCGTTCAAAATGATAGTTAGGTTTTACACCCAGTAAGTATAACTTCTAACGCACGCACACAAGAACGTAACAGCTGAACCTCTTGTCAACACGAGGGCACGGAGACACGCACAAAGGAGAGTGATTGGGGGAACACTGTCTCCAGCGCCAGACGGCTGCTCCGGGGAGTCCGGGTTCTTTCCGCAGCGCCGTCTCACTCCGTGCGAAGAGAAACACCCAGCTTCACATCATTTACTCACACCGGCTCACAACACGCACTCTCCAATAAATGAAACGTCTCTGCACTCTGACTAAACGTGTATTTCCTGCTCAATAAATTACTGAATTATATATACTGGTATATCAAATATTTAACTAAGGGGTTTTATTTTCACAGTAGTCAAAAAAATGTCATTTTTTTTTACATTACACTGCTCCTTCACACACATACTTGCAACATAAGATAATTTACACACAATAATATAACATATAAAGAGAATATAATGGAACTGGATTTCTTGGAAACACTTCCAACAATAAAAAACAATGAAAAACCTCAAATTATTAAAAAGCATTTTTCCTACAATTAAATACATGACTATTAACAGCTGTAAAATCTTAATTTTTCAATCATTTGTTTACACAAACATCAATTCTTAAATGATATTTCAGGTTCTTTAAATGTTAAAATATTTCTGTTAAGGAAACTTACAATTATAATTATTTAAAAAAAATCACAAGTCACTCACTACAAAATAAACATGTATACTTATTATTACAAACATTTCAACTAAAAAATAGTTCAGGAGTTCACAATGTTATCTTTTATAAAATTAATGTACAAAAAATGTAATGTAATTAAGTTTAACTTTTCACTATTCCAAGCAGATCCAACAATGGACTGCAATGGCTCATCAGCTACATTACAACATGCGTATAATGGTTTCGACCCCAGACTCTAACAATGCACTATGTACATGTGTAACGGACCTACCCCTAGGTTAGTGTACAGTTGTGGGACACTCTGCTCCACAGACGAGCACAGCTGCCAGACGAGGTTCAGGTCGACCGCCGTCGCCGCCTCGTCACCGCGCTCCGGCGACTGCGACATCTCCCGGCTGCTCCCGAGCGATGTCGCGCTCATCCTCGTCACATCTGCCCTCGCAACACACGGCACACACTGCACCACTCAATAAACAACTACAAGTTCATTTAAGATTTGGAGTTTAACTTCTTGCCAAATGTAAAGGCTGTTTCACCTTACGTTTCTGCAACTACAGAAGTAACAGAAATAAATCTTATTGAATTTTTCTCTATACATTCTGACCCACTCTTAGTTTGCAGTACAGGGTGAATGGCTCTCACTGCCGCCAGATGATACTTCACTGGCCTGTTAACATTAAATTCTTATTTTTTACACAAAAATTATAATACAATTTTATTATATTTTTAATGAGTAACAAATGAGTTAATGCCCATTTAAATGCACACTACGGAACATGCCACAGCAACAGTTTCTTCTCATATTTTACGCTATCTTTTAACTTTAAATAATTTAAAGTTTGTTAACTTGAAACACAGATGCCGTAAACTGCTAATAGCTCTCCGTAACAGTGTGGCACCACTGGAGCCGGGCTGCAGCAGCTACGACTCCCAGGGGTTCCGAACCCTGCACGTTTCATCAGGGAGCACCAGACCACCACCATGATCATTCTTCCAACTGATGCACTACTGACTATACCATAATGACACAATCAGCAGGTCTACCAAGTCTATGAAAACCTTTAGAACTCCGATCTCATACTAACACTGAACTGCATAACTTCCCTGTTATCATCTTTTAGGTTGGAATAAAAAAAAATTATTCTATAAAATGTGGAGAAAGGATAAAAGAGTTATCCTGTGAAAAAAAGGAGTGTTATGAAACTTTGATCATGCCAGCTTTATAATAACTAATAATGTTCAAAAGCAGACTCTGATAGTGAATGGTGATGCGGTGAGGTGGTGATGCTGTGAGGTGGTGATGCTGTGAGGTGGTGATGCTGTGAGGTGGTGATGCAGTGAGGCGGTGATGTGGTGAGGTGGTGATGCTGTGAGGTGGTGATGCTGTGAGGTGGTGATGCGGTGAGGTGGTGATGCGGTGATGCAGTGATGCGGTGAGGTGGTGATGCATTGATGCGGTGAGGTGGTGATGCAGTGAGGTGGTGATGCAGTGAGGCGGTGATGTGGTGATGCGGTGAGGCGGTGATGTGGTGAGGCGGTTACCAGCTGGCGGTAGACGTGGTGGCGCGCGGCGGCCCGGGGCAGCAGGTCGGCCCGCGAGGGGCACAGCGCGATGGCTGGGCACGGCACCGTGCTACAACCACCACACACCACCGTCACCTGGCGCTCTCCCACAGGCCCGCCAACCCTCCACCACGCTGCACAATCTCTGTGATACTTACGCTGTAATACACGCACTAAATGTGATAAAAGCTACTGTTGTCAAACTGCATTAATTGTAAATACAGTTTTCAATGTTGACAGAGAAGAATTATAAAAATTATTCAGCCTTATAGTGTATTTTTTTTATAAAGCATTACAGATTCAAATACATGTTCTATTTTTTCTTACGGAAGGAAAAACCGAGACAAGTCGCCACTAGATTGTCACTACACTGCTGACGGGAAGAAGCCGGCCGTCAGACCAGCTCTCGGCGGGAGCCTGGGAACACGGCACGGAGCAGCAGCCGAGGCACGGACGCCGTGGGCGCGGCGCGGAGACGGTTTCCTTCATCTGGACGAACATGTGACATTTGCGCAACAACTTCCAGTGACATTACAACATGTAATGAATTACCAACTATTACGATACTGCATCATTGTCACAACTCATTTTGAAATTTGTGTCATAAAACTAAACACGTAAAACTATATTACAAAGCTGTATTTTTCATAGATGCATAGACTGCCAATTATTTTAAATGCTAGGATGATGGTCATCTCTGGGTCGATATTCACGGCAAACATCAGCTGCCACACCTACAGTGCCAGGCACTCACACAGTTACGTCTGTGATCATGTACGCGAGAAGTCTGCAAGTCTCGCCACAAGAAGTCAAGTGTTTGCACGTTGCTTAGAGGTAAGTATTTACAATTTCACAAAATATGTAATTTCCACATCCATTCGACATTACCTCTATAAATCACACTATTTATGACATCCTTGTACTATTGCAGTAATCAAAGTATAGTCCTGAAGATTAAACTTATATTTTGTTAATTGATAAATAAATGATTTTATTTACTTATTAATAAACTACATACAAAAAATAATTTTTACAATATAATCTAATTTCTATATCTTTGAAAATATCACAATCAGTTTTACATTGTAACACAATAATGATCACAAGAATAACAATGGTACAATTTAAGTAACTCTATTGAATGTATTTTTATTGGCACCCAATCAATCAGCCTTACTGATTCTTGCCAGCAACACGTCACTGGACTAACTAGTGAATGGCTTTGGAAAATAAAAAATAAAAGGGAACTTTTAAGAATTTATTATTTTTTTTAACATTTGACACACAACTTTATTAAATAGTACAGACATTTGTCTACAAACAATAATTATATCAGCTTATTCACATAGTCCCTTGCTTGTGTTTACCAACAAACTACACACAACAAACTCAACTATTTATATCTTGACAACAGTTTATAACAACATGACTTCCAAGGCAATAAGGCCAGTATTCCAAGAAACAAAAATAAGGGGCTAGGTGTTGAACATGCTACACCTGTTTCCTAACCGTATTCCTAGTGCACGATACCACACGGCCAGTCCCATATTTTTAGGGAACAGATTTCAGTGTCCTATCCATCACCTATCTTTTGTCCAAATACCGTGCATGCGCAGAGCTCACGTTTTCGTTAATTTCATCCAGATGTCGAACCCACATAAGACGCCATTAACTCGAATATAGTCACTTTTGTGAACATTAGGGGACGTACCAAGCGTATTAGTTACCAAATTAAACTTCATTGCAGCGAAACTATCCTGGAATACATTTTGTACACTTTAATGGTGATAACAAGAAATAATCGCAACTTAAAATATACTTAAGAAAATTAGAATAACACCATTTAATTTCTGCGACGCTGCTGCTATCTCTAGGATTTTTGCCGTAAATAATTGTAACGATGGACGTGAAACATCTGATAGAATGCGTTGGAACCAGTAACTAGCCTTGTGTTGGACACCTTTTATTAAAGCAGTTGCCTTTCTGTTACCTTACTGCCTTACTGGGATTAGGCTTGGACACGCTTCAATGTGGTCCACAGTTGAATCCTCACAAGGCTACCTTAACCACAAATCTTGGAATACCGGCCTAGGTGCTTAGTTTCAAAATGTTTCTGATTGCTGGACCCTGCAATTATAGCGATGAACAGGTGGCTGTACAGCTACACAACAGTCAATTACTTTATATTGGCAAAAGTTTAATTTTCTGCACATTTCTCTCAACACCTAACAACTGCCTACTGCAACAGAACTGAGCAACAGTGATGGACAGGCCATTAGCAATATTTGTACTCATGACAGTTACTTCACAGATCCACGGAAAAGTCTATTACTGAAGTTTACTCTTACAGCGGAGAAAAGCAACTGGGGAAATAACAACCTCATCCGACAATAATGAGCATATTTCTTACTACTAATTTAATATCATAAAAAAAGTAAATAGTTATTATTGAGTTAAATGAGAATGTGTTAAAAATATTTCATCCAAACTTAACAACAAATACTTAAAGAAATTAGAAACAAGATGAAAATTACAAAATGAGGAAAGAGAAGCAAATTTATAAATTAATCTTTCTGACTTTTGTGCAACTTAATGTAAAAAAATTACCATCAGTTGTAGTGCATAAAGAAAGCATTAATATAATAAAATAATAACTACAAATGAAACTGAATGCTAGCTTGAAGGGAGATGTGAGTCCAGAATTAGCAACTCAATTTTCCAGCGATTGTAAGTAAATGAAAATCCACACTTTGAAATTTTGGTGAGTAATTTTTAAAGGCACAATTTACATTTTTGTTGCTACAGCCAGTAGCGTTACAAGTTCACAAGGAAACCGCAAAAAAGACATACACTTGAGTTTGGAGGAGAGAGGAGTCCAAGCAAGCATAACGCTAAAAGGAGACTAACAGCTGGAGGAACTACGTCGCACGCACCCACAGCCTCCGCGCTCTCGGGAGAGGCCGTGACGAACATCTCCCTGCAAGCCGACCACGCCAGACTCAAACACTGCATTACACTGTGCGGGGCGTTAGTCGCGTCTGCCTGCCGCGCTCGGGTTAGTGCCAGCACACTGCCACGCTCATTTCAGAGGCTCATACCCCTCTTTCTCTATGCGGTCCTTGAACTTGAGGTAGCTCCTCTTGCGGTCAAAGTGCTTCACCTGAAACCACACGCCACGACACCTCACAACACCACTCCCTCCACTGTCAACCAGCCATTTAGAAAGATATCTGGTTCATCTTTCTACGCTGTTACTAACAAGATACGTTCAAAATATTGTGACCAAGTGATAAAATGATTTGAAAAAGTATTACCTCATTACTTCGGTTTTCGATCTATGACCAGAGATGATCTCATCCAGAATAATTCATCACCATCAGTAAACATTTGTACGATGATTTTAATGATGAGCTTGTTCTTATTTGTGATGGAACATGCTCGCCATCCAAGCAGCTCTAATAACTAGTATCAAATAAGTCTTTCTCTGTACAAAAGATAGTACCATTATGCAAACCATTTACTATTAGCACAACAAATGGATACATAGCTGATATGTTAGGACCACATCACGCCAATCTAAATGCCGCTACTATAGAAATTATCTATAATCCTGACGGCATTTGCAAATTATTGGAACCGGGTGATGTTTTCGTTGTTAAGCGAATTTTTTGTGATGTTTAAGAGCACTTAGAAAAAAGTGGTTATCAAGTACTCATTCCGTCATTAAAAGGAAAGCGAAATCGGTTAACAACGGCTGACTCCAACACTTTAAGATATGTCATTAAAATTTGATGGACAGCAGAAGCAACACATGGAATACTAAAACAAAAATATCATCTACTAGACTAGAAATTTGACAATAAAATGCTTCCCAGAATCTGTAGATTTTATTAGAATTGCATCATTTCTTCACAATAAATACAATAAACGACTTACTTCTGATTTAGAGTATTCAGATGAAATTGTTGATGGTAGATAAATATCGTTGGCAAGGGGGGGAAAAAACCATTTGAGACAATCTCATCTCGTGATTTGATGGATTGTCTAGACATGACCGAAAAAGACTTGAAACTTTTATTAACTGGTTCTTGTCAATATAAACAAGCAATGTCATATTTAGCAGAAATGATAGATTATTAAAAAAATTTAGTTTGTTAGAGATAAAACCAATATACCAAAGGCTCAAATACAATCTGGCTGAAAATCAGCTCCACTTGGCACAAGTTTTACCTAATTTTTTTTAAATCTGATTTATCGAACTAATTTCCTTTCTTTTTTCGACTGTATCCTCTCACTCAACCTTCCCCGACCAGTGCGCATCGGCACACCCAGCGCCGCAGTGACTCCCGGCAGCCCCTTCACACGAGGCAACTGTGGTCAGGCCCGGAGCACGTCCAAGAGGCCAGTTCGTCACTTCCTGCCGCTCCCTCTTGCCCGCCTGTTGGGCTCTGCCGAGCGAGTTGGTAAGTTTTTTTTATTCCTCAACCCTTGCTTTTTCCACCCCTTCCAGTTATGGTTGGTTTTATCATAAGTATATTTAGACAAAAATTGTTGGTATTACTCCTACGAGTTATAATACATTCAAAGGCTATGTTCGTCATATTATGGGAGTTATAACGATTTTTCTGTTTTTCAAAAACCTTCCCCATTTCTACCTCTTTGGTTAGATTTTACCCAAGATTTTCAATTACTTGATTTAATGTATCAGTTCAGAAGTGATTGGTGCAAATTTACGTAAGTTATCATGTCCCTGAAAATTATTTGTGTGTGTGTGTGTGTAAACATAAACTTTTGAGTTGTCCATGATTTTGGGGTCTAAGGACCATGAAACAAAAAACTACATAATTTTTTTCCCGAAGTCGCACCAAGGTATCGGCTACAATCTGTAGTCTTTCTTCAAAATCTGCCTACAAGATGGGGTGGATCATTGACCAGCACTGACCCACTGCGCTGGACACTGCGCCTCGTACGCCTGGCGCAACTTCACACACTGCTCCGCGGCTTCCTTGTTGGCGTCCAGACACTCCCAGTAGCGGTCGCGCGAGTCCCAGCACTGCTGTCGCACCTCCTTCGTCGGGAACGACATTCCTGCAACACGGTCCCCGCGGCTACAGCCGGGCAGCTCTCCTCGGAGGACCCAGCATCACCAGGTGTGCCCGTCACCAGACAACAGCAGCTGGCAAGTGCGGGCGTCCTCAGACTGCAGCGTCAGGAGGATGTCCCCACGTGGCACTTGGATGGAACAACTCTAAAGGACGGCTATGCCAATCCACTCCCTTCTCATTAACTATTACTGAATAAGATCTATGTGAACTCAGACCTCTTAAACAAACCTTTGATGACATAAGACTTATTTCCCACATTTTTGGCTTTGTTGAAAGCAAACTGTGTATTTGTTTAAGTGAAGGGTTTTACACCTCAAAGTTAAGAACAGAAACTCAAGGCAACAAGACAATAGTCCAATTAACACCATGTATTGCATTATGTTTATATGCATTTAAATAAAACCAATAAATATGACCAGTTGTAAAATTTTACATACTGGAAACAAGCTGATCACACTACTTCCATAAAGGTTCTAGAGACGTGCAAAGTTTATTCAAAGATTGGTTCCAAACATGTGTAGATAATTTGAAGATTACGTTCATGCTATTATCACCTGAAACATTTATATATATTTTATTATTATTTTATTTGCAAAGAGCAAATAGTTTCATTATATCTTGAAACCCAATATCCTAGCTCTCAACTGTCAATAGTTGTCTTGCTGTAAGGAACCGCAGCACAGATGTCACTTTTATCCCTGGGAAACCACTACAATAATCAAAACAAACCATTCAATAAGGAACATATAACATCTATTTAATCCTAGACAATTTTTACAACCGACTACTTTTCTCTGGTCCTGACACGTGCTGCGGACGCCAATGAAACGGTAAAGAGTGTGCCAACGAACTGGAGATGGCGCGCCAGAGGACGGAGACAACAGCACACCGGACCACGCTCAACACGGGCGGCAGAGCGCGCCCATCGCGACGGTCGCACTGCCAACTGCGGGGAGGGAGCCGTGTGAAGAGCATTCCCAACTCCCCTCCCCCTCGGTCAAGATGAATGGTGGCCGAAGGACAAGTTAAAAATATGACACACATGTTGCTTCCCGGCCTATTTTTACAATCGTGATCCCATACTGGCACGGCGAGATGTTCGTGCTGCACTCGCCTGGTTCCTGCTCCGGGCCTCGCAAACACTCAACCTCCAGCAACTCACTCAGTTCTCCAGTCACTGAGGGGACAACTTCCCCACCATGACTTTCAGAGACTACATATCTTTTTACAAACAACAGCTGATCAACACCAACCATACAACAAAACAGTTGAAGCATGGCCATTAACTTATTGTGAAGCTATGTCTTCGAAGATCCCTTTCCACTGCAAACACCAACATTACAAAATCAAAAACTGAGAAGGCACTTCCAACACACAACTTCCTCCCAAACATGGATGTAGTTATAATTTGATTTATTGTACCATCTCACAGGACATATAAAGGGCTGTATTTCTGTGAAATTTTATACGTATTGTTGTCGTTTGGTATTTCGTTTTGTTGAACATTTTTAGTATGTATGCACACCTGAATGTAACATGTGCCATGTGAGCTACATCACGACAGATATTGTTAAACAGCCAAGTGTTGCACTGGGACACTCATAAATGTTTCCCCAAATTTTCTGTTATCAATTTTTGCAGCTTTACAAACATTATTTTGAAATGATAACTGACAAGTAACTTACCTCTAGAAATCAAAAAAAAAATAAATATTTTATTGCTATTCTAAATTTCAAATCAAAGACTAACAGCTAGGTAATGCAATTTTGAAACTTCTAAGAGCCATTGAAAAATGTAGGTATTTGCAATTTACTTAGACAACTTATTTATTCAACAATTTAGTTCAAAAAAACTCCTGATATATTTTATTAAAAGCAATTAAGCCTAACTATTAAAATTGTATTCAGGTATACATATATTGAACTGAGAAGTCACGTACACAGCAAAGTCATTATTAAAATAACACTTTTAACGAAAATTCAATTAAAATATTTTATTTCAATTGTTAATACGTCAAGCTATGAAACTACATGATGTAGTTAAGTGGACAGGAAAATGTGTGCTCAATCAAGTTCAAGGGACAGTTTTAGCACCCCTCCCCCTCCCCCCACACACAAGCTAACGTAGGGCACATACATGACCACAGTCAGGAGAATGTCATTAAATTACAGTAAAAATATATAGAATCAAATTATGTGGCTGATGAGCGAGTTACTCCAATAAGACTGACAGCAGGAGCCAATGCCTCTCGGAGGACCCTCAATGGAGTCCCCGCTGGGCATCCCAGTGAGAACAACTCTCAAGATAAACATCAACCGTGGCTAAGAGAGATGTCGTAAGCCCCCGGCGATACCAAAATAGCTCTCCCGCTTACGTAAACACGTAGTGGGCCATCACAAATTTGGCACAAACACACAAATTACATATATCTAGGTGTATTTTTAGCTCGGGCACTACACATTCATGCAAAGAGACAGAAGCAAACTACTGTGCTCTGCCGGGCCACATGTTGCGGTACGGGGAGCGACTCGGTCCCCCGAGCTGCAGCCCCCTGCCGGCCTCTGTCGCTGCTCGGGACGGGCGGGGGCTACGGCTTGCACTGACAGTTCCAATCCTCACTTCACTGATGACCCAGAAGATCTTATAAAAATTATTAACTTCATTGTTGTATAATTGATATTTGTTAATAGATGATCAGTGTACTGTGCTCTAGTATTCAGTTATGTATATGATTTCAGTGTTTTATATTTCTGTTACACATTAATTTTTTAACAATTTCAAAATTTCCTACCATGGGATTCAAATACATCCTTTATATTTTTGTATTTATCGTTATCACACTACACCTACACTACTGTATCCTTCACTGTAATGCATATTTAAAATGAATCCCTGTAACGCATGAAGAGCATTAATTCTGTACCAACCATATCGCAAGTAGAGAGAAAGTGTTGAGTGTTTAGAGAGTGACTTACTCAAAAAAGGACCTTAATAACACTAGTACACACGTACAGAGATTGGCCGGCCATATTTTCAACTGTGACATTGCAACAACTTTATTGCTTATTACAGAAAGGAATACCTACTAATAGTGCTCTTACAAAAAATTGCAAGAATTTTATTATTCTTGCTACTATAAAATTTAAACACTTTAGTTTTAGATGATTCACAGATTTTCTTTCAGTAATATTCAGGCTTTGTTGTATAATGTAATAAAGCAAGCTAGCAAAACAGAAGTCTCACAAGACCCAGATTTTTAAATACTTAATTCTTTGTTTCTTGATAGAGTGACTACATGAATTACGTAGTTGCTCCTACTAATTTCTTTGTCTAACTGTATAAACACATCATGTTTCTTTCAATTATTAACAGATCAATTTTTCATAGAGAGAAAAATGTTTGTACTTCAGCTAAAATAAAATTTCTTACATCAAGAATAATTAAATCTAAACTTGGGCTAGTGCTACACAAGACATGAATTATTATTTACATCCATCAATCATTTATCAGTTTTCATAATGGCCTTGCACTGAAGGTAAATATGTAGTTGGGCAGTATTTGCGAAAAAAAAAGTTAAAAATCCGAAAATACCTTTATTAGACGCTCTTCAACTTCCTCTTTTCATTAAAGCGGCGGAGGTAAGAAATTCCAAATACTTTTGGAGATATCAAATATTTAAATTTCATCATATGTAGTTGAGCGGTATTTGCGAAAAAAAGTGTTAAAAGTCCGAAAATACCTTAATTAGATGCTCTTCAACTTCCTCTTTTCATTAAAAGCGGCGGAGATAAGAAATTCCAAATACTTTAGGAGATATCGCCGTTCTTATTTTGCATGCAAGACCTGAGTTTATCATTCGACCGCCAATTTTTTATTTTGCTGTGTGTTTGTGAATGCCTAATTAATGAAAATGGTCGATTAGGTCAGGTCAGTTACTACATTATAAATACTTTGAAACTAAGCGTACATTAAAAATAATATGAAATTATTTCAATGGTTCTTTAGTATTTATAATGTAACTGACCTGACCTAACAAACCGGGACAAAGGATGAACAGTAACAACTCACGTAAATTTTTTTTGTTACTTATTACTTGCGCAACAATAAAAAATAAGACTTTAAAATTAGAAACGTTAAAAACTCGCCTAAGTTGGAGGCGGTAATTAAACAATAAATGAACTAAATAATCACGTACCTATTGGTTCATTTGAATTCTGGCCTATCACCATCAATCACGTGACATCATTATCCAATAAAAAAAATAGATACTCGTAAACAAGAAACAATGCGGAATGCCACAAGAATGCACTGGTATAATTGTGATGAAATTTAAAAATTTGATATCTCCTAAAGTATTTAGAATTTCTTATCTCCGCCGCTTTTAATGAAAAGAGGAAGTTGAAAAGCATCTACTAAAGGTATTTTCGGATTTTTAACATTTTTTTTCGCAAATACCGCTCAACTACATATGATGAAATTTAAAAATTCGATATCTCCTAAAGTATTTGGAATTTCTTACCTCCGCCGCTTTTAATGAAAAGAGGAAGTTAAAGAGCATAGAATAAAAGTATTTTCGGATTTTTAACATTTTTTTTCGCAAATACCGCCCAACTACATATTTACCTTTTCAAATTTTATGCAAAACAAAATCATATCAGAACACGAGCAGCATTGTTCTGAAGAAATAACTTGAAACAGGGCGGCACCACAGTGTGCTACAGACTTCACTTTAAAATGATTACTTCATAAGCAGGATACAAGGAATAAAAACCATTTACACACAGTTAAAAACAGACTTAACTCAGAAAAAAGCTATACAAGCTGCATCAACATTTACAAAAACTCTTCTTTTCAAAGAGACGTCTGTTTAAGAACAAAAAAAGACCTCTCAAGTAAACTGCTCGTGTTTTCTATTCTGATCATGAAATTGTAAATTATATTCAATGCAATACATCCATTGTTTTTCTGCATGTGGAGACTGCAGACGCTACAATCGCTGTCAGTCGGCTTTGGGCAGAGATTTTTTTTGTTTTGCTACCTTCGATTAACTAATAAACCAAAAAAATTCTGTTTTGGTGACTATATTGACAAAATTGGATGTACCTAGTTAATGATGCTGCTTTTAAATATTTTTTTTGTGTCCCCTCATGCCACTTGCAAACAAGGCCGAGGTGAATGGGTGTCAGTGTACTTCAGGTGCCACACCATAGCCAACAAATGCAATGGGTTAGTTTGGGGCACTGTTAGACAGACCAGTGTGTGCAGAATGTCATTATTTTTTTTATATAGCCTATTGTGAAAAAAGTTATAACATTTTGAATATGTCCAAGGAGTGATTTTACAAAAACTTAAATTTTTTTTTTTGAAAACCTTATTGGAATTAAGAGACAAACAAATGCAAGAGCACATTCAAAATAACACAAAAAAATATTTTTAAAAAACTGTTAAAAATAACCATTTTTATGAAGATGTATAAAATTAACGAAAATTAAGGTTTTTACCATAGTTTTATTACAGATTTATGTATTTAAAAACCTATGTAAGAACATGGAACATTTTGCAGATTTTAACTGTCTACAAAATTTTGAACATATCCTGAACACATAGGTACACATTCACGTCAATAATGTATATTATTTAATTAAAATTTAGAAAAATATATATATATATATAACTGAACCGACATACTGCTGTACAACCAGTAAGAACATGTAAAAGCAGTGGAATTGAACTGACGTACTTCTCCATCATCGGCCTCACCAACATGAGCATGCCTTTGCCTTGGCTTTCCTTTATGTTCCCTTCAATGTCCTGCCAATCAGACCCAAAGCCCAAGTATCTCCTGCCCCTTCCATTCCAGCAATAAACTTACATGAATACTGGCTTCCTCTTTGTAAACCTAAATCATCTTTGTCTCGTTTATTTTCAACACCATTCCATTCTTCACTGACCAACACACATCACATAGCGGGTTATCTCCCTCCCCGTTTCATACACCTAGCAGTCGTTCGCATTCATTCGAAGCTCACACTACATTTTCTCGCTAATATCGTTCATTGATAAATTAATTCTTTAAAATACTGTCACATCGTATGAACCTCTGATTAGGTTATGTAAACTTCGTTAAAAATATTCTAAACGATAATTACGTTACTTAAGATAAGCTAAATTAAAAATAATGTAGATTGGTGCAATCAGTTTGTTGTGTAAGCGTCATTTAGAAAACTTAATTACGTTATACTGAACAAGCTGTGCTAAAAAAATATTTTTTCAGAATTTTTTTGCATGTGCCCAGTCTGAAATTATCTAAAAAATTTATTATTTCCGACAACTTACATAAAACCAGCTATTACTATAAACTGACCTTCACAGTTCAGACGTGCTTTTATTCCATTGAGGTAAAGATTATCACACCACAATAAATTTTAAAAAATAGAATTATTTCACTCAGCGTTTGTTACAACCTAACCTTAAAATTACGCTCACACCATGGAGGTAATAGTCTATGGAGTGGAAATATGGAATCAAACTTGAAGCCCTAGCAGACGATATTGCACGCGAATGATGCCGATGCCTTTCTCGGGCTGCGCGCCCTCTCTGTATACAGTGTTTCATAATACAAATACAATTATAAACATTCAAATATCCTTATAAACATGAATAGACAGATTGATTTAATTGATCTAATGTTCAACAAACTCTGTTCATTAATACTTATTTTAATTGTTTAAAAATAGTATACATTATTAAAAATTTGTAATATAACTTTAATGATTGCTGATGCATATATTGTACATATATTTGAAATAGTGTATGTAATCATATACCTACATGTATTTCATAAATTTTGTAACCATGTTGACAAGCCCTATATTCAGAGAGCCACTGCTCATCAACTGAGTTTATTGGTGCTAAGAAAATAAATAAATAAATAAACAAATATACAGTTATACTCTTAAATACCATAGTTAGTGTCCCTTTAGCCTATTACAGACATATGCATTGGATAGCGATGCTCCATTGAGTTTTCAAGTGTCAGGAGGGTAATGACATTGCATGTCACATTTATATATTTTGATTCTTTTGTAGTCCCACTTAAGGTAAGCTAGATATACCATGTCTTTTAATTGTTAAGGCGGTCCCACTAACTTAGTGAGGATATAGAATTTAATTCAATTTTTGAACATTTATTTGATATGTACATGTTGATATTATTGTTTTAGTTTTAAAGCACTAATAAACTATATTGTGCCATAAATGCTTAGTTGGGGCCGCGTGACAGCACGCAAAGTTGGAATTACTTCGATAATTTTGTGTCAGATCGTGTTTGTGTGGGTGGTCACAAAAACTAAATACGGTCTAGTATGCAAGTGCGTTCTGCTCGAATTTTCTACGAAAGAGTTGTTGTCTGTCTGTAGCTGCATGAAGTCGGTGGATGTGACAACAATTTTAGTGTGGTAAGATTGCAATTTCGTTCGGCCATGAAGGACCGATCTGTGTTGAAGGAAGATGACAGCCTGAGTATACTTCGATTGCTCCAGGCCATATGGAGATTTTGGCTAGTATGGTACTATGTAAGGTAAAAAGTTAAGCGACCAAAATTTGTCATTTAAAGTAATGCAGTGGGTATATATCTTAAACTCTAGTGAATATTTTGTACAATAAGATTTGATCTAAACATTGCTTAAGTGTATCTGCACTAATCATTCACCTTAGACAACTACTCGTCAACTTAATTAATGCTACTTCTTTCTACATTTACTTGTGGAATTTATTTTATATAAAATCTATGGAAAACATTTTCGGATATAACTATCGATGATTATATTCGAGAATCGAGAGTACGACGATTTAGAATTGTTTTTCTCAAAGTTTTTACCTTTATTTACTCTATGGATTTGTTAACATGGCGCATGAGTATGGAAGCCCAACACCTGAAGATTTACAAAATAAAGTGTACTTTCTGTTAGAAAAGTTACAACAAATGTCTTTAGAGTTGCCCACGTATGTTTTTCATCATTAACAGTCACTTTTATATATGATAGTTTACAGTGTCATTAATCTGTTACATTTATTTGTCGCAAATATGTTTACTTGCCACTGTATAAACCATAGGAAAGTAACAAAACAATCAGTGATGTTTGGACTTCTTATTTACATTATTTGTTTAAGAGTAATGTTAATATTTGACCATTTAAGTACACATTTTTTGAGTGTAGATCTTTGATTTGTTCAAGGTTGCTGATTCAATCTAACCAACCCTTAACTTTGGAAATAATTACCTTGTTTACCGCCTAGCCTTTTTGATAAAACTACACTCTAAAAATATACCCTATATGATAAATTTATACAACCAACGTCAATGTAAAATAGTAAAGAAACTCACATTTCCTGAAGTCACTGAGAATGGTTTGTGCGGCTAGATCAGACAATACCATTAATTAAAAATATTAATGCATTAAAATATGTCATATACATGCAATATCATTCGAATTACACTATAACTACTTTATAAAATCATAAGGCACAATATTGTTTACCATGACCACTCTATCATAAGAAAAAATGAATTTTTAGTTTTCTACGACAGTATGTTTGTTAGTATTAGCTCCAACTGTTCAGGCTCCGACTGTGTAAGTTTATACCTAGGTATTAGTTTTGACAGTACAATTCAACTAATGAAACCAATTAACCGCATGAAATGACAAATCCATTCACAAATTAAAATTATACACATTAATTCATCAAATAGTGAACACATGAAAATAAATGCCAACAATAAAACATGTGATGGAAGCAGAGGGTGTGTGGCCGTGCAGTAGAGAGCGGTGGTAGCGCAGGGCGTGTGTGGCCGTGCAGTAGAGAGCGGTGGTAGCGCAGGGCGTGTGTGGCCGTGCAGTAGAGAGCGGTGGTAGCGCAGGGCGTGTGTGGCCGTGCAGTAGAGAGCGGTGGTAGCGCAGGGCGTGTGTGGCCGTGCAGTAGAGAGCGGGTGGTAGCGCAGGGGTGTGGCCGTGCAGGAAGTACCAGCAGCGCATCCCGTGCGAGCTGCTGTCGGGGCTGGCCAACTGCCTGCTGAACGAGACGGTGTTCGAGATAGTGAAGGGCCTGATGGAGATCCAGCACGTCACGGAGAAGCACCTCTTCCAGCAGCGCCTGCAGCTCATCAACAAGCACAGCCGTGAGTGTCCGTGCCCCATCCTCGCGCACCGCGTCGTCTTCATTATTGTTCATTTTTTGTATTTACTAAATATTTTCCTACCCTTTGATATTATCTCATTTCTAAATTAATAATTATTGTCATTAATTAAACATAAAACTAACCATTTCTTGACACACTGTAAGACCTACTTAAGACATTTATTAAACTTTAGTGAAGAGGTCTATTTAGCATACGATACATACTTAAATCATTTATATTCGAGGTTCCATACGGTAACCTTATCACATGCCCAGCGAAGCTGGCAAGTATCGGCTAGTCTAACATATTTATATGTATATATGTATTTCATTCGCTATACCTCGCTGTCTATCTTACTCTATCTTTTCTGTCCCGCTGTCTCTACCACTCTAACTCTCTCTTTTATATTTAATTCAATTTGATTCGGTAATGTGTGCGCACTCATACAACGAAACCACTCAAACTGTCGCAAAACTATATGAAATACACACATTTGTTAAAACGGTAATCCAGTGACACCTTTGCAGGCATGCGCATAACATCTTACCAAAGTTTCGTTGCAATCAGATGAATGGTATAGGAATGAATACAGGAGACACAATTGCACACACACACACAGATATATATCTCCTCTATACAGGTATGATTTGTTATGCTATCTAATCGCTAACCAGTTAACTTCAACTTCAGAAGAGACACCCACTCAGACTAATACCTCCATGGATACGACTCGCGCGCCACCATTATTATTCAGATCCTAGAAAAGAGGAACTGTCGTAAAACATTTACTGGTAACTATCCGATACTACTTGTGCGCCTCTATTGTATGTTATCTCACCTTGACAGTAATCTTCTTTGTGTTTCAAATGTCAAATGTACAAAATTTCATACAGATAGGATGAACGATGTGTTAACAATGAAATGGCGAAATATCATCGAGAATAATTAAATTCTGCTTTAAGGGCTAACTTTGTCAAATTTAGACAGTGAGCTTCCTTGTTTTTGAAAGGTCAGGTGTGCATAGTTTCATCGCAGTCAGATTAATGGTTTAGGAACGCATAGGGGACAGACAAACTTATAGATGTGCATTGTGCCAGCATCTTTAGAACTGTTCAGTCTACATGTATGGTTGCCGCTCAATTATACAAAAAAAATAAATGAATTGTTTTTGAGATGTCTTCATCAACGTATTCTGCATGGTTGGTATTCCAAAATAGTGTTCCTGCCGACTGCTTCGTAACACAGACAGAAGCACTGCAGAGCAAGCCAAGCCCAGTGTCAGGAGCACTGGATGCTAGCAGGTTATTGCCAGTTGCTTCCCGGTTCCCGAGCTGACATCCTTGATCCTTGTGCAAGTAGTCTCAGCGTCCTGGTAGGACGTCACTACAGCAGTAAAGAAAAAAACAAACAAACACTGATGAAATAGGCATTCAGTATGTTAAACTTTTTGTGCATGTACATAATGTATTTAATAAATGAAGACATTACCAAACACTGTTTTATTTCAATTAGCTTCTCTGAAAGAGGTGCAGGAATGAAAACTTGCCCACGGATACGAAGCCGTCACAGTTGTCCCTTGACGGTAATGGACGCGGTGGGTTGTGGTTGGGAGTGCCAGTCCGGCGGGGGAGCGAAGTGGCACGGAGCGTGCGTGTGTGCGCAGTGGAGCTGCAGGAGCTGCTGCAGCGCTGCCCGGACGAGGAGGCCCGCGCTCACCGCCGCGCTCTGCTGCTGCAGCGGCACAGGACGGAGCTCAAGTCCACCGACATGAAGCTGGTGATGCAGCTGGACCAGAAGGTGAGCCCCTCCCCTCTCGCTCACTCGGCCGACCATCGCTTTCAAAACTGGTTCTTAACAGCACGTTTTGGTGCATGGTCATTATAAAACCATCTTTATCATGCCAGCGATACGACGTGCCTGTCGAAGTCACCGCCGTGCTGTTGTGTCGTTTGCGCCTGCTAGACACACACGGCACATAGGTAAAAAAAAAAATTCTCAGAGAATGATTTCTGATCGTCATCCTCCAAAATTTCCTGCAGAAAAATCGTATCCGAAGTTCAGTTAGGATGTGATTCATCGCTGATTGGCTCCATGAGAAATGGGTTCCGGATACGTGCCATATTTTGAATGAAGTCCTCTTAACACAAACCCTGCTGATGCAAAACTATTTGTTAGTAAAAATATTTTAACTTTTCCATTGAATTCAGAACAACTGCACATTAAAATGTAATTGGTAGAAGCAGTGTGTTTTTCCTGTTTCGTGTATGTGCATCATAAGTTGGATAGGTTTGGACAGAATCCATTGGTTGCAGGTACGCTCAATTGGCAAAGTGCCGTAGCTTACATCTTTTTGTTTTGTGTTAGGCTGGCTTTAACATTTAGCGCAAATATTTAAAGTTCTGTTGCCAACTTTGTCACCTGTTATTTTATGGGACCAGATTTAACTGTGAATTGCGATAAAACAAATATCACATTAAAGCACTATATAACACTTAAATATCCACTAATACTCAATATAGCACCCAAATGCACAAAAACAATTAAATTAATCACAATAATGTACTCTTTTAAAATACTAATTTCAGTGTATTTCATTGATAGAGCAAGACGTTCATCCGAAGATGTATGGACTGGACTGATACGGAAAAAAAACCTATACGTACGTTGTTTGATTTTGCATATTTCATTAACTCATAGTTACCTTAATGACGTTCATACATTTTTCACACAAATGAATACAGATTTATTTTTTACTTTTCCAACTGACTTTGTTGTAGACGTGCTTACTACAAATGATTTTATTGTTAGATGCATTATGTAGCTGTAAAGATATTATTCTTTATAGGTAAAATATGTGATAAGTACAGTATTTGCTAGTGTGAGTCACGAACTGCAGCATGCATGAGACGGGAGACGTGTGTCGCCAGGTGAGCGACCAGCAGGTGGTGCTGGAGAAGGCTGGCGTGCCGGGCTTCTTCGTCACCAACAACCCGCTGGACGTGAAGGTGCAGATGTTCCTGCTGGACTTCATCCTGCGCCTCAGCAACATGAAGCTGCCCTCGTGACCGCAATCAATATCATCTGCTTGTGATGAAACACAAGCATTTAATGCAGAAATCATTTTTTACAGATTTTTATATCAGCCGCAAAAAGTATACCAACAGAGTGGTTTTTTTCCTCCAAATATGCCACATACAAGTATGTAAACTATAAAAGTTTTACGTCTATTTTAGCGTATTGTAACTTAATTTCTTATATAAAAAAAAGAGTGGCATGTTATGTAAAATGAGTTGAGTGTCGACATATGAGATAGTGATAGTAGGTTATTTTCATTAGAACGAAGATTTTTTTTTTACGAAAATCAGAACAATACATTGATTACAGTTTATTATAAGACACGAAGAATAAAACTAATTTTAAAAGTAGGTATACAATTTTTGAAGTGATGTAACAAATCATCGGACATTCAAGAGGTGTCGGCATTGAGGCCGGCCGACACGTCACAGTTTAATGACAGAAACTTGAAGAGTGAGTCAATGTTGGCATCAGTGTGAAACAGCATTAGAAACTAAAATCAGTTATGTCATTATTTTTTCCCCAGTGTAAGTTCATTAAAAAAAAGGTTAACACAGTATGTCACTCACGTATTGAACGCTTACGAAGACAAAAAACTCTTTTCACTAGCCAGTGAAGCACAACTCTGATTGTAGCGGACAAAGCACATCAGCAGAACTATGCAGAGTTGTCAGATGGCTACAGGTCCCAAAATAAACTGTAATGGTGCTGGCAGTCACAAAACTATTATTTCTAGCAGCATTTTGCTAGATTAACATTACATATTAAATACGAATAGTTGATCACTGTCTACTTAAAACATGTGTAAATTATCTTCGAAAAGGTTTTAGCTTGATATAAAAATCAGCAATGGATCTAGATTGTATTATGTTTAATTTTTTTGTCATACATATATAAAATGAACCTGTGATAAAGAAAATGTAAGAAAGGTTTACCTAAAGGTCATTAAAAATTCTTTAAATGTGGATACCAGGTATTTGTACTCTCCCTGAACAAGTTAGTAAAGCAGCTTTGACAAACACATGCACTTCTGTGCCAATGTGACTGACGGGTGGTGCGACTGTTACATTCCTGTTGGTTTACTGGCAGCTTTATTGTAGTTTGGTTTACTGTCTGGTCGTGGAAGGAGCCGTGAGAGCAAGACTCGTCGCTCCTTGGTTTCCGCTACGTTCGCCAAGCTGGTGCTAGTGGTGATGTGGCGAGGCGCGGAGAACACTGGTATTTCCGTCCGTGGTCGGCTGGTTTGATTGTCCTTTTGCTGTTGCGGAGTTGGGACTCTGCAGACTGTCAGCTGGTGTCTGAAGTTAGCTCTGGAAGAGAGAGGATGTGTGGAAAAGAGTTCAATATTGATAAAATTGCAATTTCTCTTTTACTCCTGCTGGGCTAAGTGATGTCATCACACAACTGCAGTGGAAATTGTTTTGTGACTCTGAATATGCTGCGTAGTAATCTTCATGCTGCATGAATACCTACGAGCAACGAGTGTTTTTTCGTAATGAATACTGGATCAGTATTTATTATTCTTCGAGGAATGTGGTGGTATGTTGCATCATTGGTGTGCTGCATTTTACGTGGCGACTCGAGAAGGTTGTTTCACCAAAAGTTGCTGTTGCTGTTGGTCATTGAGGAGAGAGTCCTGTCGCTGGAACATGAATCATGTTGGCTCGTGGGTTGAGGTGACGAGCATTGAGAATGTACGACAGATGTTGTAATTCTTCAGCTCCTAGTCGTTCAAGTAAGTGATCTAAAAGATTTTCTTGGTTGCATATTGGAAGCAGGTGTGAGCTGTTCCTGTCTAAAAATTAATTTTACTCATCGTCGAAATGGTGCAACGCCATTTGCCGAATTTCAGTGGGACTGCAATTTGAATAGTTATGAGGCAGATAATATTTACTAGTTTGACATATCAATACTAATTGGTTTGATAAGTGGTTAGCATTTTCCTTGCATGTTGAGTTGATAATTATAATTTAAAATACTGTTGGACAGTCGAGAGTTTAAATTGCCGGGCATTAAAGTACTATTAATGCGCGAGCAATGAGACAGTAATTGCTAAATTGGCCTGACTTCTCTTCATAATTATTGTGAGGCCAAATTTAAATGAGTACGTATATATTTTCAAGTGATTATAGAGAAAGAGGCTTTATTGTGATAAAAAAGCAAAGTGGCAATGAATTGTAATAAAAAAAATTATTATACATGGTTGGGATTGGTAAAGTCAAATGCTTGTCATGTGATCTAAGAAATAAAATTTAAAGTCCAACAGGTATAAAGAATATATTTATTTATAGTAAAGTTTTACAAGAAATTATTTAAATTTGTAAATATGCAGAGTTCAAGTTATTTATCATTTTACTGTGAGTAAAGATGTTTGTAAACCTGGCTAGGTTTTGTACATTTTGATTTCATCTAGTCAAAAATATTTTTATAACTTACATCTTACATGTTTGTTATAAACTCATACCTGGAAATTACTGTGTGTAGAGAATTTTATGAGAGTTTCTGCTAACATACATTCAAACTCATAATGTTGGGAAAGTTTTAAATTATTTGATTCAGTATACACAAGTGAACTATAAATTATATTAAAACACAAGAACTGCTTCTAGTTATCAACTGTATCTAAAGTTTTGCAAGTTTATATGAATTTATATCTTTTATAATTTTATGTATACTAGATAATATTAAGAATGAAAGATGGTACATTATTTAATGTTGTAGGCAGGGTTATGGCTCAGGCTGCAAATTGGACACTTGACACAGTACTGGAGTCTGGGTTATGTCGATAGGGCAAGTGCAAAGACTATGGTACTTCTGAGCGACACATCTTGTCAGCCTGTCTGCATTACCTTTAGTGCCCCCCAACACCACCAAATGAAACAAAATATTTTGAGTATTCGCTATTTATTCATGCTGTTAAAGAGTTTTGCCTTGATGCATTACATTTCTGAACTAATGCTGTTAGTTCTAGTTCTTTCTTTTATTAATGTTACTGCCCTCAGCATTTCCCTTTTGATTCCTGGGAGTTGGTTTACGCAAGGATAGTGACATGACTGGACACAAACACATGCACGTATGTGCTGATGTCACTACAATGCAAACATAGAATGATAAAATAAATTTTTATGACACTTAAGCTTAACATTGTTTTGCCAATCAAATTCATTGTTAACTTGTAGGCTATATTCAATAGAAAGAGACCAAGAAATTTATTTGTTAGCAAGCAGGAAAAAAAAATTATGTTAAATACCTGTTAGGCTGGCCAATATTGTTTCGAAGAAAACAAAATGAAACCTGTCCACATTGGTCAAGTATGCCACAAGGGCGCATGAAGTAGGCAAGTACACAACTGTGTACTACTTGAATTAGACACAGCCTGTTTAAACTCACAAGCGACCACTTGGCATTCAGAGCAAGGCAAACAGCCTTCTTCCAAAAACATAAACCATTCACTTAAAAGTGTTTGAACTTTATCCCACAACTAGGTAGTAACGTCACTAAACTGTTTTCTAATATGAACTACATACGGCTTTAGAACAACTAAGTAAAGCTATAATTAGTGATCACAGTTTTATGACCCATGACTCATGGAAATAAAGCACAACATAAAGAATTTCTAATTTTAATTGCCATTACATATATGCAACATTTAGCAGCTACAACACTAATAAATTAAATTAATGTAAAGCTTTCTTTAAGTTGTCCTTAGCAGGATACACAGAACATCAATTTTTATTTACATGTCCATTATGAAATCGGAGGCACTGACGATCACTGTGAACTGGTAAACAAGCAGCAAATAAGAGAGAACACAGAGGTTACATGCCATGAACAGCATCTTTTGTCATCCTAATCATGTAAACTACTTTCCTCTCATAATAACTGTCAACCAACCAGATACCCAGTTCATTTGCAAGTGATTCGATACTTCGTGTCGAAGCTCCGGTTCACTGTAATTGCAACAAAATACAAATGTTTACAGTCTTGCAATTTCAATACAAATGCACAAGTTTTTATAGTCTCGAGGTGTGAATTTAGATTGTAACTGTAATAATAGTACAGAAACTAGAAAAATATTTAGTATTGGAGAATAAAATCACAAAAATGCTGTGTTCATCCACACACAATTCCAGTTTATTTACAGTACATGGAAGATTGCTTGGGTGAGTTCACAGACACAACATCTTCATCCGTGATAACTAATGCACACTGTTCTCGAGTCGAAGCACGCACTTTGCTCTCCACCAGTGAGGGCTGTGTCAGGTACAGGGTGTCCACAAAGTCCAGAAGCGCTAGTTTAGCTCTTCCTTCACCTTCCATAGCTTTTCACAACATTTCACTGAGTGAAACTCAATTGAATTGATGCCACTAAAGCCATTCTTTTTTTACAAGTTTATTATCCGATACAGTAAGATGCATTGTAAAATATCAGATCGAAGAAAATTTTTCAATAGTATGTGTCACAGAACACAAGAGTTGAAACTGTTGACTTCTTCGAGTGACTTCCAAGAAGTTGACATGTTGAGGGCTGGCAACCCCCTGGCGTGGACGCCCGAGTGGCTACGATGCCTGGGGGCCAGTGCCCAGGCCGGCCGGCTTGGGCTCCGCAGGCACCAGGCCAGCCTCGCTGAAGTACGGGTGGCGCAAAGCTTCCCTTGCCAAGATGCGCTCCTCAGGGTCAAACTTCAGCAATTTCTGCAGAGAAAAAAAAAGTAATGACAAATAGCACTTATGAAAATGATAGCATTCCCAAGAGAGACAAACAAGAAGGTGAAGATGTTTTTGTCTGCAAAACGAGGACTACCTTGTTTCATGCAATGTAATTAAGGGTCTGCTATAATCGGGATCACCAACATTTAGGTAGATATGTTAAAGGACCTAGGAACAAAATCAAATTGAGGCCACCGTGGTAGTTTGTTGATTCCCAGCAGGGTAAAAAGCAGTTTTCTCGTCGGTAGGAAACGTGCCGGGCTTTGCCGCCGGCCAGTGGGTCCCTCTGGTCTCTCAACCGCCGAGATTCCACTCTGAACTCATTGCCAGATGACTATGATCAAAATGGCTATTAAAACTGTGATAGAAAATTCCCCCACTTTTCCAGGTTTGGAAAAAAACCATTTCACTGTCTACATATATTAGTCCCCTATTCCTATCAAAAATTTCAAATAAAAATTATGACTAGTAGGCATAGCACAGTTCACTGCTGCAATGGGCAACGACCGATGATTGCTCAACAGTCAATGGCACTGACGGCAATATGCTGATATTTTTTAACACTTGAACACAAGGCAGAAAGGGGCAAGTAAGGATGCTTATGAGGATAACTTTATAACTTTAATTTTTCAGTGACCTCATCATCAACATAATTCCCTGTCTTCCCTAGGGAACTGGACGAGTGTTGCATGTGGCAGGAAATGCAATGTGCAGCAGGAACTCCCGGCGCACGGAGCACTCGCCTTGAGCAAGTCCTCGCCCGGCACGCACAGCTCCGGCATGAGCGACACCAGCGGGGCGGGCGGCCGGTACACCAGCGACGACCACAGGATGGACGACCGCTCGGGCCACTCTTCCTGACGAGGCGTACCCACCACCCTGCGACCAACATCAGAACTACTTGCTTCAAATCAAATGTAATCGACAAAAATGATTGCTGAAAATCACATCCCAACACACTAAATTAAACATTGCTTTTAAATTCAAACCAAGCAATTTTGGTGAAAAAGGGTTTCCATTGCACAGAATCATAATTTAAGGCTTAAAAATATCTATATTTCTATAAAAAATTTGGAAACATTTATGACATACGCTACACATCAATTCTATTTGAAATTTTTTCAACATGGTTCAAAGCAAACTAAGCATGCTGCAGGGGCATTAGGCAACATGGTAGCACGTACTCGAATATTCTGTTCAGCTGGTCGCCCTCGGAATTGCCAGGAAAGAGCGGAGCGCGTCGGAACAGCTCCGCCATGATGCAGCCACACGACCACAAGTCCAGGGCAGAGGAGTAGGAGAGACCCAGCAGCACCTCTGGCGAGCGGTACCACAGCGTCACCACCTGCAACCAGCACAGCCACTACCACTCGCTGGACACCACTCTTATAACACTGGCAGCCACACGACCACAAGTCCAGTGCAGAGGAGTAGGAGAGCCCCAGCAGCACCTCTGGCGAGCGGTACCACAGCGTCACCACCTGCAACCAGCACAGCCACTACCACTCGCTGGACACCACTCTTATAACACTGGCAGCCACACGACCACAAGTCCAGGGCGGAGGAGTAGGAGAGCCCCAGCAGCACCTCTGGCGAGCGGTACCACAGCGTCACCACCTGCAACCAGCACAGCCACTACCACTCGCTGGACACCACTCTTATAACACTGGCAGCCACACTGCCACAAGTCCAGGGCAGAGGAGTAGGAGAGCCCCAGCAGCACCTCTGGCGAGCGGTACCACAGCGTCACCACCTGCAACCAGCACAGCCACTACCACTCGCTGGACACCACTCTTATAACACTGGCAGCCACACTGCCACAAGTCCAGGGCAGAGGAGTAGGAGAGCCCCAGCAGCACCTCTGGCGAGCGGTACCACAGCGTCACCACCTGCAACCAGCACAGCCACTACCACTCGCTGGACACCACTCTTATAACACTGGCAGCCACACTGCCACAAGTCCAGGGCAGAGGAGTAGGAGAGCCCCAGCAGCACCTCTGGCAAGCGGTACCACAGCGTCACCACCTGCAACCAGCACAGCCACTACCACTCGCTGGACACCACTCTTATAACACTGGCAGCCACACTGCCACAAGTCCAGGGCAGAGGAGTAGGAGAGCCCCAGCAGCACCTCTGGCGAGCGGTACCACAGCGTCACCACCTGCAACCAGCACAGCCACTACCACTCGCTGGACACCACTCATAACACTGGCAGCCACACGACCACAAGTCCAGGGCGGAGGAGTAGGAGAGCCCCAGCAGCACCTCTGGCGAGCGGTACCACAGCGTCACCACCTGCAACCAGCACTGCCACTACCACTCGCTGGACACCACTCTTATAACACTGGCAGCCACACGACCACAAGTCCAGGGCGGAGGAGTAGGAGAGCCCCACAGCACCTCTGGCGAGCGGTACCACAGCGTCACCACCTGCAACCAGCACAGCCACTACCACTCGCTGGACACCACTCTTATAACACTGGCAGCCACACGACCACAAGTCCAGGGCAGAGAAGTAGGAGAGCCCCAGCAGCACCTCTGGCGAGCGGTACCACAGCGTCACCACCTGCAACCAGCACAGCCACTACCACTCGCTGGACACCACTCTTATAACACTGGCAGCCACACGACCACAAGTCCAGGGCAGAGGAGTAGGAGAGCCCCAGCAGCACCTCTGGCGAGCGGTACCACAGCGTCACCACCTGCAACCAGCACAGCCACTACCACTCGCTGGACACCACTCTTATAACACTGGCAGCCACACGACCACAAGTCCAGGGCAGAGGAGTAGGAGAGCCCCAGCAGCACCTCTGGCGAGCGGTACCACAGCGTCACCACCTGCAACCAGCACAGCCACTACCACTCGCTGGACACCACTCTTATAACACTGGCAGCCACACGACCACAAGTCCAGTGCAGAGGAGTAGGAGAGCCCCAGCAGCACCTCTGGCGAGCGGTACCACAGCGTCACCACCTGCAACCAGCACAGCCACTACCACTCGCTGGACACCACTCTTATAACACTGGCAGCCACACTGCCACAAGTCCAGGGCAGAGGAGTAGGAGAGCCCCAGCAGCACCTCTGGCGAGCGGTACCACAGCGTCACCACCTGCAACCAGCACAGCCACTACCACTCGCTGGACACCACTCTTATAACACTGGCAGCCACACGACCACAAGTCCAGGGCAGAGAAGTAGGAGAGCCCCAGCAGCACCTCTGGCGAGCGGTACCACAGCGTCACCACCTGCAACCAGCACAGCCACTACCACTCGCTGGACACCACTCTTATAACACTGGCAGCCACACGACCACAAGTCCAGGGCAGAGGAGTAGGAGAGCCCCAGCAGCACCTCTGGCGAGCGGTACCACAGCGTCACCACCTGCAACCAGCACAGCCACTACCACTCGCTGGACACCACTCTTATAACACTGGCAGCCACACGACCACAAGTCCAGGGCAGAGGAGTAGGAGAGCCCCAGCAGCACCTCTGGCGAGCGGTACCACAGCGTCACCACCTGCAACCAGCACAGCCACTACCACTCGCTGGACACCACTCTTATAACACTGGCAGCCACACGACCACAAGTCCAGGGCAGAGGAGTAGGAGAGCCCCAGCAGCACCTCTGGCGAGCGGTACCACAGCGTCACCACCTGCAACCAGCACAGCCACTACCACTCGCTGGACACCACTCTTATAACACTGGCAGCCACACTGCCACAAGTCCAGGGCAGAGGAGTAGGAGAGCCCCAGCAGCACCTCTGGCGAGCGGTACCACAGCGTCACCACCTGCAACCAGCACAGCCACTACCACTCGCTGGACACCACTCTTATAACACTGGCAGCCACACGACCACAAGTCCAGGGCAGAGAAGTAGGAGAGCCCCAGCAGCACCTCTGGCGAGCGGTACCACAGCGTCACCACCTGCAACCAGCACAGCCACTACCACTCGCTGGACACCACTCTTATAACACTGGCAGCCACACGACCACAAGTCCAGGGCAGAGGAGTAGGAGAGCCCCAGCAGCACCTCTGGCGAGCGGTACCACAGCGTCACCACCAACAACCAGCACAGCCACTACCACTCGCTGGACACCACTCTTATAACACATGCAACCAGCACAGCCACTATCCCTGTGTGGCTTGTCTTAACAATAACTGACTTTCTAATGCCACACTGGACACCACTTATATCTCACCACATTACTTTATGAATAAGAGCATCTTCAAAATCAGAATCCAAGTTCAAAAACTATACTACATTCACCAGTATTACGGGCCACATAAATAAGTTTATATCATAAACTTCACAATTGTCTATATAAAAGACATTAAGCATTCTAACTTAATATGCACATGTATATACATTGATTACTAAATTAGAACAATTCTACTTAGAGAATAACTACCTTATTACCTTTCACAGGATCAGGACAAAGTTTAAAATTCATATAATAATACAAAGAAGTTTAAAGTATTTTTTTTATAAATCAGGGTAAAATATAAATTCCTAAGGAAAACTTAACCATTTTTTCTAAATATATCCCTATCCTGACTCTAGGCTCAACACCTCTGTAAACTGGAGGGTGGGGGCTATGCACCACATTATAGTTAATGCAGTGATGAATAATTGAAACACTAAAAATTTGATAAGCTTGAAATCGTAATTTCATTCTTTTTTCTTTTTTTCATTGAGGGGGAAATATATAGTTCTGTTATGCCAATTAGCCTTGGCGTGAACTGAGAAGTTGCAACATGCATTATCCAGAGTGAGTTGAGAGTTATCTTGAGGCATGAAGCACGGTGCTCCAGAGACACTAACGGGCGACGTCCCGCCCGGGGGCACTCACCACGGAGGTGAGCCGCATGTCGAAGTCGTAGGACTTGGCGAGGCCGAAGTCGGCCAGCTTCACCACCCCGGCGGCTGTCACCAGCAGGTTCTGGGGCTTCAGGTCGCGGTGCACCACGCGGTGCGAGTGCAGGAAGTCCACGCCGCTCAGGATTTGGAACATCATGTCCTGCGGGCACGACCGGGACTTACAGAAGGCAACACCCTGCATAGTTTTAAATATCTGGCCTGATTATTGGAATGACAAGGCTTTACCTGGGCACACACACAAGTTACAGAATTTCAGAAGAAACCACGCAATTTGAAAAGGGCTCAACACTACGGGTGGCGTCGGTTTACCAAAAGCAATTACTAATGCGTTGAGGGCGGATGAGTGGTTTGATTTCCGTAATTTGTTTTTAAACTGTATTTTCAGGAAAGTAAAGAGAAATAAAACCCTTTTTTTTTTTCAGAATAACTTTTAGACATTAAATGCAACCTACAGATTCTTGAAAGCATTAAAGGGACTTAATTGCTTCTTTAGCTTCATTTCCACCCCATCTAATATCATGATTACTGCTCAAATATGATAGTTATCCTATAAACTATGAGAAGACCGCATGTCAGTTCAAAATCTTGTGCTTAGAGAAGACAACGCGCTAAAAAATCCAGTCAATGTTGCTCTTGTCATGTCTCACTAACACATAAACACTCCTGACTAGGCGAGCCCATTAAATAATATATTCCCACTGTCAACTTGTTCTGGTATCAATGCACATGCATGTGAGCACTAGGAGGGCATGACTACAACTGTCGTAGTATCTAAAACACTGGCCCAATGCCAGTGCTAGACCTTGTCGAGAAAAACAGAAGCTGCATGGCTATCCATGACTCAACATTAAAAAAAAATCAGCTGTGGACTCAGCCCTCTCAACCAGAACTGGTTAAGCCTGCTCCCTCCCCACCTAACTACAGATCACTTGAATACTATTGTTAAATGAGACAATAGATGTTTTTGAAAGCATGGCAGAATCACTGGACGCCCACCTTGATGCGCGATGGGGGCAGGCCCGGCGGGGGGCAGCGCTCCAGGTAGCACGCCAGGTCCTGGTCCACGTGCTCGAAGATGAGGTACAGCGTGAGGCGCTGCTCGCTGCGCAGCTTCTCCCCGTGGCAGATGTCCAGCAACCTGCAACACAGCATACTGCAGCCTCGCTCCACGCAGCATGCACCCTGGCCGTGGGGGCAGATGTCCAGCAGCCTGCAACACAGCATACTGCAGCCTCGCTCCACGCAGCATGCACCCTGGCCGTGGGGGCAGATGTCCAGCAGCCTGCAACACAGCATACTGCAGCCTCGCTCCACGCAGAATGCACCCTGGCCGTGGGGGCAGATGTCCAGCAGCCTGCAACACAGCATACTGCAGCCTCGCTCCACGCAGCATGCACCCTGGCCGTGGGGGCAGATGTCCAGCAGCCTGCAACACAGCATACTGCAGCCTCGCTCCACGCAGCATGCACCCTGGCCGTGGGGGCAGATGTCCAGCAGCCTGCAACACAGCATACTGCAGCCTCGCTCCACGCAGCATGCACCCTGGCCGTGGGGGCAGATGTCCAGCAGCCTGCAACACAGCATACTGCAGCCTCGCTCCACGCAGCATGCACCCTGGCCGTGGGGGCAGATGTCCAGCAGCCTGCAACACAGCATACTGCAGCCTCGCTCCACGCAGCATGCACCCTGGCCGTGGGGGCAGATGTCCAGCAGCCTGCAACACAGCATACTGCAGCCTCGCTCCACGCAGCATGCACCCTGGCCGTGGGGGCAGATGTCCAGCAGCCTGCAATTTCCTTACATTTTATCATTCGACATTTCACCTTACCTGAGATACACACACAATTTATGGGACTTTAAAAGGATAATATATAATGCACTATGTCTACAAATACCTGGTAAAACAACTGAAACATTTTTTCGGGAGATTTTAACAAAAACTTTTTTTTATCAAATGGGTGATTGTTAAATATACACAACCAAAACTAAACATGATGCAACATAATACGAATTATCCTACAATTTGCAGGATCGTATTGATTTTTAAGTTGTTAAACCAAAACCTCTTCGGAGATGTTCAGTTATTTAAGAGTCTCCAACTATATTGAATATGCGACTGTGAACTGAAGCGAGGCATAGGAGAAGCAATAGTCTCATGGCGCTGCTCATGACTTCGGTCTGCTCTGTGACTGGCGGTACCGTGACACCCTGTCATGTCATGGAAGTTGCAGTATCTAATTATAAATACAATATTGCATGCATAACAATTCGTTGCAGCAAACACATATTAACGTCAGTATTAACCTCATCATTCAAAGTATGTGGCATGCCTTAAAGACTAAATAATTGTTTTCTATCCTGGCTGTTAAAAGAGGATCGCCACCTAATGTAGCAGTGTTCACTTGACGCGGTCTGTGCAACGGCAGGAGGGCACAGTACTCGTGATACACGTGTGGCACCTCGTGTCTTCCGCCGTCGCCCAACCCTCGACAGCTGCAGTGTACACAACAACTGCTCTTACTAACACCACCACTTCACAAGGCATTTCAAATTGATAAGAACGCCTCATGACTGTGTTTATTGAAATTATATATATATATATATATATATATATATATATATATATATATATATATATATATATATATATATATATATATAAAGGTAGGTAATAAAAATCGGCAAGGGAAGACGTGTGTTGTGAATGCATCGCCCGAAGAGCCGGCAACCCGCCACACGGGAGTGTAGTGCGTGTTGCGTGCTACCCGTGACAAGGCGCATGAAAAGAAGACATGCGACGGTACGGTATGTGTTGCATTAAGAAAATATAAAATAAAGCTCAGGGTCCTTTTTTCAAATTACCAATATTTATGATGAATAAAACTTTTATTGCCATTGGCTTTATTTTTTCGTGTGTGGAGTTTAAAAGTTACTTTTTTCTAATGACTAAAGAATGTTACTGCAGCAAACACATATATTTAACGGTCACAGATATTGTATAAACAAAAGTCCTAAATGTGGGGGATTATTCTCTTTAGACAGCGCTGATTTTTGTTTACGCGTTCTCTAAAAAAAGTTATCACGTATAAATTTTTTTTATGTATCAACTTATTGTAGACTTTCATGAAATGGTTACATATTCTATTTTAGTCATTTAACATTCGAAATTAAACCATAGAAAAAAAAACTGAAATCAAAAACAAACTGAAAAATTGATGATAAAATGTGTGAACAATTTAATGCGTGGCTATTGATGATACAGTGATAAGTAAATTCGAATGATTTTTGCAACGGTGAGGATGGATTTAGCGTTGAGTTTTGGTCATGCAGAAATTGCGTATGTCCAAGATATTTCATAAAGCATTCCGACAGTTGGATTTCGACAGTTGAGCGCGCCGTCGACACTTGATGACTGACTATAGACTGCAGTGTCGCTCAGGTCGCCTCTGATACACGCCGAGACCAGGTCGACGTGAACCGCACTGCTCTATGGTTTGCGACGCGCCAGGCGGAAGGATTGTCTTATTCGCTGGAAAATGTAACAGAAAGTGACTCATATCCTTGCCCATTAACAAGGCAGACGCGCGAAAGGCGAAAATGGTTCGCATAACCTTAATACACACGACATGGCGCGCAGTGGTTTACGACAGAGAGAAGGGACTTCAGAAGCGACTTTACGCGTTCATAGCAATATAATGCAGTGGCGGATGCAGGAATATATTTCGGGAGGGGTTTTAAAACAAAACAAAAAGTGAGCAACAAGTCGTTCAGGACTAGCCAGTGATGTGAAACGAGCAAATTCATGTCTCATGATGCAAATACACTTACAATACGTAACACAACACATCATTTAATGTAGAATTATTAAAAATAATGCCGAGCGTGATAAATGTTTGAAAATTGTTTCTGGGCGCGAATCACACGTAGTTTTCGCACCCACCGCTAGAATTCACTGCCGAAGCAGCTACGTCGACTATTGAAATAATTTCATTATCAGACCGAAATTTTTAACTATATAATAAAACAGCTTCGATAAAAACGAAAAAGACTGTGGACCTGATGTTTCGACTAGGAAGTTTATTAAAATACTGCAAATATTTCTAAACTTCATTGAACAGTTAATTATTAAGTTTGTCTTTGTCCTTGTGAACTTTGGTGCGCGCCATCGGTCACAGATGGCAGCACCGTGGTCGTTACACATTTCCGTTCCTCGACTTCCGCCGCATTCACGCAATTACTCCCACCGAATGCAGTACACCCAGACATTAAAAGATGTTACCCATAAAAAAAAATGTGTATTGAAAAGCCTGACGTCATCAAAAGGCTGTACTTTCTCAACACGCACGGCTGCCTCTGAAGCTAGTGTGTGACTGCAGGTGCTGTACAGCTGACCCCCACGCCTGCCACTGCGCAGATGTGCGCATCTGCAGCTGCCACGAGGCGGTGCGGTGCAGCGCCGTCCTGTCCTTGTACATCGCCAATCCCCTCAAGATTGGTTGAATGCGTGAAAACCAAAGTCATGTGATGGATACCGCACCGAGGCTGGAACTAGGAGGCAGGGGGGAGACAGACGGCGTCTCGCCGCCTCGACTGCTCCCCTCTAGCGCCCGGCCCGTGACCCCGACACATGACACACTGGGGGGGGGGGGGGGGCAGCATCCGGTCACAGCCATATGTGCGGTGACGTCATCCCCAGGGCTGTCCAAGCCCGCGCCCCGGCTCCCACGCTGCATCTGCATCTGTGAGCCGCACAGAGTAACACACATCGCTTTACAGCTTGCAACGTTTATCTTCTTTTTTTTTTCTTACGTAACACCCAATGCCTGACTGAAAAATAATTGCTTTAGCGCATGGACAAAATGACACAGAGACTTGTGCCCTTTTGACCATGCACTAAAGATTGTTAGTAATACGGATTATTATAGGACCATAAACTTGTGGTTAAAATAAGTATCAAGTTAGGAATGGTAAGATACTACATATAATGTAAAATTAATTATGCTATTTTGCAAACCAAGGTTGTGTGTGTTTTCCGTGGTTTTGAGACAAGTTTTCAATTCCCTGAGCATTTTCCCTGTTCCCAGATTTCCCCTGGTATTTATTCAACTGTGCGTATAGGCGAGTACATACGAGCCAGTGGCGGTCGCAGCTTCGAGCTGTGGGAGCGGCAGTGGTCGCAGACGGAACACCTCCCAGCTACTAGTGCTTGTGTTCCCATAATCCGGCACGTTCCTGGCTCTGGCGCCGGATTACCACTGCCGGATCAACGGACGTCTATTACATTATCGATAAACCCTAAGTTGTAGAGCAAATACGCCTGCAAGATGATGTTCGAGTGCTAAGCATGAACATCAGGACGAGCATTTCCACGCAATCACAGGTCAGAACTCGCTCCCCAGTACTCTCCACTACTCTCCAGTACTCTCAACTACTATCCACTACTATCCACTACTCTCCACTACTCTCCAGTACTCTCAACTACTCTCCAGTACTCTCAACTACTCTCAACTACTCTCCACTACTCCCGACTGCCGCTTGTGTGCGCGCTGTCAAACAGTTAATTTTCGATCTTGGCTAACAATTAGACGTTTTTAGCTGAAGTTCGATTCATTGTCTTGTAACAAGTCACAATCGCGCCCGGCTAAGACAACGACTATTCCTTCCACATACCAACACACACAAACTAACCCGCCAACTGTTGCAAGTAGTGGGGTGTAAAGTTCGGTCCAATGCTGTTGACTCGAAAACTGTTTATAGTGATTCTAAAATTAAAGAGTTTAATTGAATTTGGATTTTTATTCTTCTCACATTGTCCTGTACAAGATGGGCCCGAACGTAAACCACTCACTGTCCTGTGCCTTCGCGACTGTCGTCTTGGTACGAAAAAAAAGGGGGGGGGGAACTGAGTCCCTGTGGACTAACAGACCACCCGGGACTTGGCCGCACGTCTGGGGCATAGACCTCGCCGACCAATCACAACGAGGGCACAACAGTACACAGATTTCCTAACTCTCGCAACGAGATTTTTCCTACAAAAAAAATGTAACATGGAAAACCACATTGTTGCATCACTTCTGGGCGGTGCATTGTTTAGCTCTTCTGCTCCGTCAACTCGCCCCCGCCTACCGGCTGTGCAGGTGTTTAGGCTAGGGCCACACTTGTCGCAAGTGCGGCCCTAGCCTTAGACCGGAGGCCCGCGCGCCTGTAGTAACATTTCCCTGACTAATTTTCCTTTTTAAATAATTGTTTCCTTAATTAGCAATATTCTGAAAGAAATAAAAAATACGTGAAGTTTAGTTTTTCAAAAATCACAAGATTAAAAAATAACTAAATTACGAATTCGCCTTTAAAATACCTACATGAGAGCTTCATTTAATAATGTATAAATTGCAGTTATGCATCATCCTTGGTGCAAAATTATTATTATGTTATTCAAATCAAAGACTAACGGATCATCTGCATATTTAAGCTCGTTCGAGGCATGAGAGAGATGTTTAATAAAAAAGTAAAGATTTAACTGCCACACTGTTAACATTTAGGGTGACTGTCTAACATCTGGTGAACCATTTTTAAAGTAATTTTGATAACCATATAGTATTTTTATTTAAACAAAGATAATTTTTAAATACCTAGCACCGAAATTAAACTTGAGGAAATATGATTCAGTTGGCACGACAGTACAAAGAAGGTGTGCGGTGACAGTCGCGAGCTAGACAAGGCCGGTGACCTTGAGCTGCCGGGTGCCGGACTAGCTCCGCCCACGCGGGCACAGTTCCCACGGCTCTCGCGCCGCATCAATGGCGCTGTTGTGCTTACCCCCTCCCCCAACCCCCTCCGCCTGTGACGTCACCGCTGGTGCGCGCGCAGCCGCTCGCAACCGCCGCGGCGCAACACGTGATGGCGAAACCTTTCAACGCATCGATATATCGCAAGAGTTTTGCGATACCGATAAAATATACCTGAAAATATCGATATTTACGATATATCGGTCTATTATAATATACACACTTTTCCCCATGCTAGACTTATTACCAAATGATCAGGCTATGTATGATATACCTCAGCTGAGCCAGACACACGGCCACTGCCCTTGTCCTGTCGCCTGCCGCTGCACTGCACGCTTCAACTCACCAGCCTGTGAGACTCCAATATTACCCCTTCATGTGTTCTTTCCAATGCCTTCGGTCTACCATTGTATAACTATTTATGCCAAATCTATTTACATGTTTTAATAATTTTTTTTTACCTTAAAAAAATTATATTTTAGTCAAATCCATACTATCGGAACAAAAAATATATTTCAAAAAATATCGGCACTAAAAAATCGATTTCAAAATGTCGATATTTGGAAGGTGAAATATTGATATTTCCGATATCTCGACATATCGTCGCAGCAGCTCGGGAGAAGCAGCATCGCCACGGCCCTGTTTCCCTGGCACGAGCCCCATCTGGACTCCTCGACAGTCGCCGTGCATTACCATGAGTTTCTCTTTTGTTTAATTACATGCGAAAGTAATTTAAACATTTACAACAAATGGTGGTCACAGATACAACACGCACGTTGGTTACATATATTTGTATTCAGCACAGTGCGTCTAAAAATAAAAATTAAAATTAAAAAAAAAAGATTAATAAAAACGTGTAGGCGTCACTTGTACAAAACTAAACGCCACAGTCCCCCGCCTGCACCAGCAGCCCCGCTGCCTGCCAGGCTACCAGCGACACCTGCATCGTGCAGTGAGTAGTTCATGTTCTCAACAGAGAGCGCGCGCGGTTCGTTTATTGCGTCTTCGAATTCTGCCACTGCACTCTGGTAGCAAAACCCCTTATGAAAATTCACCATTATTAATTGGTGGAACTGGAACTTGCATTTATTGCACTTCTGGCACTCTGCTCTGTTGAAATCACACACACACATATATGTGTGTGTGTGTATATATATAGGGCCGGTGCAAGGTAAATTAACGCCCTAGGCGAAAAACCTTTATTGCCCCCCCCCCCCCCACGACCAGACTCCCCAAAAAAAAAATTCCCCTGCCTCAAAATACATCACGTAAGCCTAAGATTTTGTCAACAATCAAATGTAAGCAGGCTTGTGTTTTTTTTGCACTGTTTTACTTTTTACAAATAATAAACAGGTCACTGTGGACTTTAAATAATTACTTATATCAATATAAACATTCCAAACTGTTACAAAAATCCATTTTCATCTAGTTTCAATAATCGTTCAACAAATGATATCAGCTGTTGTGTCGTGCTGCGCCGCCCCCAGCTACTTGGCGCCCTAGGCGGTTGCCTAGTTCGCCTAAATGGACGCGCCGGCCCTATATATATATATATATATATATATATATATATATATATATATATATATATGTGTGTGTGTGTGTGTGTGTGTGTGTGTGTGTGTGTAATTTAAATAAAATTTAAGAACTTAAGATGTACCATTTACCAACATAAATAAATGTTGAAACCATTAATTAAATCATGCCCACACGCAAGCAGGTGAACAGGCACGTGAGCAACTCACCGGACGATGTTGGGGTGCTCGTACTGGTCCAGCTGCTTCAGCATGGCGATCTCCCGCATGGTGGAGGTGGGAATGCCCTCCTCTGTGAAGGGCACCCGCACCTTCTTCATGGCGACCACGGCGTCGCTCGCCACGTTCCTGGCCTTGTACACCGTGCCGTAGGCGCCTGCAACACCCGCCACACTCGCTCGCCGTCATCCCTGTGCTACTCGGCACAAAAGAAAACAACTTGTTTTTACACTAACTCGTAAAGAAAAAAAATTGGTTGTCTGTAAAGTCGGTTTACGGACAATAGTTTAACGTGACAACGTCATAACAAAACATTGATGAAATGATTGATCCAGAAGAAAAGGAAATATCATATTCGGCCTGAGACTGAGTCGTAATAGGTTTTTGCAACCAAACCATTTAGGCATTAAAAATATTATATTCTTTGAGGAAGAACACCATTGTTGGTTCAAAACGTATTTGAATATTCAACATTACTTTTAAGTAACCGTACCGATTGTGCTGACAAAGGGTATACGATCGTTAAATTACATAATATTAATAATTCAAACGACGAAAATATGATTGAAAAGTCAAATCGATGGTCGTTCCAATCGAGTGGAAGAGAGATGCCACGCATGCGAACAATGAGCAAACAGGAACATCCGTAGTGGGACACTTTTTCGTGCGTGCAGCTGGCGTTCATCGATTTATTAGACGTTGTCACGTCAAAAGTTTATCACACCAAAATATTCAATACAGAAGGATTACTTGAGAACCGGCCTCAATCCGCCAGCAGCGACCGGCAGTGCAGCAGTCGAGGGAACACGCGGTCTGGAAGCAACCCCAGGGTTAAGGTTTCCCTTCTCCTCCTGTAAGGGGTTCTCCACGGCGCACGGGTCATGTCCGGCCGCCAGCCTTGCGCTCGCTGGCCCGCCGGGTGGAGACTTCGACGCACGCTTCGTGCAGTAACTTTCCTTCACCTGTCGTAATGTTACGAACGAGAGCAAGGCCGCGACACGTGCAGGTGCAGCGCTGGCTGGCGGCTGCCGCAACACGATGTGCGCCGCGCGCGCCTGGAAGATAACAAGGATTGTCGCTTTCCCCCCCCCCCCTCCTTACCACCACTCCCCGCGCGGCGCCCTGCCTTTGACACGTAACTGAAACCTGACAGCTGTGGAGTTACGCGAGCCGCCGACACGTGTTTCGAGAAATTTCTGCCGTCGGGTCGGCGCGGAATGACGAGACTGGCCCCGGCCGCGCTCGCAAGTTCTGGAAATTCCGGCTGATAGATATAACGAGGACGGCGGCCTCGAGAGAGTGAGTCGGAGTTCAGAGAGAGAGTTCAGGCGGGAGTTTTCCCGCTGCGGAGTTTCCAGGGCGATAGTGCCGCGGGTGCGGCGGAGTGGCGAAGTCCTTGGACGAAGGTTCCAGGGCGAAGAGTTCAGTTCCGGGCGATAGTTTCGCGGGCGCGGCGGAGTCCCGAGCGAAGTTGCGAGCGAGGCGTCGAGCGGATCCTCGGCGAAGGCAAGTGCGTCGGCGGCGACGGAGTGCCGCGGCGGAGACCCACGAGGGGTGCTGCGGCGAGAGTTGCGCCAGAGGTGCGGCCCAACGAGGTGTGTGGAACGAGTGACTGCGGAATAGACATTTCTTTAAGCGTAATTAATCATTTGCCATTTTAGAAGATTATTTGTAAGTGACATAAGTAGTGGCAATAAATAAAACTGTGTAATTAAATCTTTAATTGGGCTATCCTTTACGAACCCGCGGTAAATCGTAACAATATCTTAAAGACAATGAGTTCTAAACTCTTGCTTAAATTTGAAAAGTTTTTTTTTTTTTTGGAATAGCATAGCTTATGAATTATTTTTTTAATTTCCCTCCAATTGCAATCATTATTTTTCCAACCAAGAAACAAATACGTACTCTTGCTCCACGCCAGGAGTACGTGTGTTGTGTCCCAGAGCCCGGCTGCCTGGCTGTTCGCGTGCCTGAGCCTTGAGCCTCGAGCGGATTGGGCCGCGGTGTGGCTGTGCCGTTTGGGATCTTCTTTTTATCCCCAATACAAAAATATATTTACATAGTTTGAGGTTATTTCGTGCACGAAAGTGAAAGTACCCGAGGCGACAGAAAGCGAGTGCAGTGTAAATAATGATTATTTTGTGAACATATGCTAGACCGTTATATGCTTCAGGGTTGAATGAGTGGTGTTGGTGTGACGGAGTGAAGTGGCACTCACCGTTCCCGATGACGGCGAGCTCCTCGTAGTCGCCGTGGTCTCTGAAGTGCAGGGGCGGACCCGCCACGCCCGCCGCGGCGCCCAGCTGCGAGTGCATGGCTACTGCATCAGAGCTGCTACTGCATGGCTACTGCATCCCGCCTGCAGGCCTGCAAGCCTGCAACAAGGCCCGGTCTCCACACTTACCCTTCGTGTGTTTCTGTGTGTGCAACTAGCTCTTCATTTATTTTGTGTTTGCTACCATGTGTTACTTTTGTACTTTAATAAATATGTTGAGTTTATTTCTAATTTACTTCTAAGTGAGTTGTGTGCAAGTCTGGCACGCAACAAAACAGAGATATGGGGTGTGTAATGTGCGCATGCGGAATATCGGCGCACAGACTGTTGGTGGTCATGTCTGCTGTTGCGCGAGGTGGCCGATAGCAGCGCGAGGTGGCCGATAGCAGCGCGAGGTGGCCGACAGCAGCGCTGGGAGCGCCGAGAAGAGGAACTACAGCTGGAAGGAGGCCGGCGATGAAGGAAGTGGAGGAACTGGCAAGAGAGAACCTCTTGGCACGGCCGGGAATAATGAAGAAAGACGAACGAGTGCATTCTTGTTGGTCTGGTCGGCTTGCTATCATCTTTAAAATGGAATAGAAAACAATGACTATTTTGTAACTGATTGTAATTATGGTGTTGTTATTAGTGTTTTGGGCCTTTAAGTTAAGTAATCCAGCCTGAAATGTTAGTATTACACATTGTTATTTAATCAGGGTAGCCTATTGTTTATTTTTGCGCTTAGCTGGGCTTTAAATAAGACAGGGATTGAAGTTAAGGAGGGTTGTGGATATAAAAGTACAATTGCTGGTGTTAAGGATTTTTGGTGGAATATAATCCAAGTGGTGTTCAAATCAATTTTAAGAAAATTATAAATTTTGTTTACGTAAACAAGAATTTTATTTTCATAACTACTCAACTGTCATTACTTTTCTCTTTGTTTTATGGTACATTCAACCTTACGAATACATCGACAGCAGGGCCCTGAGAAGGGAAGCGACACTGCATGTAGTGTATTTGCGACACACAACCACCCCACGCCTGTGATGGTCGTCAAGCGAATCCAAGTGAAACATCACACTCCAGTGATTCACTTGCACAATAAAACTGAACAATTAAGTACACAATGAAGATAAAAAATAATAAGATTTAAATGTTATTATATATACATATTCGTTCAAAATATTTCAAGATATAATACTCAAGATGAAATATAAATCGATATAGTATTGAAATTATTTTTTTTTAAATCTTATTAATGGAAATAAAGATACAGTTCACATAATAATCAAGGGTCTTATGTAAAAAAAACACTTAATGAAGGGGGTTACTGTTTCTCCCATAAAATCGAGGTTTTTAATCTCTGGAAAATTAGCCCTAGCTGAATTTCTATAAAGCTGTAGAATGAACGTGGTCTAGTGACGTATTAAAAGTTTACCGCCTCAAACCTGTGCTATATGGTAGCTCTACTTGCAGCGCTCCACAATCACAGTTCTGCCGAAGCAGAAACTGCGGTGTCTTCGTAGTAAACCATTAAAAAAAGTTTGGGCTGGCGAACAAACATCTGTCTAGATAGGTCAAAATTCGCTGATAAATTGCTTCAATAAGCATTGTAAGTAGATGCAAAAGCGAGCTTGATTTTTATCACATTACACCAGAATAACAATACTTCCTTTTATTCAGAGGATGTTTTAGTTCAGTGGCATATACACTTTAAATGGTGTTTGCATGGTTCTTTTCTAAATGAAGAAAGCGGAGAGATAACCATGCCAGCTATGGGGATGGTGGAGGTTGGATTTTCTTTAATTATTTCAGAAAATTGCAACATATGTAAAAAAATTTAATTAATAGGGTAACTTGATATTCTGGTCAGGAAAAGTCAGAGAAATGTTATAACAGATCCGTGTGAACAATCTTGGAGTAGTGAATGGTCAGTCTCTGAGCTAGTGATCACCGGGAATGGATGCAATTACTGTAAGACATTTTTGGCAATGCCGCAAAATATGCTGTAAGTAACCTGTACAATAGTGTGTGAACAATTCATAGTAAAAGTATGTTACCTGCAGTTCCTATACAAACAAATGTATGAGTGATACCAAGGATGCAGGGTAACGAGTGTAGTCCCGGAACAGTTGGCGAGCCTGGAAGCCCTGCAGTGTAAGCAACAACCAGCCCCAGGCGCTGCGGCGGAAACTGTCCTCACAAGTGCTCGGCAGTATCACAGACTGTCGCGACTCACGGGAATGCTCCTACACGAGGTAGAGGTGGGTCGAAAAGTATCAACCTGATACTTTGTCACTGATACGCGCCTGTATCAGGAACGGCAAACGAGTACACTTGAAAAGTATCAGAGACTTTAGTATCAGTTCAGAATTCACCTGGAACAACACCACGGCCAATGAGCGCAGTACCCGATCGCAGATGACTGTCACTTGGGCGGAGCTTGTGAAAGGGGAGGGAGCAGGAACGACGAATAAGGGATAAAGAAGGGAAAGAATGTAGGGGAGGAAGCGCAGGGGAAGGCGTTGAAGCCTTGAAGGAGAGGCGCAAAGCGATATTGTTACAAGCAGGGTTGCCACTCATGGGTTTTTCCACCCAGATCTGGGTTTTTCCAATGGTGTTTGGGTTTCTGGGTTTTTAAATAATGAATTCCAACAATTCTAGGTTTTTTATAATTTTAATTATTTTTATACCTAAAACAATAATAAAGGTAGTAGCTACTGTATCTGTTTGATAAATGCAAACAAGTCTGTGTGTTTCACACACAAAAAATACATATAAACACAAAACTAGTTTTCAAGAAGCTAAGTCGAATATTAAATTAGACACATTCATCAAAGAGGCTTGCAGAACACAAAACCAATGCAACAATTAACCTTCAAACCAATCTTGTAGAATCAGACTCTGAATAAAGACTAACGTACATGATGCAGTTTTATAAAAACAATTACCGGTTTAAAGAATGCAGTGATGGTGTTTGTTTTGTCATGTATATATTTGTAGGTTTTTTTATGATATGTGCTGGTCCAAGAATTACTTATACAGCCATTTTGCTGCAGTGTAATTTTCTTGTATTGGTTGTATTTAACCGTTTTCAGTCTTGTAAGGTAATTAATTGTTTTATATTAAAACCAGTTATGTTTATATTTTTGAATTAGTACGCAAACATTTTCAACGATAGCATTTTAGACGCATCTGGGTTTTTTACCCATGTGTCTGGGTTTTTTTGTAGGTTATCTAGGTTTTTCATGAATATCAGAGTGGCAGCCCTGGTTACAAGTCGTTTTGTTTATTGTCCTACTTCAAAGTACGCTCAGTGCGCAGTGCGTGCACCGTCTCGTTCAATAATAAAACTAATGAAATTTTAATATTAAAAAGTACATTAATACAAGATATAATATTTATATTTGTGCACCTAACAGCTATGAAAATGCAAATAAATTCTCAGTTGACACTAATAACAGATGTAATCAACATATGGACTTTCTTTTTTAGAAAACAATTAGTAACTAGTGTTTTTATACATTAAAAATTCACGATTTTATCAAAAATAAAAAATAAAAAACAGATAGGTACATTAGTGAGCATACTATATCAATGTTTTTTCAAATGTTTCTTCAGATTAGTCGATGATTTATAACTCAGTTTTTGTTTACACAAATTACAATTAGCAAACTCATTATTTTCCGTGAAAAAATTCCACACAAATGAAGTCTTTTTCGTGCACTTATCCATTCCTTATTTCACTATAAAGATACTAACTACAAAGCATGACAGCCCGCAACATGGTGATACACGGCCAGGACGAACAGTGAATGTTGAACTGATTGATACTGGTTGTATCAGGCGGGCATGAGAGTATCAGAGGTAGAGAATTACCAGGCGTGATAAATAATGTATCAGATTTTCCTTCCGGTCGCACGGTCTGCGTACGCGGAGCTTTGTTGCCTCCTGGGACCGTATGATACAGAAGTATCAGAGACTTGTAACATGGTACAATGCTGTATCAGTATCAGGTTGGAACAGATACCGAAAATTGCTGTAACAACCCACCTCTAACACGAGGTAGTACGAGACTCCAAGCAACGACACGGCAACACAAGACCACGTGTCGCCGCTGGCAGGAAGCGCGGACAGGCCGGCCAATGAATGGCCCGACAGACCGCGGAAACAGCTTATCTTATCACGCAGCCGCCATTTACAGAAAAAAGAAGGTGCGGATGTGCGTGTGTGATATCGGAGCACACCCGGGCCGCAGATTACCTCCAGCTCCGGAACACACACGGCGGAAGGCTACAAGGTTCCGCCCAGTTACATGGTGTCTCCTCGTGAACACCGCTCAACGTGTCCGAACACAGTTGAAATTCTTCAAGTATTGAGATTGCTTATTCATCGGTAGAGACCCGCGAAATTCGCGGTTTCGATGGCCTTCAGGATAGACTGCACATACCCCTGTACACTCGGGCAAACAACGCAAGTTCATTGGCTGCCGACTTGTAAGTCGTCTCAGCTGGTTTGTCTGTGATTCAACCCTTCTTTGGTTGAGGGTATATAACTGGTTCAGATTCGTCCAGATGAGCAGTAAGCCAATAGCAAAATTATCTAAGAGGTATATGTGTTTGAATTCGAGCCTATCACCAGTAGCGGATCCAGAGGTGAGGCAATGGGGCTCAACCCCCCTCCAAAAGCATCTGGGTCCACTATTGTTTTAGTGTTTGCCTTGATAGCCTCAGCTGGGTCAAGCCCCTCCCAAACCAAAATCCTAGATCCGCCACTGCCTATCACCGAATGAATCCGCGAATTTTGCAGGTCTCTACTCATCGGTTTACATTTATATACAAAAGTAATGTTAGAAACGATGTAGGCTAGTTATACATGAAAAGGTTAATTTCCGATATTATTATCCGTGCTCGTTGCCAACGTAACACACTAGCAACGACTCATCGAATTATTCAATCAGATGCATAAGCTATTATCAAGCAAACAAACCAGTAAAAAATAATACTTTATTTTGGTAGAAACATATTTTGTGGTGTGGCAAACCAGAAATTTGGCATATCCTACAAATTTATAAATAGAACATGAATTTTATTACAAAACCGCATTCCAGCACAGTTGTGCGTGAAAACTTTGTACCATCACCTGTGTTTCGCGGTTGGCTGGGATATCAGATACAGTGGTACATGTCTGCTGTCAGCCACCAATCACAGCCATCCAGCATCCTGAGTGGCCCGGCCAAACAGGGCACAGACGGCAGCCAATCACAAGGAACAATCGCTAGTTCAGGCATACCTTATCGCAGTCTAATGAGCTATCAGGATTTTTTCGCGAAAAACACATGCCCCTACTTACGCATTATTTCTCACTATCAGTGTAGATATGTTAGTAGTATGTACATTATGAAAGCTACTATCTGGCGGGTAGACGCAAAACTACTTCAAAAAACCAGGTTTTAGTCTCGGTAATTAGAGTTTCTACCCTCAAAGCGTTCGGTCTTTGGGGGGGGGGGGGGGGAGACGAGAACATAGCAGCAGCTCTATTGTCTGACCGTCTGCCGCTTTTAACTTGTAACTACCTCCATTACAATAAAAAATATTAAATTAGCTTGAAACGAAGACAAGAGTATTATGTTAACGTGTCTGTCACGAAAATAAATAATTACACAAACTGAACTTGTTACTGGTCTGTCGCCAGAATGACTAATTGGCCAATGAGAAATGTGCTTGTAATATTTAATCATATGGAGATCAGAAATGTTTCGTTATCAATATACGCTTGCTATAACCGCTTTGTGATTGATATCAATATACAACTGTACCCACCCATGTTCGCAACATCGCAAATACCTGCGCCAAATACCAAACGCACTGCCCAACTAAGAAAAGTCAGTGAAAGGAAAAAGAACCTTAATTTTTTAAATATATATATATATTTTTTTTACTTGGCTCTCTTAAAAAACACAAACTTTCACAGTGAAGTTGGCAGCTTTCCGTCAGCCTCAGAGTCGCGTTGCGCTCTCTCACTTCGACAAACAAACCAGACAAATGCACCGAGACAGGGTTGCGACGAAGTGGACGTGCGGGACGGGGCATGACAGGACGGGACAGGACGGGACGGGACAGGACGGGACAGGACGGGACAGGACGAGACAGGACAGGACAGGACAGGACGAGACAGGACAGGACAGGACAGGACAGGACGAGACAGGACAGGACGAGACAGGACAGGACAGTACAGGACAGGACAGGACAGGACGGGACAGGACGAGACAGGACAGGACAGGACAGGACAGGACGGGACAGGACAGGACAGGACGGGACAGGACGAGACAGGACAGGACAGGACAGGACGAGACAGGACAGGACAGGACGAGACAGGACAGGACAGGACAGGACGAGACAGGACAGGACAGGACAGGACGAGACAGGACAGGACAGGACGAGACAGGACAGGACAGGACAGGACGAGACAGGACAGGACAGGACAGGACGAGACAGGACAGGACAGGACGAGACAGGACAGGACAGGACGGGACAGGACAGGACAGGACAGGACAGGACGGGACAGGACAGGACAGGACAGGACAGGACAGGACAGGACAGGACGGGACAGGCCGCGCGCCTAGAGGTGGCTGAACTGACCAGCAACAAGGCACATCCACCACGGGACATTGTCCAGCGTGAGAGAGGATTGTTAAGGTGACGTCGAGGCGTGCGGCACGGCAGTAGCTTCACAACCGGGAATTACTGGTGCTTTTGATATATAAATAGAACTGGCAATTTAAAATCGATTCCCGGTTGTTTCGGAACTGCCGGGACTCGGCATCGACAGCCGAGGTTCCTCTCACTGGCAGCTCTCTGGCGAGGCGAGTGAGCGAGTGAGCGAGTGAGCGAGTGAGCGAGTAGCGCTCCTCGGTGCCAGAGCTCTTCTGTTAGGTTTGTTATGATAGGGAGACATGTTACTTTTAGTTTATAATGATGTGATTTTGCATGCAATAAAACGACTATTTGTTTGAATGAATTTTTTTTTCCAACGATAAGGAACGAGAGAAAGGCTGAGAATAAAGTTATTTGTTCACGTTAGTCCATACATTTGGCAATTAAAAATTGTATTGTTATCTTTTTGTCACTAAAACATTTTTAATCGTACAAAACTAGCTACTGCTATTTCAATCACCGACTGCTAAACCATTAATAAAAAAACATTCCTAATATCGGAAGTACCGGGAATTCTCGGTTTCGTTTAAGACTAGTGCCGAAATTCCCGGTCTTATAAATCGATCAGGGTTCCGAACACCCTACATGCCGGCTATCCCACAAGCCGCAGCTCTGCACTGGACACATGACACATGCACACAGCTAGCGTGGCTGGCCTGGTCCCGGTGTGCACCCCTCATAATTTACAAGTCTTATACTACCTACTGTAGCTCTTACCATGGCGCGACTTTCGGTCAATTCTTATACAATTTTGTGTTTCATGCATGGTCCATAGACCCCAAAACCATCGTCAACCCATATTATCTTATCTTATAATTTTATCTAAAACCTTTGTCTGAAACAATTTTTATTTAGACGAACTATTGAAAAAATAAGAGGCAGAATTAATAAAAATTCCAAACTCCCTTAGTAATGACACTATGAATTCCGTAAAATGTTTGTAAATCTTAAAATCATTGTTTCAGGGGGTTGAAAAAATAAAGGGGTAAAATTAAAAAAAAACGTGCATTGTTCATTTGCCATTGTTTTAGATCAATAGTCCAGACGTAAACGTAAACGAGCATGCATTCAAACGCACTCGATATGCGCACTCGTTCTCGTGCTCGCACTCGACTATATGGAACAACACACTCGTGACGTCTCTTCCGAGAGCGAGTACGTGAGCACGCATGTTTACCTGTTTGGAACACAGCCTGAGTGAGCGGTTACCTGATCGCAGAAGGTGCACAGACCAGCTGCAGCGCTGCAGTCTTCAGGCAACTCCTCGCTGATTGGCCCACGTGGGAGCGCCACTGTCGCCACTCAACAGAACACCGGGAATCAACTTGTGGCGGAAAACGTTACAAATAAGATAAACAAAGAAATATAAACCGACTTTGATATCTTGGATTCAACAATTTACACTTATTTCGAAACCCGATTCTGTGCAAATGATTGCGACGATAAAGCGCTAACAATGCAACAGCCACCGCCGGATTATTGCGAGAACGGGCAGGAAAACCGCTAACTAAATGAAATGTTCACGAGCGAGGATTCGGAAGCGTCCAGCTCGGCTAAGGGCTGCATTAGGCTAGCAGTCGGACGGCCGCGCCTACCCGGAGGGCCTAACTGCGCCCACTGCACCAGTAGCGCACGTGTCCCGCCGCGCTGAAGGGCCGGCGACAACTGACTGCTGACTGGCGGAGCCGGCAGACTGGAGGGGGGAGAGGGGAGGCACGCTGTTGCCATGCGCCAGCTGCCACCTCCCCTCAACCACCCCTCCCCGCGCGAATCCTCGCTGCTACCAGCGGCATTCCAACAGTCGCGGCGACCGGTGGCTGCGTGGTTTCTCTCGGAATGCCGTGCGAGGTGCACGATCGGGAAAAAATAACTGCAAGGGGTAGAATAAACAAGGGTTCAGGACAGAAAATAATAATAACTCCCTTCGTAGGCACGTCGAATTCGTTCAAATATTTTGTAAATCAAATAATATTTATCTGAAACAATTTTTGGTGAGACGAGCCATTGGTTCAGGGGGTAGGAAAAAAAAAGGGTAGAATTTTTTTTAAAAAAGTCTTAATATCCGTACCATGAACACTATCAAATTCGTTCTAATTTACTGTAAAACCTTGAATATTTATATACAACTTTTATCTGAAATATTTTGTTATACGACCTACCATGACTGTAAGGGGTGGAATAAACAGGGGTTGATTAAAAAAATAATATTACTTCCTTAGTAGGCACACTATCAAATCCGTTCAAATTGTTTGTAAATCTTATAATTTTTTATCTAAAACTGTTGTATGTTTCATAAAACAAACCATTATCGCAAGTGGTTGAAAAACCCTGGGGTTGGAATGAGAAAATAAATAAAACTCCTCTACCCGGTACTCTGTCGAATCCATTCTTATTTTGTTTAACTGTATAAATATTGACTACAACAACTATTAAAATATGTTTTTTGTTAATCCAACCATTACTGCAAGGGGTGGAAGTAACAAGGTTTGAAAGTAAAAAAAATCAATCATTACTTTTTTTAATATATATATTTATACTATCATATCCGTAATAATTTATTGTATGAATCCTAAACTTCATCTAAAACATTGGCTGACACAATTTTTGATGAAACGAATTACTACCGTAAAACATGGGATGAAATTAAAAAAATAAATCAAAACTTTGTTGGTATCAAATAATAGTTTGAATTTATTTCAAACCAACTAAATGTCTTAGACCTTGGTACAAAGCAAATTTTTATACGACCACGTTATTAGTGCAAGGGATGAAAAATAGTGTTTGAAGGTCAAAAACATTAAATAATTACCTTAGTTGCCATATCATGTGAAATTCGTTGTAAGTTAATCAATTATGTGTTCTGAGCTATTCAATGTTGGATACATTGAGTTAGAAATATTCGTAATATTTCCACTGCATGGAAAATGTAATATTTAAGAGCATAAATGTTATACACGTACATTAAGTTCTTAAAATGTTCCAGACGTTTGTGTCGATATTTGCTGGGAATATTAACCGTATTACAATTAAGATTATTATTTATTTTTCAACAAGGAACAATCAAAACACTGTGTTAAAATGTTTTATATTTTGTTTCAATTAGGCTATTAAACATTCATAGCCGCAAAGTCAAAGTTAGTTTTCTATTGCAAAAAATACGCAAGAGCAAAAGCAAAGCACACACAATAGATTGTTTTGCAGCCATGCTTTTTCATTGCTACCAAAATAATTCATCATTGTCAAATATTATAACAAAGTATAATATTTTATCATTATAATCAATACGTCACTCCTTTCAGGGCGTCACCTACCCAGGCACCCATACGGTGCGCAGAGCTTCAGGAAAAACACCGCGATTTGATAACTACAAGATATCCGAGTGGGGTCTGTTTATGAAAAGCACTTAACAATTCGCTGAGGACCGAGAGGAATTTTTGATTCTGGATTAAGTTTTTTTTTTAAACTGTATTTCTAGAAAAGTTAAAAATGCTAAAAGGCGTGTTTTCAGAGTAATTTTGAGGTGTAAAACAACCGATACATATTCTTACCTTACACTTTTACTTTCATTTCTCCGCCATGTAATGTTACGGTCACCGCTGAAGACCGCGCGCCAGTCCAGAGGAGACACCGCGCTAGAAGCACCAGCGAGCGTCGCGCTTATCATCCCGCCTCACTAGGACTGGCCCCTTAGCACACACCATTCCAGAAATACTGAACTACGAATGTTCGTAAATATTTTTTTTTTTTAATTTATGTTATTGCGTTAAAGAAATTACTGTGTTTTCCTCATATTTAAAATTGAATTTCCGATGTTGGCATTCGTTGTTCCGCCGGACAGCTGCGCCATGACGGGCCGACAACTCCAGGTACCGGGCTGGGGGGGGGGGGGGGGCACACGGCAGATGCAGGGTCGGGCTCGCACCTGGCCAGGCAGCTGCCAGCTGCACTCTGCACCCCCCCCCCCCCTCAAGAAGCCGCTAACGGCGCACGTGGCGGCTGTCTCAGCCTTCCTGTCTCTCTGGGGGTTGTTTCAACTACTAACAATCAAGTGTTTGAAGACGAATGCACAACTGTACACACCATGACTCCTGTGCTGGGACTGACATGACAACAATGAAATGGTGTACATAGCCATGTCACGACACGTGCTATGGTCTCCGGGAGTTGCTGGCTGTTCCCGTGCAGCCCTGCTGGCCACACACAGGCCTGTTGCAAGTGTACTGCAAATCGAAATGGCGGAAAACCTTGCAAGTTTTGCGATACGCGCCATTCGTGTTTACAGTTTCGGGCATGGTAACGTTTACAATCTTCAGATAACTTTTTTGACGTGATAACGTCTTATAAATCTATGAACGCTGCCTGCACGCACGGAAAAATTGTCACGTTCCGCCTGAGCCGAGCGTGCGAGAACCGGCCAACCACCGTGCGAGAAAATATTCTATAATATCAAACAGGTTAAGGAGGGCTTTTTAACTAATTGTTCGTGATTATATTTAAACAAATTATTTAAATTAAATTTTCAAAAACTGTAAATAATATTTGAAAATTAAAAAGTATGCAATTTTTCATCAATGTTTTCTTATGACGTTAAAACATAAAATTATCGTCCGTAAACCGACTTTACAGACAATCCCTCTTTTTATTGTGTGGTTTGAGAAGTTCCACGTCAGGAAAAGGGGAGCGGTTCTCTGGACAGCCCTGGTTGAGTGTCCAAGCCACGAGCCGGAGCAGGCGTAGATCCGCGCTAGACCGCGCCAGAACAGTTCGCTAGGGACACAAGTGGGGGAGTTTTTTTTCTTTCCGGCACATCGTGTAAAGGACGTGTATTTTTGTCGGGAGAAGAGTAAATTTAAAAATTAATTTCAAATTTTTAATTACATTCAACTAGCAACAGTTTCAACTAATTAAATAATCATAGACAAAAGTAAACATCCAACTTTAGATGAAAATTTTTTTTTCAAGTATTTGTGTATGTGCAAGGAACGTTCGTTATCTTAGCCGGACACGATTGTGACTGTTACAATACTTTTACTCCCTTTAAAAAAACACAGTTAAAAACCGAAATAAGTAAGCAAAATACCCACTCGCCCTATGCATATTCTCAGATAATATTCGTAAACAAACACCACTGTTATTTTGAGCAGTTTTTAGACTGCGTTGTTTTTTTCTGAAGCTCTGCACACCGCATGTGTACCCGCTGCTGAAAGTGACATGACGCTGTGACCCAGCAGCAGGCGACGGGTCTCCTGCGCGCGGCATCTCTCTACATGAAAGGAACAGTACGGTTCGTGCAATGGCCGGAGGCATCTACGAAATGGCTGGCCCACAGCTCCCTTGCTGAACTTTCTCCTACCAGGTTCCCACACTCTTACTTCAACCAATTTCCCTGAGATTTCACTGCTGCCCTGTCTCGCCTAAAATGTTTCCCCTTTCTAATCTGTCTACCAACATTTACTTCAAGGCACATTATTAGTAAAAACAATGTATAAAAACAAACATAACATGCAAAGTTGCTATAAAATGTTTTTCTTCGCAATAGTACATAGTTTGCACTTTAATTTATTATTTCCATCAGCATTACGTGACAAACTGCCAGCCTTAACAAGAAAACCAATTAATTTTTTAAACACATCATTGTGATTGGTCAAAAGACTACATATATTTGATTGTGTCAAATCAACACATGGTTATCTGTATCCCTTGGGCCGGGTTCGCGAACTACGTAAGGGACAACATGTCGCAACACGCAACGAACGCAAGCAAATCACGGAAATCGCTAGACGTCACAGAACTACAATTTGAAATTGTAGAACCGTAGAAAACCAATTTCACTAAGCTTCTAATGATAATTAATATTAGTTATCATGAAAACATATTAAACTGTCAATAATTTGATTTCACTGTGCGAAAGTTTAACAAGCAAAAACCCAAAAACGTCGAAAACGTAAGTCTAAACACAAAAAGATTACAGTTGGCCGAAGCTTGCGTTGCGTTTTTACAGCTTACGTAGTTTATAAACTGGTTTTGAAAACGTTGTTGAACTTATTGCATCTTGCATTCTTACGTTCTTACGTTTCTTGCTTAGTTTATAAACCCAGACTTACATTTAAATAATGTTAGTAATACCTGTAATCTTGCAAGGGTTATTAATGCACGAATTTACGTTTGAAATACATACCGGATTTAAGACAAAGTGAAAAATTACTGCTACTGTTTTGTAACTAAAATACTTTTAATTGACCTGAGGTTTCCAGGTTATGAAGACCTCTTTGACAGCTGCCGAGTTCTGCCCGCCAGCTTGCCCTGGTCTGGTCGGGACACAACACACGCACTAGTCGGGCCTCAGAGTCTGTCACTAGGGCGGGACCAGCTGGTGCTTCTAGCGCGGCGTCGCCTCTAGGCGCAACACTCGCGGTCTTCTCGTGCTGTGACATCTCAGCGGTAATAACATTAGATAACATTACATGGCAGAGAAATGAAGTCAAAGGAGTAATGAAAGTCCTTTAGGTGCTTTCAAGAATCTGAACCGGGTTTTTCATGCCTACAAACATTTCTTAAAGCACTTTTTTTTTCAGCCTTTTTCACTCTTTTATTAAACCAGTTTAAAAACAAAATACGGAGACAGAACTACTCATCCTGCCTAAGCGAATTGTTCAATGCTTCAAACAGACCCCACTCGGATACACTGAGCAGTTTTTAAATCACGTGGTTTTCCTGGAGCTGTGCTCACCGCACGCATCCAGCCAAGCGCTCACATGACTGCATCCGTCCTCGGAATACCGTCCCTAGCGTGTATTTGTATAGCGGTCGTGTTCCTGTATCAGAGAACCTCCGGGAAACATCAACAGGCATGATGCTACGAGAACGTGCCTGTATTCTGGTGAGCAGTGACTGGCGCCGGTGACAGTGTGTGCGTGTGGGAGGCCTGCCACACCGCGTGGTGGAAGCTGAGGCTGCAGCGAGATGCACCGCACTGCACCGAGCGCCGCGGTTCACAGACCTGCCCCTGACCTTGACCGCTAAGGCGCTCCCCATCCTCCGCCGCCGACCTTGGGCCTTCCGCAACTGTGGCGCGTACCGGAGAACTGTGGCGCGTACCGGAGAACTGTGGCGCGTACCGGAGAACTGTGGCGCGTACCGGAGAACTGTGGCGCGTACCGGAGAACCACCAACTGCACCGACAGAGCAGCAGCTACTGCCGAGCCGGAAATAATGTTTTTGACGTGATAATGTCTTGTAAATCGATGAACGCCGGCTGCACGCACGGAAAAAATTGTCACGTTCCGCCTGAGCCGAGAGTGCGAGAACCGGCCAACCGACGCGCGAGAAAATTTTCTATAATATCAAACAGGTTAAGGAGGGCTTTTTTAACTAATTGTTCGTGATTATATTTAAACAAATTATTTAAATTAAATTTGCAAAAAACTGTAAATAATATTCGATAATTAAAAAGTATGCAATTTTTCATCAATGTTTTCTTATGACGTTATCACGCAAAATTATCGTACGTAAACCGACTTTACAGACAACCCCCTCTTTTTTTGTTTTGGAGGTTATATTTATGTTCACCTAACTACTTATTTTCATTAGTTTAAAGTTGCGTTCTTTCAAGGTACTATAAAAGCATTTAAATTTCAGTAATTAAGACTCTCACTTGTGCAACTGCCATCTCGGCTAATGTAATTTTAGTTCATGTCTTTAATTAGTACCTATTATTTATCCTTACGTACTTCTAGAGAGCGCTAGTGCCACAGACATCTTTATAGAAAACATTTATGTTGCTTGCTATTGAACAGAAGGTCAAATGTTAAATTTAATGCTAGTGTTAAAATTATTCTTATAGACATAATTAATTTTAACATATTAAAAAAAATCAGAAGTGCACAGCTGCGAATAAAGGGTTAAGTGGGAAAACCACTAACCACTAGGCTACCAGAAATTATGAGAATATGAAGTTATAGTTAATATTGTATTGTCTGTGTGTGTGTGTGTGTGTGTGTGTGAGTGTTTAGGTGTGTGTGTGTATATGTAAAAAATTTTACACATCTAGTCTTTTAATCACATTCGTTTCACTCCCTATCTTGACACACATTTATCCTTTTTTGGCTGGTTTATAATATTTTTAATTTATAAACTTACACAATTTAATTACTTAAACTATAGCATTAGCCATTTACTTTTTCATCTCATTAATGCTCCCTCTACAAACTATTAATACTTTCCCTTAATTTAATTTTTATTTAAGCAGTATACAAATACACACAAGCTGTCTGAACAAATAACATATTTATTAACCAATTCATAAGTACATTATGTTCAAAAATGTAAATTATTTCGATGAGAATTCTTCTCGTGACGAATGGATTGGCCATCTTCTACTTCTTCACTAAACCTCTCCGAGTTCTTGCAGCACTGCATTAATGTCTATTATCCGTGCTTCTCGCATAGCAACCTCTTCAATAACATTTTGAGAGCTGGTACCTCTTCAGCAATACCATCTTCTTCTGTAGAATCCTCCTGCTCGCTCCTTGCAGACTGAGAAGGTAGCATCATCTTCCTCGTCTGACCAGACACTTCCACAAGCGTAAGACTCAGCAGACGATGAGGGCAAGCGCTCCCCAGTCAATGTATAATCTATTAGTGGTGGCTGAAGATCCACTATCGGTGACGATGTTTCCACGTCGTAGACAGCATCAGTGTTGTATAGTCAGTAATGACTCACTGCTGCTGCGCACGCATCCATGTGATGTCTATGCTCGTAATGAAGCTAGTTCAGGTCCATCTGGCTATACTTATAGTGGGCGATACTGCTAGCATTAGATGTAAACATCGCTAGTGATAAGACAAGTGGAGCTCTGCAGCAGCTTGATGACAACTTATCTGTAATGTCGGATTATGGTGCCCACAAATCATGATTCTTGTCAAAACCGAGCCAACGAACAAGAATTTTATTTCTTTTACACCTCAAAACGTTTTCTTCTAAATATATGTGTGGACATTTTTTTTTTATGGCTTTCTTCGGCATCTAATCCACCTCGAATAGAATTCCCTTCCTTATATTTTAAGTAGAACATAAGTGGCTTAAAATGAGGAAAATTGATCACTTTTAAATTTTCGTACTCCAGTTTGGATTGTAACCTTTAACAAATATTCCTTTCTGCTTGGATATTCTGACATAGGTACCCCCTCTAGCTTTTACTTTATAAGTGTTAAGTAGTTTCTCATTTTTTAATACTGTTCTAATCAGAGAATTATCCTTAATATCTCCAGATCTAAATTTTGTAGTTCGATGCACTGTGTGACTATACTTTTTCACTAGTGTAGGTACAATTTCTATCCATTTATGATACCTTGAGAAGAGAATTCACACCACGTAATTATTTTCAAAGTTCAGTCAAAACATTTAATAATACTGGCTTTGAGATTGCTGTGTGTCGAATAATAGTTAGTTTTATGTTTCTTCATAAGTACATGGAAATAAGAGTTGTAGAATTGTTTTCCAAAATAAGTTGGAAAGTTTTAGGTGACCAGAAACACTCGGGCTCGCTGGCGACATGGCGAGCGAGTGGGATAGACACTTATTCGTTAGGACCCATGGAGCCATGAAGCCAGGGAGCCAGGGAGCCAGGGAGCCAGGGAGCCATGGAGCCAGGGAGCCATGGAGCCAGGGAGCCAGGGAGCCATGGAGCCATGGAGCCATGGAGCCAGGGAGCCATGGAGCCATGGAGCCAGGGAGCCAGGGAGCCAGGGAGCCATGGAGCCAGGGAGCCAGGGAGCCAGGGAGCCAGGGAGCCATGGAGCCAGGGAGCCATGGAGCCAGGGAGCCATGGAGCCAGGGAGCCAGGGAGCCATGGAGCCATGGAGCCAGGGAGCCAGGGAGCCATGGAGCCATGGAGCCAGGGAGCCATGGAGCCAGGGAGCCATGGAGCCAGGGAGCCAGGGAGCCAGGGAGCCAGGGAGCCAGGGAGCCAGGGAGCCATGAAGCCAGGGAGCCATGGAGCCAGGGAGCCAGGGAGCCAGGGAGCCAGGGAGTCATGGAGCCAGGGAGCCAGGGAGCCATGGAGCCATGGAGCCAGGGAGCCAGGGAGCCATGGAGCCAGGGAGTCATGGAGCCAGGGAGCCAGGGAGCCAGGGAGCCAGGGAGTCATGGAGCCATGGAGCCAGGGAGCCAGGGAGCCAGGGAGCCAGGGAGCCATGGAGCCATGGAGCCAGGGAGCCATGGAGCCAGGGAGCCAGGGAGCCAGGGAGTCAGAGCCAGGGAGCCAGGGAGCCAGGGAGTCATGGAGCCATGGAGCCAGGGAGCCATGGAGCCAGGGAGTCAGAGCCAGGGAGCCAGGGAGCCATGGAGCCAGGGAGCCAGGGAGCCATGGAGCCATGGAGCCAGGGAGCCATGGAGCCAGGGAGCCAGGGAGCCATGGAGCCATGGAGCCAGGGAGCCAGGGAGTCATGGAGCCAGGGAGCCAGGGAGCCAGGGAGTCATGGAGCCAGGGAGCCAGGGAGCCAAGGAGCCAGGGAGTCAGAGCCAGGGAGCCAGGGAGCCATGGAGCCATGGAGCCAGGGAGCCAGGAAGTCATGGAGCCAGGGAGCCAGGGAGCCAGGGAGCCAGGGAGCCAGGGAGTCATGGAGCCAGGGAGCCAGGGAGCCAGGGAGCCAGGGAGCCATGGAGCCAGGGAGTCATGGAGCCAGGGAGCCAGGGAGCCAGGGAGCCAGGGAGCCAGGGAGTCATGGAGCCAGGGAGCCAGGGAGCCAGGGGGGAGCCAGGGAGCCAGGGAGTCATGGAGCCAGGGAGCCAGGGAGCCATGGAGCCAGGGAGTCATGGAGCCATGGAGCCAGGGAGCCAGGGAGCCATGGAGCCAGGGAGCCATGGAGCCATGGAGCCAGGGAGCCAGGGAGTCAGAGCCAGGGAGCCATGGAGCCAGGGAGCCATGGAGCCAGGGAGCCATGGAGCCAGGGAGTCATGGAGCCAGGGAGCCAGGGAGCCAGGGAGTCATGGAGACAGGGAGCCAGGGAGCCATGGAGCCAGGGAGCCATGGAGCCAGGGAGCCATGGAGCCAGGGAGCCATGGAGCCATGGAGCCATGGAGCCAGGGAGCCATGGAGCCATGGAGCCATGGAGCCAGGGAGCCAGGGAGCCATGGAGCCAGGGAGCCATGGAGCCAGGGAGTCATGGAGCCAGGGAGTCAGGGAGCCAGGGAGCCATGGAGCCAGGGAGCCAGGGAGCCAGGGAGCCATGGAGCCAGGGAGCCATGGAGCCAGGGAGCCAGGGAGCCATGGAGCCAGGGAGCCAGGGAGCCAGGGAGCCAGGGAGCCATGGAGCCAGGGAGCCAGGGAGCCAGGGAGCCATGGAGCCAGGGAGTCATGGAGCCAGGGAGCCATGGAGCCAGGGAGCCAGGGAGCCAGGGAGCCAGGGAGCCAGGGAGCCAGGGAGCCATGGAGCCAGGGAGCCAGGGAGCCATGGAGCCAGGGAGTCATGGAGCCAGGGAGCCAGGGAGCCAGGGAGCCAGGGAGCCAGGGAGCCAGGGAGCCAGGGAGCCAGGGAGCCAGGGAGCCATGGAGCCAGGGAGCCATGGAGCCAGGGAGTCATGGAGCCAGGGAGCCAGGGAGCCAGGGAGCCAGGGAGTCATGGAGCCAGGGAGCCAGGGAGCCAGGGAGTCATGGAGCCAGGGAGCCATGGAGCCAGGGAGCCAGGGAGCCATGGAGCCATGGAGCCAGGGAGTCAGGGAGCCAGGGAGCCATGGAGCCAGGGAGCCAGGGAGCCAGGGAGCCATGGAGCCAGGGAGTCATGGAGCCAGGGAGCCAGGGAGCCATGGAGCCAGGGAGCCAGGGAGCCAGGGAGCCATGGAGCCAGGGAGTCATGGAGCCAGGGAGCCAGGGAGCCAGGGAGCCAGGGAGCCAGGGAGCCATGGAGCCAGGGAGCCAGGGAGCCAGGGAGCCATGGAGCCAGGGAGCCATGGAGCCAGGGAGCCAGGGAGCCAGGGAGCCAGGGAGCCATGGAGCCAGGGAGTCAGGGAGTCATGGAGCCAGGGAGCCAGGGAGCCAGGGAGCCATGGAGCCAGGGAGCCAGGGAGCCAGGGAGCCAGGGAGTCAGAGCCAGGGAGCCATGGAGCCAGGGAGCCAGGGAGTCATGGAGCCAGGGAGCCAGGGAGCCAGGGAGCCAGGGAGTCAGAGCCAGGGAGCCAGGGAGCCAGGGAGCCAGGGAGCCAGGGAGCCATGGAGCCAGGGAGCCAGGGAGTCATGGAGCCAGGGAGCCAGGGAGCCAGGGAGCCAGGGAGCCAGGGAGTCAGAGCCAGGGAGCCAGGGAGCTTTGGAGCCAGGGAGCTTTGGAGCCAGGGAGCCAGGGAGTCATGGAGCCAGGGAGCCAGGGAGCCAGGGAGCCAGGGAGTCAGAGCCAGGGAGCCAGGGAGCCAGGGAGCCAGGGAGCCAGGGAGCCATGGAGCCAGGGAGCCAGGGAGTCATGGAGCCAGGGAGCCAGGGAGCCAGGGAGTCAGAGCCAGGGAGCCAGGGAGCTTTGGAGCCAGGGAGCCGCCAAGGTGAGCGACCCGCGCAGCTGCCAGTTATCGGCACTGACCTGGCCGGGCCGAGATAGCTGGTGACTCACTGGGCTGCTATCTGCGCAGCACGAGGGTCAGGTCGGAGGTCAGGACCAGCTGTAGCCCGCATGCAGGCGAGCTTCTGCAGTTTCACTACCACCTCCTATATCAACGATCAAATAATTGGTATGTTTTTTTTAAATTAACTAACGAATAACAACTTCCAATATTCTAATAACATTATTTTCAAATGCTTGTTTTGCTGATGTGCCTAACGTCGATGATGGACTCTGACATAATACAGAAGACTATACAAACATTAGAACATATTGAATATTTTTATATTATACGTATCGTGACTATATACTTATAAGTGATTTTTTTTTAAATTTAGTTTACAAGCAATACGTTTAATATGTAATTAAACCTAATCAACTGAAATATATTATGCAGCAGCCACAAAATGGTTTTGTGGTACAGATCTTACCATTTATTTTGTTGGTGTGACACCAAGTAACTTCCTAGCGACTACACAAGTGCACTTGGCGGGGTGTGCGCTGTCCGGCGAGTTCGGAGCACGCACACTCGCACACTCGCACACGGCCTCTTTCCGCGCTAGTTCTCTTCCAGACGATAGCGGGCGAGAGCGACACTAAAGCGAAACCGCGGTTATGCGAGAACAAAGCTGCAACGGTTTTTTCGTCAGCCACTATTTAATAGAATTTTTCATTATTGACGTGACGTCTAATAAATCGATGAACGCCGGCTGCACGCACGAAAAAGTGTCCCGTTACGCTGTCGGCGATTGCAGTAATAGGTTATGTTACAATTGACTAAAAAATTATGGTGATTCATATAATTGATTATATATATTTGATTACAGTTTATTTATATGAAAACTTGTTCATAATTATATTTAAACTTTATAGCTAAACGCCAGTTTTTAAAATTAATTACAAGTCATCTACACGTGAACTGTTACGGCGACTGTTTATAAAGTGAAGTGAAAAGTTAATGTGGTTTTCATTGCTTATTACAACAATTTCGGCAATAAAGGTTAATTCTTCTTGCATTTTAAAAATCTGATTACTAGTATAATTTCAAGTATTTATTCTTTTATTATTAAAATTAAAAAAGTGTCAATTTTATTCATAAAAGTATGCAATAATTTCATTAATGTTTTGTTATGACGTTGTCACGTTAAACTATCGTCCGTAAATCGACTTTACAGACAACCAATTGTTTTAATTCATTAATTTTAATTTTTTTATTTTAAACAAGGCACATACAATCCAGAAATACTAAAGCTCGGTTCCCACACAAATCTGTAGTAAAAATACCGTGACACCTCCTGACCAAAATTTAAAAATTTCCTTTCGTATAAAAAATAATTCACGCCTTTTGCCATTTTATGAATGAAAAAAAAAAAATCTAGCTAGTGATCGCTAAACATTCTTTATTCCTTTTTTATATGTTACATCGCCTCGCATAGTGTGTGTCATAGTGCTCTCTTGTCTATTGTCGCAGTCACGACCTCCGAGGCATGGCAGAGCGTGTGGCATGGGGGCATGGCAGAGCGCGTGGCATGGCAGAGCGCGTGGCATGGCTGCCGCCGGCACACCGCTGATGCTCGAGGCTGGACGGTACATGCCCCTGTGCGGCACTACCTGCGCCAAGTCGTTTACTGTTGAGCCAGTCATTCCGACACATTTTGGTAGTGTTTGCAAGGAACTATAGGTATTAACTACCAAATTATTATGCCATGACCATCTGACCAGTTATATATGAACACAGTTTTTCAACATAATTTGGGTAATGTACTATATTTAGTTAACCATTCGAACCACGAATCATTTATATTTTTATTTACATTAATTGCAAGTGACATTTTAGTAATAATAACATTAATTAAATTTTAAAGAATGAATTACATCTGATACTCTTTATTATGTGATTACGACCATTTCTCGCCACAGTATGATTGATGAATATAAACAGTAATGAGCGAGCGAGAGGGCGTGCAGAGGTTGGCAACAGTGCGGCAGGAATGCGGCTACCTGCAGCTCAATGGACTCTGCCCGGGGGCGGAGCGGCAGGAATGCGGCCGGGGGCTGGCGCCGGGTCCTGCGCCCCTCTGCCCGCTCCACGCCCCACGCCCCACGCCGCACCTCCCGGCCAGTCGGCGCAACACGCGCTCACACTCGCTCAGGTGTCTATAGGCTACGATTTTCTTTTCATCGCGCGCTTCGCCTTTTCAACTTATTCAACCTTCGCACAGTGGAAGCAAACGACACTTCCGTATCAAATTATGAAGAATTGCACATGTTTTCATGATATAACATTATCTATGAAGTAAGTTTTCCTTCGGCGTTACAGTTTCAAGTTAGTGTTGCGACTTGCGAACTGTAAAACTAGCTTGTGCTCTCGCGTCAATGTCTGCGTTACATTACAAAACACAAAACTGCGTATACACCATTTTTGGTTTTATATAAAATTTATAATAAAAACGCGCGTGTGTGAGTAACCCATAATTTGACTTATAAATTAGGTGTCGCATTCAAACATATCTGCTAACGTATAGCATGCATGGCTGTTACCAGCACATTCAACGAAAAGGCAGCACACTTGGAAGCACATTGAAAAAAAAAAAAAAAAAAGGAAGCTGTATTACGAGAACTAAGTCTTAAGTAGAAATCAGAATTTAAAAATAAAACAAATTTTGAATTTACATTATTTATTTTATTTCTCAAAATTATACACGTCAAGTTAAACAAGTGATTATTGTATGTAGCCAGCTTCCATGGAGGCTACTTCGTCTATATTCGAACAGTTTCCTCTAAGAACCGATGCCAGCAACAGTCTCAGGCGACCAACTAATATGTTAGGATCTTCCCATGACATATATTTAATTTCTTCTGCTATTGTCATCTTCCTGGAGTGTATGTTATTACTATTTTTAAGATCACTTTCGTCCCAGTGTTCATCACAAGCCTGATCAGAATTATTTATTTTAAAACTCTGTTTCCATCGTTTCGATCTCAGGGCTTCATCACAGCTTGCGATCTTGCCAGCTTTAGGTGCTTCATCATAGTCCTTGCTTTAGCCACCAGCCTCAGAGTCACTGTCGCCATCATCGTAGAAGTCATCGTCTTCATCCAGATTACTGTAAGAATTCGAAATCGTTGATGTCGAAACTTCTTCATCGTCTTCAAGCTTCCTTTTTAAGAGTCCATCATTTGTACAAAGTACGGAGGATCTACTTGAATTCGGCTTGAATGTATCCTCACTTTCCATGTTAAGGATTCTTGCATTGTCTTCATTCTTCCATAAATCATCAACGTCCTTCAATTTAAGTTCTTTGTCGATATCGGAAGAGCCATGAACATAATCTCGTTCAAGACAAGAAAAATTATTGACGTAATGCAGAACACTCTTCTTTAGATTAGTAGATCCATCGTTGTCCTCTAGCTTGTAAGCAGGATTAGCGTTACAAATTATATGTCTTTTTAAGCTCTCTTCGCGTAAACGACTGCTACAACGAACAAATCTTAACATATTGCGTAGTGAATTTTTAACACAGCCATTCTTCTCATGTTGTCTACCATTCTTTCTCAAGATATTCCTTGCTAAAAAAAACATACACTGTATCCTTTCGATACAGCGACAGATATCGAACAAGGAACCATATAAGTTATTGTGACTAATATCAGATATTTAGGCATACTAAGAGTTTTAAATTGGAACCATTACATACATAGATTTTTTTAAATATTTCATCAGCGAGAGTTAAGTTAGCTAATGCAAAAGAAATTGTTTCAAGTAGTCCCCTGTCAAAAGATGTCACGTGTTGAGTTGAGGGGCAAAAATTATTTAGTTATTTTATGTGGGATGCGGGATGATCCCTAACGATCGCAAAAGAAGGAAGGCTTCGCTAGACACCAAGGAGAAGGAAGTTTGTCCTTCATGATAGTGCTTCCCAGCTGTCTCAAAGCATATTTTTTGACTGAATAATGGATGTTTTTTGTTTGAATTCCAAATGATTTAAATATCGTAAGTGCTGATTTAGTAAAAGGAATTCAGCACTTACGATAGTTTATACAAAACTCTCAATAAAATTACATGCCTCATTAATTAAAGAAACAGTGAAGGAGTTGGAATAAGGTCCGAAATCGAGCGTGTGTTGAAACTGTGTTGTACCTATGCCTGGCAGGCCAACAAGGACATACGACAGCAGACACGTGGTTGTCGGCAGTAAGCACAACAGAGGTGATTATTATCACACACCAAACTAATGAAGTTACGCCTCACAGGCAAGGGCGCTCTGCTCATGAACAAAGGGGCTGGGAAGCTTCCGTGTTCACAGTCCCTGCTCGGTCGCCAGTCCGCAACTTCCTGATCACATAGGGATAAGCAAACCCGACCTAATGATTACTTACAATACAAGCCCCTGAAAAAACTAATTAAATGAAATATACTCGCTACTGGCTACTGGCTCGCTGCAATGTTTTTGGCGTGACAATTAGCCCAGTCGGGTAATTCAAAAAGAGGGCTTTACCTTACAGAAATTCTAGGCCAGATTTTTATTGCTTCACTCTTTAGGGGAGTCAGTGGTAGTTTATATTCAAAATGGCGACCAAATTCGGGCGGTGCGTTAACCGCCATTTTGAATTTAAGAGGGAATTGTTTTTGCTTAATATCTCGGCCATTTTAAACAAAAATGGTTAGGACTTAAAATTGTTGTCAATTCGATTCTCTACGGTTTATTCTGGAAAATTTTATCGTGAGATCAATATTTTTCGAATTAAGCTAGAAAAAAAAATGGCAAAGTGTAGTTATCTATCGCGTTTATTATTAACTCTAGGGCTTAAATGTATGGGATTGTAATCACAAGGGCCGGTGCAATAGATTGGACTAACTGTGGCGAGGGCCACTGCGTCGCCGCAAGCCGTCTCCTGACAGTTGCTCGGCCCTAGCGCACGGGAACCCTTCTGTTCACAGGCGAGAGAGCCAAACACCCGATCGTGCATCTTCGGTTTTTTTTTGTTCATTGTAAATAAATATGGCTGTGTTGATAAAAGGATACTAATGGTCAATTAGGTTAGGTTAGCTGCATTATAAATACTTAAAAACATTGTGGACGGTTGATTAGGTTAGGATAGCTGCATTAAAGATACGGAAAAAAGCATGAACTTCGGGGTTTTGTCTCTCTCGTCTGTGAAAAGGTTTCCCTGCGCGGACTGCAGGGAGCGAGCGCCGGTCGCGCCAAGGAGGAAGGAGCTGATACTCGCAGTGTGCCAACCTCCTTGGACCGGCCGCGATAATTGGGCGCGCGATAAGCGACGCCGGTCGCGGCGTAATGACATCCCGGGCGGCGGTCCACAGGGAAGCCAGAGAGCAGCGGCCGCGCCGCAGTTCATCAATTACAGCTTTCGATTCGCGAGAAGCTCGTACCCAAACTTTCTACTACTGACCCACAGTTGTTTCAGAGGACTGCGAGCCAATGGGAAACCCTCAACCGAACAAGTAGCCTATAGAATAACTTGCAGAAGCTGTGTGTGTTTCCTTGAAGTTGGCATTTGGGAAATGGGTTACCACTGTATAGTTGGCAGGAGTGGTTGCCAGCACAAGAGGTCCTCGGTGAACCAGCGCAGACGGCGGTGACCTCGACACGCTCTGACGGCGAGACGGCCGTGTGACAGCGTGACGCGTGTCTGCAGGCATCGCCAGTAGTGATGGGCAGAACGGTTCTTTTGGATCAGTTCCGTGGAATGATTCGTTCATCTCGGTCAATTCGTTCTTTTCTGTGTATGGGATCTGGCTCTTTTATCAGGTGTCGTAACTCGTTCATCCTTTAGAGTATTAGGTACGTGTTTTTGTATTTGAACATTGCTTTCCGTAGCCAGTGAATCACAGTTGCGTATATGAAACAAGATTATTTATATTTTATTACTTTTTAAGTTACAAATATTAATATATAGGCTATTTACACTCTAGTGACAGTAAAGTGTTTACATGTAGACCAACACATTTAGAGAAAAAAAGACAAAAATTTAATACTACTACTGCGATTCAGTATGAACAGAAACAAATGAAGTACATTAATTAACCCAAAAATGGTAAGTGTGAACATTTGTAGTTACTTTCCCTGTTATTTTTAATTCATACAGTTTTTTTTTTTTTTTAGTTTTTTATTTCCAAAATTGTGAATATGAAAAAGCAATTTTAAACCACTACTTAAAGTTGACATTTTCAGGTATAGATACTTTTCATGTTACCCTATTTTATTTGATCAGTTATCGTTTGCTCACGTGAACATGCGCACGCTCATTAATCGGCAATATGCTCTACGCCATTTTAAAGACTCGTTTGGACGGAAACGGATGTCATTCCCGTTTTCGCTAGGCATGATTTTGATTGGCCGATCGCATCCAGCATCCTAATTATTTTATAACCGGTCCTATATGCAAATTATTTGATGGAAACTTAAATCATCCAAATTGTAAAAAAAAAATGTCTGCGCTAGTGACGTTTTCGGCGACCTCATAACTCTCCAACTTTATTTGCCAGAACACGCTGGAAGGTGTCTGACAGCGTGGCAGGGCCTTAAGGGCGGTATTCCAAGACGCTCTGGTAAGGAAGCCTCTTTGGGATACAACCGTACCCTAACTCGCGGGGCGTATTCCTTGACGAGTCCTAACCGAATCCCAGTAAGATAACACATCGACAACAGTTTAATAAACGGTATCCTGCGCAAGGCTAGAAACTTTTTCCATCGAATTATAGCTGACGTTTCGCATACATCGATACAATTGTTACGGAAAAAATCATAGAGACAACAGCACCGTCGCAAAAAAATTAATCGGCTTTTCTAATATTCTCACGTACTTTTAAAGTTACGATTATTTCTTGTAATGACCATTATAATGTACAAAATGTAATCCATGATAGTTTCGCTACCATAAAGTTTCATTTGGCACAGCAGCACGCTTGGTACGACCCTAGATGTTCACGGAAGTGAATATATACCAGTTAATGGAGTCAGATGTGAGTCCACCATCTTGATAAAATCAAGGAATAAGTGAGCTCTGAGCATGCGCCGCATTCGGGCAACAGAACGGAAACGGACAGGACACAAAGTCAGTTCCCTAAAATTAAGTGACTGGCCGTAATGTATGGTTAGTAAGGTATTAGGAGCCGTAACCGATTTTCAGAACAGGGAATTTCGGTACTGGTTTTTTTTTATATTAACGGTGCAGCAGTCGATGATTGAAGTAGTAACAGATTAGAACGACTGAACCAGTTTTAGTGACCAAAAGTTAAAAGATAAACATTTGTGTTACAATTTTGTTATTGTAAAGTATCTTCTGAAGTGAACAAATCACTTTATTCTCAGTCTCAACCTTTGTCTTAAAATAAAGCTATTCATCGTGATTGAAGGCATATTGGCTTGACAACCCAGGACCCGCATCAATAGCCTGCCAGAGGACAGCATCAACTAAAAGTAACCTTAGCGCGCAATAAATATGTAATTTTATACTGTGAATGTCGAGTCCCGTAAGTACGTACCGAAAGAGCTGGGAATCGATTTCAAATTCCCGGTTTAATTTACTAATATCAAAAGTAACGGGAATTACCGATATTTTCGGGTACGGGACTGTAACCTTTGAATATATATACTGTATAGAAGTCGCCAGCCCAGGTTAAAATTTCTAATACGGTTTTGAGGTAGTTGGTTAATTCACCGCCGCAATCGCTACCATCTCTAGGGCATCGACTTGTGGTGGTCCCTAGCGGACAAGTGTCGAACTCTTCAAACACCCCTTCCCCCTCCTGTGGAACGACGTTGAGCTGCAGTGAATGATGGGTGGGGGGTGCGGGGAATGACAGCGGGCGACAGTACTGCGCTCTAACGTGTAAATAACAACTAAGACGATACAGGGAGTTACGGCAGCGCACTGCAGCGGTGAAGTTCCCAAGCTGCTCATCATACACTTCTGAAAAACGTAGAGTAAAACCTTAGCCACTCGCGACTTCTATACAGTATATATATTCAAAGCTGTAACAGTCGAACAAGAGAGACTAGCTGGAACACGCAGTCTGCGGTCTCCATCGATGTGCTCGAACACGAGAGACTAGCTGGAACACGCAGTCTGCGGTCTCCAGCGATGTGCTCGAACAAGAGAGACTAGCTGGAACACGCAGTCTGCGGTCTCCAGCGATGTGCTCGAACAAGAGAGACTAGCTGGAACACGCAGTCTGCGGTCTCCAGCGATGTGCTCGAACAAGAGAGACTAGCTGGAACACGCAGTCTGCGGTCTCCAGCGATGTGCTCGAACAAGAGAGACTAGCTGGAACACGCAGTCTGCGGTCTCCAGCGATGTGCTCGAACAAGAGAGACTAGCTGGAACACGCAGTCTGCGGTCTCCAGCGATGTGCTCGAACAAGAGAGACTAGCTGGAACACGCAGTCTGCGGTCTCCAGCGATGTGCTCGAACAAGAGAGACTAGCTGGAACACGCAGTCTGCGGTCTCCAGCGATGTGCTCGAACAAGAGAGACTAGCTGGAACACGCAGTCTGCGGTCTCCAGCGATGTGCTCGAACAAGAGAGACTAGCTGGAACACGCAGTCTGCGGTCTCCAGCGATGTGCTCGAACACGAGAGACTAGCTGGAACACGCAGACTGCGGTCTCCAGCGATGTGCTCGAACACGAGAGACTAGCTGGAACACGCAGTCTGCGGTCTCCAGCGATGTGCTCGAACAAGAGAGACTAGCTGGAACACGCAGACTGCGGTCTCCAGCGATGTGCTCGAACAAGAGAGACTAGCTGGAACACGCAGACTGCGGTCTCCAGCGATGTGCTCGAACACGAGAGACTAGCTGGAACACGCAGTCTGCGGTCTCCAGCGATGTGCTCGAACACGAGAGACTAGCTGGAACACGCAGTCTGCGGTCTCCAGCGATGTGCTCGAACACGAGAGACTAGCTGGAACACGCAGTCTGCGGTCTCCAGCGATGTGCTCGAACACGAGAGACTAGCTGGAACACGCAGTCTGCGGTCTCCAACGATGTGCTCGAACACGAGAGACTAGCTGGAACACGCAGTCTGCGGTCTCCAGCGATGTGCTCGAACACGAGAGACTAGCTGGAACACGCAGTCTGCGGTCTCCAGCGATGTGCTCGAACACGAGAGACTAGCTGGAACACGCAGTCTGCGGTCTCCAGCGATGTGCTCGAACAAGAGAGACTAGCTGGAACACGCAGTCTGCGGTCTCCAGCGATGTGCTCGAACAAGAGAGACTAGCTGGAACACGCAGTCTGCGGTCTCCAGCGATGTGATCGAACACGAGAGACTAGCTGGAACACGCAGTCTGCGGTCTCCAGCGATGTGCTCGAACAAGAGAGACTAGCTGGAACACGCAGTCTGCGGTCTCCAGCGATGTGCTCGAACAAGAGAGACTAGCTGGAACATACAGTCTGCGGTCTCCAGCGATGTGCTCGAACACGAGAGACTAGCTGGAACACGCAGTCTGCGGTCTCCAGCGATGTGCTCGAACACGAGAGACTAGCTGGAACACGCAGTCTGCGGTCTCCAGCGATGTGCTCGAACAAGAGAGACTAGCTGGAACACGCAGACTGCGGTCTCCAGCGATGTGCTCGAACAAGAGAGACTAGCTGGAACACGCAGTCTGCGGTCTCCAGCGATGTGTTCGAACAAGAGAGACTAGCTGGAACACGCAGTCTGCGGTCTCCAGCGATGTGCTCGAACAAGAGAGACTAGCTGGAACACGCAGTCTGCGGTCTCCAGCGATGTGCTCGAACACGAGAGACTAGCTGGAACACGCAGTCTGCGGTCTCCAGCGATGTGCTCGAACACGAGAGACTAGCTGGAACACGCAGTCTGCGGTCTCCAGCGATGTGCTCGAACAAGAGAGACTAGCTGGAACACGCAGACTGCGGTCTCCAGCGATGTGCTCGAACAAGAGAGACTAGCTGGAACACGCAGTCTGCGGTCTCCAGCGATGTGCTCGAACAAGAGAGACTAGCTGGAACACGCAGTCTGCGGTCTCCAGCGATGTGCTCGAACAAGAGAGACTAGCTGGAACACGCAGTCTGCGGTCTCCAGCGATGTGCTCGAACAAGAGAGACTAGCTGGAACACGCAGTCTGCGGTCTCCAGCGATGTGCTCGAACAAGAGAGACTAGCTGGAACACGCAGTCTGCGGTCTCCAGCGATGTGCTCGAACAAGAGAGACTAGCTGGAACACGCAGTCTGCGGTCTCCAGCGATGTGCTCGAACAAGAGAGACTAGCTGGAACACGCAGTCTGCGGTCTCCAGCGATGTGCTCGAACACGAGAGACTAGCTGGAACACGCAGTCTGCGGTCTCCAGCGATGTGCTCGAACAAGAGAGACTAGCTGGAACACGCAGTCTGCGGTCTCCAGCGATGTGCTCGAACACGAGAGACTAGCTGGAACACGCAGTCTGCGGTCTCCAGCGATGTGCTCGAACAAGAGAGACTAGCTGGAACACGCAGTCTGCGGTCTCCAGCGATGTGCTCGAACAAGAGAGACTAGCTGGAACACGCAGTCTGCGGTCTCCAGCGATGTGCTCGAACAAGAGAGACTAGCTGGAACACGCAGACTGCGGTCTCCAGCGATGTGCTCGAACACGAGAGACTAGCTGGAACACGCAGTCTGCGGTCTCCAGCGATGTGCTCGAACACGAGAGACTAGCTGGAACACGCAGTCTGCGGTCTCCAGCGATGTGCTCGAACACGAGAGACTAGCTGGAACACGCAGTCTGCGGTCTCCAGCGATGTGCTCGAACACGAGAGACTAGCTGGAACACGCAGTCTGCGGTCTCCAGCGATGTGCTCGAACACGAGAGACTAGCTGGAACACGCAGTCTGCGGTCTCCAGCGATGTGCTCGAACAAGAGAGACTAGCTGGAACACGCAGTCTGCGGTCTCCAGCGATGTGCTCGAACAAGAGAGACTAGCTGGAACATACAGTCTGCGGTCTCCAGCGATGTGCTCGAACACGAGAGACTAGCTGGAACACGCAGTCTGCGGTCTCCAGCGATGTGCTCGAACACGAGAGACTAGCTGGAACACGCAGTCTGCGGTCTCCAGCGATGTGCTCGAACAAGAGAGACTAGCTGGAACACGCAGACTGCGGTCTCCAGCGATGTGCTCGAACAAGAGAGACTAGCTGGAACACGCAGTCTGCGGTCTCCAGCGATGTGCTCGAACAAGAGAGACTAGCTGGAACACGCAGTCTGCGGTCTCCAGCGATGTGCTCGAACAAGAGAGACTAGCTGGAACACGCAGTCTGCGGTCTCCAGCGATGTGCTCGAACACGAGAGACTAGCTGGAACACGCAGTCTGCGGTCTCCAGCGATGTGCTCGAACACGAGAGACTAGCTGGAACACGCAGTCTGCGGTCTCCAGCGATGTGCTCGAACACGAGAGACTAGCTGGAACACGCAGTCTGCGGTCTCCAGCGATGTGCTCGAACAAGAGAGACTAGCTGGAACACGCAGACTGCGGTCTCCAGCGATGTGCTCGAACAAGAGAGACTAGCTGGAACACGCAGTCTGCGGTCTCCAGCGATGTGCTCGAACAAGAGAGACTAGCTGGAACACGCAGTCTGCTGTCTCCAGCGATGTGCTCGAACAAGAGAGACTAGCTGGAACACGCAGTCTGCGGTCTCCAGCGATGTGCTCGAACAAGAGAGACTAGCTGGAACACGCAGTCTGCGGTCTCCAGCGATGTGCTCGAACAAGAGAGACTAGCTGGAACACGCAGTCTGCGGTCTCCAGCGATGTGCTCGAACAAGAGAGACTAGCTGGAACACGCAGTCTGCGGTCTCCAGCGATGTGCTCGAACAAGAGAGACTAGCTGGAACACGCAGTCTGCGGTCTCCAGCGATGTGCTCGAACACGAGAGACTAGCTGGAACACGCAGTCTGCGGTCTCCAGCGATGTGCTCGAACAAGAGAGACTAGCTGGAACACGCAGTCTGCGGTCTCCAGCGATGTGCTCGAACAAGAGAGACTAGCTGGAACACGCAGTCTGCGGTCTCCAGCGATGTGCTCGAACACGAGAGACTAGCTGGAACACGCAGTCTGCGGTCTCCAGCGATGTGCTCGAACAAGAGAGACTAGCTGGAACACGCAGTCTGCGGTCTCCAGCGATGTGCTCGAACAAGAGAGACTAGCTGGAACACGCAGTCTGCGGTCTCCAGCGATGTGCTCGAACAAGAGAGACTAGCTGGAACACGCAGACTGCGGTCTCCAGCGATGTGCTCGAACACGAGAGACTAGCTGGAACACGCAGTCTGCGGTCTCCAGCGATGTGCTCGAACACGAGAGACTAGCTGGAACACGCAGTCTGCGGTCTCCAGCGATGTGCTCGAACAAGAGAGACTAGCTGGAACACGCAGTCTGCGGTCTCCAGCGATGTGCTCGAACAAGAGAGACTAGCTGGAACACGCAGTCTGCGGTCTCCAGCGATGTGCTCGAACAAGAGAGACTAGCTGGAACACGCAGTCTGCGGTCTCCAGCGATGTGCTCGAACAAGAGAGACTAGCTGGAACACGCAGTCTGCGGTCTCCAGCGATGTGCTCGAACAAGAGAGACTAGCTGGAACACGCAGACTGCGGTCTCCAGCGATGTGCTCGAACACGAGAGACTAGCTGGAACACGCAGTCTGCGGTCTCCAGCGATGTGCTCGAACACGAGAGACTAGCTGGAACACGCAGTCTGCGGTCTCCAGCGATGTGCTCGAACAAGAGAGACTAGCTGGAACACGCAGTCTGCGGTCTCCAGCGATGTGCTCGAACAAGAGAGACTAGCTGGAACACGCAGTCTGCGGTCTCCAGCGATGTGCTCGAACACGAGAGACTAGCTGGAACACGCAGTCTGCGGTCTCCAGCGATGTGCTCGAACAAGAGAGACTAGCTGGAACACGCAGTCTGCGGTCTCCAGCGATGTGCTCGAACAAGAGAGACTAGCTGGAACACGCAGTCTGCGGTCTCCAGCGATGTGCTCGAACAAGAGAGACTAGCTGGAACACGCAGTCTGCGGTCTCCAGCGATGTGCTCGAACAAGAGAGACTAGCTGGAACACGCAGTCTGCGGTCTCCAGCGATGTGCTCGAACAAGAGAGACTAGCTGGAACACGCAGTCTGCGGTCTCCAGCGATGTGCTCGAACAAGAGAGACTAGCTGGAACACGCAGTCTGCGGTCTCCAGCGATGTGCTCGAACAAGAGAGACTAGCTGGAACACGCAGTCTGCGGTCTCCAGCGATGTGCTCGAACAAGAGAGACTAGCTGGAACACGCAGTCTGCGGTCTCAAGCGATGTGCTCGAACAAGAGAGACTAGCTGGAACACGCAGTCTGCGGTCTCCAGCGATGTGCTCGAACACGAGAGACTAGCTGGAACACGCAGTCTGCGGTCTCAAGCGATGTGCTCGAACAAGAGAGACTAGCTGGAACACGCAGTCTGCGGTCTCCAGCGATGTGCTCGAACACGAGAGACTAGCTGGAACACGCAGTCTGCGGTCTCCAGCGATGTGCTCGAACAAGAGAGACTAGCTGGAACACGCAGTCTGCGGTCTCAAGCGATGTGCTCGAACAAGAGAGACTAGCTGGAACACGCAGTCTGCGGTCTCCAGCGATGTGCTCGAACACGAGAGATTAGCTGGAACACGCCAGTGGCTGGAGGCCACGCAGTCTGCTGAGGGCTTGTTTGCGGGCGATAAGGCGCATCCTTTACGACCCTGGATCCGCGCTGCGTCGCGCTAGGGCGAGACGCCATCTTCCTCTGGCGCGAGCTACGCGGCTCACGTCTGCCTGGCAGTTCCATCAGAGACCGCACAAACTTAAAACACTCATACCTTTGCGAACTTCTGCTGTTCGGTCACTGTGCCTGGAATGCACCCAGCAAATGTTTACATGCTTGATTTGTCGGCAACTACTCACATTAAGGCTGGATTGCCGCCAACACACGCTGCCAGAATCACAAACAATGCTACACAGTTTAAACACACAAATGGTCTGGAAATCTTTCGCGAAAAATGCGTGGCGTTACCAATGGCTATCTTGCGCACGGCCGCCAATCACAAGGAAATAATCGCTAGCGGGGACATACCTTGCTGCAGTCTAACGAGAGACCAGAGGCTCGTTGGAATATACTATAGAAGTACGTAATTCGCCTGAAAATAACTGCGTAGTGTAGAGAGTGAGTTTACTGTGATTTGCGTGCTATCCTGTCATTACATATTTTCGCGATAAACCATCTGTTTTGATATTGCTTTTGCTGAGGATTTTTCGCTGGCTCAGTAATCCTAATAAACTGTGGCCCAATCGCAAAAGTAGCACAACGGTATAACCGTGTTTGAATTCTATGCTGTCGCAAAAAAAATTCTCTGGGGCTGGAAAAATTCGCGAGTTCATTGACCTACAGGATGGACTAACAGACTCCTGCACATTGGCTGTTGACTGAGTGTTGTATAGACTGGCTTGTCTGTGTTTCGACACTTCTCTGGCCCAGGATCTCTCATTGGCCCAGAGTCTTCCACGTATAACGTGAGCCAATATCTCACGTTATGCCTATCACGAAATGAATCCGCAAATTTTTTCGGTCTCTAGTTATTACTTTTCAAACAAATCTTCTAAGCAATTTAGTGTCCCAGATTAATAATAGAAAACCCATAAAACCTACACCTAATGAGACTGATCACTGGAGTGTGACTAGCGCCTGGTCTGCCGTGGCTGTGGTGGTGGCTACAGACAGGGAAAACTCCCGGATTCATTTCGTGACACGCTAACATTCATACAACTGTACTTCTCCGCTGCTCGTATCATTGGCCCTCGATCTATCTGAAGGTCTCTGGTCAGTAAGAAGTACCGAGTCACAGGCTACTCCAGTCGGCAGCCAATGAACAGATGACTATTGGCCATGCAAGGAAGGGTGTGCGGAGTCCATCCTGGAGGTCACTGAACCCGCGAATATTTTCGGGGTTCAATGACCTCTAGCATGAACTCCATAGTTCTACGTACACTCAGTCAAATGTCACCCACTCATTGGCTGCTGTCTTGTGAGACGTCCCAACGTAGCAGTCTGTGATTTGATGCTGCTTTAGTTGAGTTTTTCTCATTGGCCCAGAGTCATCCAGGTGAGTTGCGAGCCAATAGCAGAGGCAGCACTGAGGGTATAACTATTTGAATTCTAGGCTATCGCGAAATGAATCCGCGAATTGTTCCGGTCTCTGCCTATCAGGAATTGAAAAGAGTCTAATGTGCGCGGTGACAGAAGGGCGCAGACTTGCCCGACGGTGCCTCTGGTCGGCCCACAGCCTGCACGTGTTTCCGGCTGGAGCACTTCCGGTCGGGCAGGGGGGGGGCAGCTGTCCGGGACCCCACGCCGCCACGCAGTCGCATGTTCACTGAGTCAGGCATCAGTGGCCAGTGACCAAAAAAATTATGTTTTTGAAATAATCCATGAAAACAACACATTAAAGGGCCTCATGGCTCCTGGGACCACCTGTACGATAGTTTACCCGCTAATTAATTTCATTATTTGATAGTGTTTACATGTATGTATATTCAAGGGCAGGTAATTATCGCATTAGAATGCAGCAAGGTATGCCCTGTTCGGCCGGGCCATTCCGCACTGGATGGCTATGACTGGTGTGCTGACAGCAGAACTGCACCTGGACTACGGTACAAAGTTTTAACACGTTTGGAGATCTTTTCGCGAAAAATGCATAGCCCTACAAATAGGTCTACTTTATGAACCAGTTTCAGAACCTCCGCAAAACCTTTTAATAAAATTTTCTTGCTGATCTTTTTATACCACAGCGTCCTTTTTATATAAGTAAAATAAACACAATAAGAATTAGATACGCCTATCAGAAGGAACGTGCCGATTTTAAGTTAGAAGGATAAAACTGTATTCAGAAATAATGTCCACATTATTGAAGTGGGGAGTCTCCAATATTTGTATTTAATGTGCGACTATACATTAAAGACAGTCATCAAAAAAACCAACTGCAAGTCAGTTACGGGCTGATAGTAGTTTAAATTCAGCGACTCTGCGCGGTTACTGTCAATTTCGTTACTTTTGCGAAACGTCCGCGCCTTCGTGCCCAGCAGGCATCTGCACGGAGCTGTCATTCAGCTCACGTCAACTCATGTGTGTGCGTTTACTAACGGTTCACCAAGGCACACGCTTGTTTTCTCACGATATGCTTTAAGTTTTCTATATTTCATTAAAGGGTAAAAGCTTTTAAATATGACCTGTGTTTAATTTTTTAATGTAGTACCTATTGAAAAACTACATTACGTGTTAATTGCCTCTAGTCATTCAATAATCTTCCCTTTCTGTGGATTTAATTCAATATACGCCAGGATGACAACAATATTGGCAGTGCAATTCGTATGAGGCTGCACAACTGAACAGACTTCGCAGCAACATCGGCATGCTACAGTTCAGACGTGCCTAACATCTATTCGCGATCAATTTAATCCCCCATTAGCGCTGGGAAACTGGCCCAACAGTGGTTGCTACTGCAGGCCAACAACTTGAATTATGTTAAACAGATGCACGTGGCCAGAACGTGGCAAGCTAAGCCACGGCTCGCTACTGAAACTATCGGCCTCGTCAATATGACGCTATGCCCCCGGGCATATTGTCTTTGCGCCACGGACTCTGCAGCAATGCTAGGAGGAACAGAGGGCAAAGAGCGATGAAAGTGTTTCACCGTAGGCGCATGAAAACAGAATTCATACAGCGTTACAGAGTCAGTGAGTGTGTGTGTGTGTGTGCAGTTCTACGGCGAACTCAATACAGTCCCACGTCATGCTGTCTGTGCTGTCTGTGTTGTCTGTGAGCGCCTCGTGACGTCACTGGCGTCCGGCGCTCCGGGTCGCTGGTTCGAGTCCCGCCTCGCGCTACAATCACTAACTGCTTCATTCCTGCGACGACCAAATATCTTAAAGTGACTCCAACCATTTACATTTATTAACCTATGCAGACTAGACTAACAAATAGCATTTTGGTCATATAAAAAAAATCATTATCTTGTCACCACAAAAATAACATATACGTATTTTGACACGTTCTGAACCTGACAAAATATTTTTGAGGCATTTATTATTACCTCCAAGTATGCAGCATTGTTCTGTCTTATTCGTTAGCCTATTTCACAGTTGGAAAAAATGTATATTTATTTTTCATTAATATATTTAATATTTAAACATGATTGTAATACTCTACATTCCCTCCATTGAAACCGGAATTGGCAGGCCTACAATTTTTAAAGAATTTTAAAAATCATCAAATGTTTATTTATTTCGTAAGAGGGCTCGACCATGGCTATTATTATAGTCATGTGATAGGCTACAGTTTAAAAGACGGTAAGTATATGCCTATTCTATTCTTTTCCTGTAACATTCAAACACTCAAAACATAGCACTGGAATTTAAAAAAAAACTTATGTACGTACATTTACTAGGAATAAAGGATATTTTTCTATATGTATGTAGGTATTCTATAACTTTCAAATGTCTATAGCCATTGTGGTGAAAATTACTGAATTATATATTTTTATTTTTAAATTTCATTTGAAAATTAACTAAGACCAAAATAATACATTTGCCAACAATATATATAACCAAACCACAGCAGCAAACTCTATAGCCTATTCATAGCTGTTCAACGCACAGATTGTTCCTCGCGAATCGTACTACGTCAACGGGGAAAATTATTTGGCGGAAGTAACTGCAAATTGCAAATTATTTTATGATTGCGCAACGGAAAATTTTGCAAACCAGTAGCGTGGTAGAACGTTACGAGTGTGAGGCTACGTTAAATAAAATAAAAAAAATGCAAAGGCATGGAGGATGTCGAACATACCCACCACATATTAGCGGAATATTGTAGCTGGTCCTACCTACTAATAAAAAAACTTATAAACCAAACTTTATTTCAAACTGAGTTTAAAAAGCAGGGCATTGACTAACTTTTGGACAGCCTGTGCAAGACAAAAATAACAATCACGTTAAAAAAAAATACGGATACTAGTGTTTATACAACCTACTGAAACTTAAAATTGTTTCGCAAAAATAACCACTGCCCCTAACAATAGGTTCTACCCCATTAACATTTAGGCCTTTAACGTCAACGAGATGAACTAAATGTTTACGCCTCGAAGTTTCTGTCGGAAATTAAGTGACGGCGGTTCAAGCTGCGACCACTCAAGCAACCACATGACAGCTCACAGCGATGCGTTAAGTTATTCTAGAACCTAAGTTACGCAATTTGAACTTGTTGCAGCGTAATGTTGAAGGCATTTAAATGTGCGGCCGAAACTCCACACATAGCATGACTAAGAAAAATTATAAAAATATCGAATTTTCCAGTTAAACAAAAAAAATTAAAAAAACAATGACATCGCTACTAAAGTATTGCGACCTTATCTTCACTCCGGGCCGGCGGCTTTGTGCCGAAATTAACATTTTTATGTCAGTAAGACATCAGAAAGTTCTAAATTCCTTATGTAAATGCTTTAGTAGTTAGTAATATCACATAAAAAGTAACAATATAAACTTGAATATTTTAAAATTGCGACTTAATCTACGTGCATATGACTAAACGTAGTACAAGCAACCAGTTGAAACAAATAAAAACTCGAGAAAAGTTTTAAAACTCACTAAAAAAAAACTTTTACCAAAAAATATGCAATGGAAACTTACCACGGATATCCCAAAGTGTAGGAAAATTCGTGCGGTGCGTGAAAAATCTGCGAAATATCCGAAGGCCGTAGCGGAGTCGGGTGGTTGCGTCACAACTTGTTAAATTTTCGCGGACGCAGACGGAGCCGCCGGGTGCTGGGGCTCTGCGGCGGGGGTGCGGGCGTCGCGCGCGAGGGGTTGCAGCCCCAAACCACCGGGAAATGTGCGCCGGCGCGCGGCTTCTCGCGATATTCGGGCGCGGAGTCGGGCGCACTGACGGCCAAGTCGCACACCAAGATGGCGCGCCGGCAGGTCGCTGGCGTGACGTCACGGGCGGCTGCGCGCGCACCACGGCCAGCTGCGCGCGCAGCCGCGCCGCTGATCGCTTCCAGATTCTCCTTCGCTCCCGTCACGTGTTCTGCTGCGGCGCTAGTCATTCATAAATCTCAAATCAGTTCCGGCCGCGTAGCAGTTGGCATTGTCTGTCAAAATACATACTGTTACGAACCTGGTTGTACCGTCACAATCTTTCTCCTTAACGTTCGTGAACTGCGTTTTGCCAATTGCAGCTTCCAACTAGCTTAAAATTTCCAATTTTGCAACTAGTTAATTTTTATATTTATAAATTAAATTATAAATGCATGCAATGAATGCAATTTTTACTTTAGCAAATACACACATTATATGCTCGTAAACTCAATTTTCATAACATAGGCATGAGTAATTTTTTTATGAAGAATGTCAAGTTACCGTTTTAAACAATAATGTGAAGCGGTGGCGTAAGTATGCCTACAATATCGTTCTTTGGATATCATTATGTAAAATAGGCTATATATACACACATTGTATCGCTACTAAACAGCATATCAAAATGTACACACTTTATCAGGGAGTAAAGAAGCTGACCCATGTAGGTACCTATACGTCCATATAACTGATGAGACTCAGAGACACTGCAATAAGATAATCATAGCCAATAAGCCTTTAGTATATTATTTTATAAGGATTATTGTGATACTTAGTTGACAACATTAATCTTATTTCTTCACATCTTACAGTTCGATATGTCTCGGGCTCCGAGTGGCAGCCTGGCGCACGTGTGCTGTGGACGACTCAAGTGGTGCGAGGCAGTAAGTTGAGGCAGTGGGGACTACCATTGTCTAGTAGGGAGAGTAAACTGTGGACTTAATGAAAATGTCAATTAAATTTTGTGGACAGTCATTCAAATTGTTATAATTAAATTAATAGTGTAAATATTGGCTGATAAATAAATTTGAAAATAATTAATGGAGCTATTATTTTTGGATCTAGGTTCCCCCGCATGTGTAAAAGTTTAATTATTTTAATTTAAACATATCACAAAACGAACCCACGATTTTTTTCTGTCTGTAGTCATGTGTCATTTACAAAAAAAAATGTTCTTTGTCCGTCGTGTTTTGTTCTTGTGACGGACAGCGGCTCTGCGACGGCGTGTCCGTGCATCACCCAGCAGCTCGGCAAGTTACAAGCACAGAAGTAGAAATGTAGAGAAGTTTTGTATTGTTCTAATTTTTTTCAATTTTTTTGGACTGAATTTTTTTTTAAAAACTGGAAATAATGGATTTTAGAGAATTTTTGACAAATTTCTAAGGTAAATTAATGGTCACGGTCAAAGGTCAAGGTCATCAATCAATATGACCGCCCTGACATCACAATCCAAGATGGCGGCCGGCGCCTCGGCACCTCCGCCTTGCGTATGTGCTCGGACCGGCATTTATATCTACTACTAATATGGGTACTAACAATAAACATACAAACACTACCCCAAGATTAACGGAAAAAGGGGTAAGTACCTAAGTTTTTAAAACTTTAAATGAACACTTCCGATTCTATAAGTGATAATGAGTAGCGAGGAGAGAGTCTCGCTCGGCGAGCGGCCAGGGTTGCCAACTGTCACGAGTGCTGACCTCCACGTGTCTCTTGCACCGAACACACTGGCCCTAGTCCCTGCTGCTCGCACGGCTGCTAGGCGGTGCAGTCGGGTGGCGGGTGTAGAGGGGTGCTTGCAACAACCTGTACCGGGGGTTTAGTCCAAACAAGTGAGTTGTCTGCGAAGTCGGTTTACGGACGATAACTTTACGTGATAACGTCATAAGAAAACATTCATGAAAAATTGCATACTTTTTAATTTTCAAATATTATTTACAGTTTTTGCAAATTTAAAATAAAATATTTTGTTTAAATATAATCACGAACAATTAGGTAAAAAGCCCGCCTTAACCTGTTTGATATTATAGAAGATTTTCTCGCACGGTGGTTGGCGGAACGTGACAATTTTTCGTGCGTGCAGCCTGCGTTCATCGATTTACAAGACGTTATCGCGTCAAAAGGAACTGCTCGCCGCGAACAGACGCCGGCGTGGTGCCGGTGGTCGCTGCGGCAGTCGCGGGGCGGTGAATGGACCGCGGGAAGCTGTGTGTAGTGGGGAGCAGGGGGGGGGGGGAGGGGCGCATGCCTGCACGGAGCGCGCTCCGCCTGCCCTGGCCTGCCCTATCCCTGACCGGCTGCACTTGGCAACACTGCAGCACCACTCCAGCGCTGGGAAGCCTTCATTTCACAGACGAGAGAGCCACACCCGAAGTTACCCGGAGTTCATGCTCGCTTTTTTTTTTTTCCGTACCACACCAGGCGTATTTATTTGGGGGAAACCGTTTACATGATTTCACAGTATCTTTAATGTAGCTATCCTAACCAAATCAACCGTCCACAATGTTTTAAAGTATTTATAATGTAGCTAACCTAACCTAATTGACCATTAGTTATCATGAGTTACAATGAACAAAAAAAAAACCGAAGGTGCACGATCGCGGGTTTGGCTCTCTCGTCTGTGTAAAGAAAGAAGGCTTCCCTCCAGCGCTGGTTCATCGCCTGCCCGCACACGTGTCCTGGCTTCCCCCCTTGCCCCCCGTATACGGCACTCGGAAGGAGTCATCTCGGGAACATGAAACGGAAGTCGATGGACGAACATGTGACACGTATGCGGCCGACCCACATGTAGCAACATAAGCCCGCATGTAGTCACTTTTAGAAAACATTGCTCGAGTGTTGATTGATGTTATTCAGCTTGAAGCTGGTCTGTATTATGAAGGGCTTGTTGATTTAGGGCGGGAAGGTGGGTGCTAGGTGCTTCAGTACCGCGAGTCACTGGCCGTGCGGCCCCGACACAGTGTCCGCGCCGTGCGGGGTGGGCCCAGTCTGGGGCGGAGCCCTGGGGACTAGTGCCAGGGGCCGTGTATCCGCCACGGGGGCACACGCCTGTATCCAGGCGGGGGCGGTCTGCGTGCTGGCTTCAAGGAGCACTGGGGCAGGTCGTGAGTTATCACATTCATACAAAACTGAAGTACTACTTATGGTAGTGTAAAGAAGCTTTAGCGTGCAGTCACAACCCTCGCCGTGCAAGTGCAAGTGGAACAAACATGGCACCTAACAGCACGGGCGCAGGACCGGGCAGGTTGCAGGGTGGCGGTGTATGAGCCTGGGCTTGAAGCCCCTAACTGAGGAGACCCGTTTGCTTGTAAAAGCATGACTGTAAAACGTGTTTCATGTGAAAATTATGCCTAACGGAAAACTTTCTGTATATTGTAAAGTTTCCTTCTTATTACATGCATATAGGCCAAATATGAGCAATATTCAATACACAAGTAGGTACCCCATTCAGAGATGACTTGTGTTTCGTTTAAATACCCAACCCCTTTGCGAATCATACATCTTGAGCCCCCGCCAAATAGCATATGTTAATATTTCGTTATTATCTTGCGTTACATTCTAATGACATCAAGGCATCGACAAACTATGAGAATATAAAATTTACATCTAAAATTGTTTGTAATATCACTTATTTACAGCGAAATTTCGTCACTAATAAAAACTTTATTGTCGCGACAGAATAAGTGGTGGTTTCAATTCTAAAAAAATATTTTCGGTTGCTCATGAAACTGTAAGTACTGCCAGGCACAATCTCTGTTGGTGCCGAAGGCCCTGGCTGCCACCTGGGTCCGGGAACCTCCTGTTGACAGGAGTGTTTAGCGGCCACCTTCCCCGTCGCGACTGCATTCCTGCGGTCCAGGTGCGCCTCATTAGTGCACACGCCTACATGCCACGCAGTCTGGGAAGGGACTGGTGGGTGGAGTCAGACTCAGAAGTGAGCCCGCCCTGGCTGCCACCTGGGTCCGGGAACTTCCTGTTGACAGGAGTGTTTAGCGGCCACCTTCCCCGTCGCGACTGCATTCCTGCGGTCCAGGTGCGCCTCATTAGTGCACACGCCTACAGGCCACGCAGTCTGGGAAGGGACTGGTGGGTGGAGTCAGACTCAGAAGTGAGCCCGCTCTGGCTGCCACCTGGGTCCGGGAACCTCCTGTTGACAGGAGTGTTTAGCGGCCACCTTCCCCGTCGCAACTGCATTCCTGCGGTCCAGGTGCGCCTCATTAGTGCACACGCCTACAGGCCACGCAGTCTGGGAAGGGACTGGTGGGTGGAGTCAGACTCAGAAGTGAGCCCGCCCTGGCTGCCATTGGGTCCGGGAACTTCCTGTTGACAGGAGTGTTTAGCGGCCACCTTCCCCGTCGCGACTGCATTCCTGCGGTCCAGGTGCGCCTCATTAGTGCACACGCCTACAGGCCACGCAGTCTGGGAAGGGACTGGTGGGTGGAGTCAGACTCAGAAGTGAGCCCACCCTGGCTGCCACCTGGGTCCGGGAACCTCCTGTTGACAGGAGTGTTTAGCGGCCACCTTCCCCGTCGCAACTGCATTCCTGCGGTCCAGGTGCGCCTCATTAGTGCACACGCCTACAGGCCACGCAGTCTGGGAAGGGACTGGTGGGTGGAGTCAGACTCAGAAGTGAGCCCGCCCTTGGCCGCCTTGGTGTGCCTCACTAGAAGAATGTGCCTACAGGAGGGCCTGGAGGGTGAGGTCACGCTTACATTTCCTTTCTGTCTTGCCTAATTTCAAAAGTTACCACCGTAATTTATCTAAGGTTCCTCTAGAGAATTATAATAGATCCAAATGTTGTTTTAATGCTAGTATCATGTAGGATTTTTCTTAAGGTCCATGATAAATACTCGGCCCCAAAATTTACCACAAATGGAACTATCTTTCTGGCCCCAGGGCGTAAGGAATCTCGTGTAATGTTGAATTCCCTTTTCAAAACTTACTGATTAAAGGCAGCTTTAAGATTTAAAATGATAAAAAACCTTTTCTGACTTAAATATTGGAAAAAAAATCTCAATTTTAGATAAGGTTTTCATTCCACATGGATCTCATTATTAATAATTCTATAATCCATAACCATTCTGAGTTCCCTAGGGTTTTTATTTTTAACTAAGAAAGCGGAGAAACGTATACAGTATTATAAAATGTAATAATTCTTTCATTTTTCAGATAATTTCTTTAAAGGCTTACCTTTTTGCATTTTCTCATTGATGATGCACACATTTCCTAGGAATCTAGGATGTAACGTCAAATTTTGAGCTAGAGTACATTTACTAACTTTAGTAAAAGAAAATTTTATCATTTCCTGAATTAGTACATTTACTAACTTTAGTGGTAACAACATCATTAAACTCATTGATTATTTTCTGACTTTAACCACTTCTCGCGAGCTCTCCAAACTACCGCACCAGGGACTTTTCCTGCAATGGGTGCCCTGTACATACACCAAGTAACTGGCTCCTGGGCCTCTACCATAAACTGAAGTTGGGGTAGAGTGGTTTTCTTCTGCACGTTTACACAATACTGCCGCTTCAAGCATACATGTCAAAATCAGGCGAAGTAAACAATGATGTCAACATTTGTTCATGTAAGGCATTTCAAAAAGCTAGTTAGTTGGTTAAAACTTTATTTTCTCAAATTTTAAAACATGATACTTGTTGAATAATCTGTAGATATCTACTGATAACTAGATCCCTGCAAAACTAATGCTGTTTTGCGATTGATTATCTTTAAATGTATTGTGCAATTGATTTTGACTAGCTTTATTACTGAATCAAGTGTTATTTGACACGCCCAGAGAAACCGGAAGCCAGTAACAAAACTTAGAACATTCACGGGACTGAATAAATAACCTTTTCTTCGTCAAAATCTGCAGTCCCTTGTAACTTTAAAGTGTGATGTTTGGAATGATGTGGTTGTTTTTGGGCCGAGTCGCGTGCCCGCCAGAGCCTGCAGGTACAGCGATGGCCAGATGGACCCGGGTCAGTGCGCGGACATGAATAATTCCCGCGCCGTGTGACCTCGGCGGCCCAGGCCTCATCTGCATCGCGACTCTGCAGCCAGAGGTCGCGCGAGCAGTCCTGCAGTCTCCTCGTCGACCACGCTCTACAACAGCTGCACGCTTCCAGTCATTTACACTCTTCCAAACACAACTACTCATCCGCCCTCGACAGTATTCTTAAATGCTTCAATTAAAGACCCCACTCTGATATAGATATCACGTGGTTTTCCCAGGGGATTCGCTCACCGCATGTGGCCCGGGCAGTCTCCTATGTCTGACCGAGGTAAGTCCCTCACCCTGCCCTGGTGTTGCCCCCTCGGGGAAAACCACCACACGAGTCCCCACATGCGACCCATTCACTGATACACGCATTTTCAAACATGGGTATTTAAATATTTTATGTACAAAAATATTTTTTTTTATGTAATTTTTCTCGTTTGATTAAGCTTTATTTATAACATGGTGGGATGATACTGCTACAATTACACAAAACTAACAAATATTATTGCAAAACTCGGCGACCCCGGAGAAACCCCCGGATGGCCTCCGCATGGGGAGCCTAGAAAAGAAACGGGCTCCCCATTTGGAAGCCACCCTGCAAGGTTATATGTTTCCACCCACCGTCTCTTTGGTAGCCTGACTTGTCGCAAGGGATTGTATTCCTATCAGACTAATGCCACCATCTGCCTGAGACAATCAGCCTTGGAGGAGCCGGGGCGCGAACCCGGGTCCTACAAGTCACAAGGCAGGCGCTCTACCCCAGAGCCAGAGGGTAGAGCGGCGACCTGCAGTCTTCTCAACACTGACACGAGTTTACTGTGGTTTGATTTGTCATTAACACGTGCTTACGTCTGGCAGTTGGTTTGGGAAGCAATAATGTCCTATGTACGGTATTCAAAATACGTACTTGGAGGGAGGATTCGTCGCCATTTTTAATCGAATGACCTCAACGGGTTCGAACTGAGGACTCCATGACATACCAAATTTAATAAAGTATTTTTTATAATTTTTGTTGGATGTAAATTACGGATTTTCATGGCAAAGGCGAAGTCACTATTCAAAATTATGGAAGGTTCTAGAAACCACGATGGCTAGTGTGACGTAAACAAGCTTTTTATTTAAATTTTATTTAAATTTTAATTTAATTTTTTAATTGATAAATACATTTTTACTCTCGCCGGGAATCGAACCGTGGTCCGAGATGGGTTAAGTAACTAAATATCTGAAGTTGGAAAAAATTTATTTTTTTATTTTTGCGGGTTTTTCCGAACTTTTGGTCAAAAATTAAAAAATTTCAAGTTTACGCTCAAGGTCAAGATCATGACCTCGACGGCTTAGGGAGGCTTGTCGATGGGAAATTAAAGTTTCTTTTATGAATTTTCGAATTTTCTAAGGCAAATGTATTTTGTGGCATTTCGAATGTCGATTTTTTGAATTTTTGAGGAATAAAACGGGAATTTTCTCTTTTGAAGTAGAGATATTTTTAGGAATTTTGAGCAATTTTGACACCATTACCTCGTTTAGGGTAAAATTTCAATCCGGATTGAACCTGGAGTGGAGTGAACTCGGAGTGAATGTGTAATGAACATATACTGACGAAATGCGTTTATGATCAATTTCACAATCCAGATTGAAATGTAAACAAGATCGAAGTTGGAGTCAACATGGACTGAAAATGTTGTGGTGCGATCTAACCTTTTTTTCCGTCCAGCAATATTAAAATATGTTTTTCAATCATTACGTCCAACAATAACTCTACTTCCATCTCTGTTCACACATTCCTCTGCTCTTTTTTTTTTTGCCATTTTCACAAATTATGCCTGAAATGCAACGAGACCAATAACAAACAATGCAATATGGCGGCGGCTTGCTCGTGCGTGTTTTCTTTTCACTCCAGTCCGTGTTTAAAGTAAAATCTCAATCCGGATTCTTCAGTCCAGTCCACCTCAGCAAGTGGAGTGGATTATCTCACTTCACTCCAACTTCAGTCCACAACAAAGTGTTTTAAGTAAAATTTCAATCTAGATTCCTCACTCCACTCCAGGTTCAATCCGGATTGAAATTTTACCCTAAACGAGGTACATGATGGTCGCCTTGACGTCACTATCCAAGATGGCGGCCGACATTTTGAATCCTCACCCTGGACCCAGTTTCCGGAGCCCCATTCCTATACTACTAACAATATTTTATGGAAATCTTTCAGGATATTTTTAATTATTTTTGGTTATTGCATGCATTCAGGTCTAAAATAAGGGCAGCATATAACATACAAGCAGCCTAACCAGAGATGACGTGTCGGTTACCCACACGTCCTCTTGTGCCCCTGGACTCCAGATGCTCTGCATACTCAGGCAAGCGTCGCCTGTTCATTGGCTGCTGACTTAAGGGCCGTCTCAACTGGGATACTTGGGATTCAATACTTGTTTGGTTGAGGTGCTCTAATTGACCCACAGTCCTCCAGATTAACAGTGAACCAAAAGCAGAAGCAGTTCAAAAGCATATTTATTTGAATTTCAGTACTTCAAGAATTAAATCCAACATTTCCCCCCCCCCCTGTCTCTAGTTATCAAACGCGCCCTGGACACGAACCAATGGCAAACGCCTAAAACACATTCGAGCGAGTCAGTGGTGACAGTGGTGACAGTGAACTGTCTTCAACTCCACTGCACACGTGACCTGGCGCCAGAAAACCACGTAAATGCTAGGAAATATGACTACAAGTAACCGCCCTTAGCGAAAGATTTGCGTCACACTACATTTACCAAATTTTTTTTTAACCCTAACAATTATTTATTGTTTGTATCCAAAAATTTTGATTACGACAGTTTCAAGTTAGTGACCGAAGTAGACAGCGTTTTACTACTGCAATTATTTCACGCCGTGGAATAACAGACTCACGAACTGATTTCCATATGACTTCAGACGTAAACGTATTAGCAGTTAAACTCTCAAGTTTCAGAACGTATAATGTTACACGTTTTATGCCTTATTTTTGAAAGGCGAAACCTGAATATAAGTCACATGGAGGGACCTAATGCTGGCGAACTGTGCAAACAAACATCGGTGCAGGCAGGCGGCCGGAAGTGGTGGCCGGGCGAGCCCGCGGCGCCGCGCATGCGCAGACTCGTCTAGTCGCCGCTGCCCGCGTGGGAGGCGCAGTTCCGCCGCCCACCGCCAGGCGCGCCTCCTGCGGCATTCCGGAGCCAGCGAACCGAGCAGCGAAGCCGTGGCAAGCCGTGTTCTCAGTTCGTGGATGGAATCTTGGGTCACGGGAACAATGCGCACAAAAACTGCGCGGTAACAAATACGTGGGCCTAAATATAAACTGCATGTTTGAATTAATAACCGTCAAACAAGTGAGTCATGCATGGCGCACGCTGGTAGCAAGCACATTTTTGAGTAAATATTAAATAAAATTGTGTCGCTCTTAGGAGATACAAGTTACAATGTTTGAAACGTTTTTATATTGATTGTTCATGCCTAGAACATTCAAAAATGCATAAAAGCACACGTTTGTTGAAAATTAGATTACCACATGCAAACAAACGAAGTCAAGTGTCCTTGTAAATATCAGACGATTTAGGGCAGTATTCCAGGACGTTCGGGTGAGGTAGCGAATAAGCACTGCCTTGTTGGGACACAACCGTAACCTAACTCGCGGGGCGCATTCAGAATGTACTCCAGTGACGTAACAGATCGGCGACCTGCGCGAGGCATGGAACTGGCTCCAACGCATCGCAGCTGAAGTTTCGCGTCCATCGATACAATAATATTGTAAACGGCAAAAATCCTAGAGATAGCAGCATCATCGCACAAAAAAAAAAAAGACTTTCTTATTTCCTCAAGTACTTTTTAAGTTGCGATTATTTATTGTTATAACCATTGAAGTTTACAAAATTTATTCCAGGATAGTTTCGCTAACATAAAGTTTCATTTGGTACACCAATACAATTAGTACGTCCCCCGATGTTCACGAAATTAAATATATACGAGTTAGTGAAGCCAGTCGCTGGTCCGCTATTTGGACCAAATCAATGAAAAAGTGAGCTGTGCGCATGCACGGAAGTTTGGGAATAGATATGTCATGGATACGACACCAAAATCCATTCCTTAAGAATCCAGGACTGGCCGTGTCCGATCTTGCTATAGGAATACGGTTAGGGTACAGGTACTACAGTTGCAGCATATTCAACACCTAACCTTTATTTTTATGTCTTGGAATACCTGCCTTAGACAGTTCCACTCAAAAATTCTAAGCCGATGACTAGTAGTTGCACAAGGCGTGGTGTTGTGTGCACCAGTAGTTGCACAAGGCGTGGTGTTGTGTGCACCAGTAGTTGCACAAGGCGTGGTGTTGTGTGCACCAGTAGTTGCACAAGGCGTGGTGTTGTGTGCACCAGTAGTTGCACAAGGCGTGGTGTTGTGTGCACCAGTAGTTGCACAAGGCGTGGTGTTGTGTGCACCAGTAGTTGCACAAGGCGTGGTGTTGTGTGCACCAGTAGTTGCACAAGGCGTGGTGTTGTGTGCACCAGTAGTTGCACAAGGCGTGGTGTTGTGTGCACCAGTAGTTGCACAAGGCGTGGTGTTGTGTGCACCAGTAGTTGCACAAGGCGTGGTGTTGTGTGCACCAGTAGTTGCACAAGGCGTGGTGTTGTGTGCACCAGTAGTTGCACAAGGCGTGGTGTTGTGTGCACCAGTAGTTGCACAAGGCGTGGTGTTGTGTGCACCAGTAGTTGCACAAGGCGTGGTGTTGTGTGCACCAGTAGTTGCACAAGGCGTGGTGTTGTGTGCACCAGTAGTTGCACAAGGCGTGGTGTTGTGTGCACCAGTAGTTGCACAAGGCGTGGTGTTGTGTGCACCAGTAGTTGCACAAGGCGTGGTGTTGTGTGCACCAGTAGTTGCACAAGGCGTGGTGTTGTGTGCACCAGTAGTTGCACAAGGCGTGGTGTTGTGTGCACCAGTAGTTGCACAAGGCGTGGTGTTGTGTGCACCAGTAGTTGCACAAGGCGTACGTAGGTACCACTCGAGGAAACTGGGAAGGCGGCAAGTCCAGAATACTAGGTACTTTCTTTAAATAAATGACTTATGCAATGGGGAATAATGATTTAATACCATTTCTTAACCATTCACCTTTGCAGTTTTGCACTGTTTGTTATATATAAAAACCCTTTCTCCAGTGTTTTATATCAGTCTGTTTGGGCCCCATGACGGGACGAAAATTCTCTGCCTGTCCAGGTTTTGTTGTCTGTCTGAATTTACTGTTATTGTTAAAACTTTCTCGTCATTTTTAGCTCACTGTGTTCGTCTGTGCTGTTATTATTTTTTTCGTGACTGAATTCCATCCACAAATTCTTGTGCTGTCTGATATTTAAGTTTGAAGTGTTCGTCTGTGCTGCCGTAGTTCTGTTGTCCATGATACCTGTTTGGGTTCATCGTTGGGTTTACCTGTTTGACATCAGCTGATTTAGGCTTGTTTTGAGGGTTTAACTTTCATTTTTATTTATTTTGCATTTATGAATTTTTCCCATGACAAACAGTGTAAAACTGCAAGAAATTGTATTAAATCAGAATATTAGGGCCCGTCTGCCCGGGCACACATGTGTGCAGAGCTTCGGAAGAAACCATGCCATTTGAAATCTGCTCAACATATCCGAGTGGGGTCGGTTTAAGAAACGCGTTTAAACGCGTTTAAGACTTAAAATATCCCCTAGAACAATTAACACACTTAGGGCCGGTTTCACCAACGTAGTTTAAGCAAATTAATCTCGATTAGTTTCAATATAAACTCTTTTAGTCGATTGTGCGTTTCACCACAAGCGTAATCTCGATTTTCCAGAGTAAAGCGAGATTTTATATTAACTGGCCAAGTTCTTCCAGTTTGCGCAGCTAATCTCGCTTAACGAATGTAAACAAATGGCACGAGCAGCTTACAATGTTATATTTAAAAAAGAAGAAGATTCGGATGGAGAAAGGCCACTGCAACCAAAACAATCAGCATGAATGCCATAAAATACCTTACCTGTGCATAACGTTTCAATTCGGCTGTCGGCATGTATCTTTCTCGTCAGTTTCTCCCACGACAATTTCAGCTGGTCTGGCATTCGGTGGTATTGATAGCAAATCGAATTGAATTCGGCCGCAATAATCTCCCATTCTTTCGCCTTCTGCTCTGTGTGACAGCATCTGTACGACGATTTTCAATCACAGAGAAGTGTTCCGTTACCTGATCTGACAAAACTGTCTTCTCATGTGGCGAAAGATTTCGCCTTCTTTGTCGCTTTTCTTTAATTGCAGCTGAAACTGCACCATTGCCAATCATGTTTATATGCGATATGACAATTTCCACGGTATTACTCATTTTTCAAAAAAATAAAAACAAGTTTTTTTAGGTTGATGCTGCCACCATAAATTACGCTCGGCCGAAAGCTGCATCTACAAGAGGGGAAAAAATACATATTCGGGTATCTCCGACATATATTAGGGTATATTCGCTAGGTAATGGGTGTTTATATGTGGAAGGCATTTATAAATCGAGTTTTGGAAATCTCGATTAATTTAAACTTATGTAACGATGGTGAAACACACGTCGGAATTAAACTTACGATTATTCTTCATCTAGTTTTGTGAATCTCGTTTTGTAACAAAATTAAACCTGCTTGGTGAAACCGGCCCTAAGTGACCCTGCAGCTGCACGCGATAGTCGCTGATCAGTGCTGTCGCGAGAGTCCACGACTCCACGTGACTGCTGACCGCCGCTGATCCTGGCTAGCTCCGCCCCGTCGCTGCCGAGGTCTCCCGGTCTCCCCGAGGCAGACCATCCCTGGATCGGTCGTGGTCCAGTCTCGGGTTCCCGCGGAATTATCGTTTACTCTTCAACAACATTCAACATGGCTGAACGTTCAGCATGTAGGAAAATCAACTACGTTTATTAAATTAACTTAAACTGTAAGGGAATGTGTTAGTTTCACTTTTAGGGCATTATGAATCCTCAGATGACTACGAAAATTCATATTTACGTAAACAATAGCTAACTTGTCACAACCAATAGACCAAGGATTTATTACAATTTTCTTCTTTTTCTTTTTTGAGGGAAATTTTGCGTTTGCGTCGACTTAGCGTGAACTAACGAACGGAGGTTGAGGGTACCCGAAATGAAAACTAGATGCAAATTTTGAAATTAAGAGAAAATTTTGTTATTAGTCTTCGATCAAGGGAGAATGAATATGGGCTTGTTGCAGCGAATTCGAAAACAGCCTAGGTTTGTAAATTACATTTGTAGTCCAGTATAATATAAGTTTATTGACAGTAATTAATATGAACTAACCACTTAGAACATTATTATAATCGAATCTAACATATTGTTTAAACGTGTAAGTCATTCAAACTACTGTTACCAATGTCCCTGGTAAACATTATAGTGGGAGTTTTTATTATTCCTAAGTTGGTTACACTAAATTTTCTGTTAAGTTTAATTTTGTAACTTTAAGCTTAGTTTTATAATATTAGACTTTAATTTTCTTCAGATTCTACATTGGTTAGTATACTTTTTAATATAATTTTTTTTTAAACGAAATTTAATATTCCATTTGTAAAGCAGCTGTATTTCGATGTGCGAACACGAGAGGTAACGGGCGCTGCGGTGGCGGGAAGTGGAAACAACTGAGCAGCGCTGCCGTGGCGGGAAGTGGAAACAGTCGAGCAGCGCAGCGAGTGGCGGGCGCGCGAAGCCCGAGGCTTGTAGTAACGTGTGAAGTCCAGTTTGGTGTGAAATTTAAACGTGTGAAATAACGAGTCATAAACTTAATTTTGTTTGCGGCCGTTTCTGCTAACGAGCGTTTGCTAAAGCTGGAATAATCTATTTTAATCGGCCACTATATTACATTTTTCGCACGAGCAAGTAAGTAATTTATAGCTCAGTTCTGAAGTGAGAATAGTCGTTATTTTTTTTCGAATAAAACAATACAACATGCCCAATTTCGAGCAGTCAAATAGGGAGGACCTGGACTGTGATGTGAGGTGGGAACGGATTTGTGCCGCGGAACATATTTTGTGGAGTCCGAATATGACTATAAAATTTTTGAGGATTTTCTGGGATTTGCACTTCTTGGATGCTCAGTGTCTTCGCCTTGTTTTGATGGAAACCAGCGTGAGAGCCGCGCCTTTGAAGGAGATTATGGTAAGTTCCAGGAAGAAATTTAACTCACTTTTAAACGGTATGGTTTTAACAGTTTTGTATTATTATTATTTTACCTGAACTGTATATGTTTCATTTAATGAATCAATTTAAATTTAGTCTATAAAGGTTTGGTAAACATACTGCAGAAGTGATCAATAATAATTTATACATTATAACCATTTTACAGTACAACGGCGTATGTATTGTCCCCTGTTTGACATATTTTTGTATAATTTTAAGAAAATATTTTTATATATTTAGGAAAGTGTGAATTTTGAAAAGGTCTTCCGCTGCCTTCTGATGTTAAAAACCAATTTAATGGCATATTTGGTAGTTTTCGTGGATGAAAAAAATTATGTACTTAACAGGAGTTTGATTCAATTATTACTTTAAAGATTTTTTTTTAAACCAATCTCGTTGCTCCTGTATATAACCTTTCTTTGCTCTGCAATTTTTTACATCAAAGATATTTTCATACATCACTATCTGGGAGGGAGATTTATTATTTTTTTTTATCAGGTGGTACCTCTTGGTAGTTGGTGTAGTTCGTTATTGACATTGAAGGTGGTCATGGAAGTGACACAACAAAGCATTTACAAAATTGGATCACGAGGCTGTTTTGTAAATTAGAGTGCACATTAAACCTGCGTAGTGTGTGAAACTAATTTTCGGGATCGTCATTTAACAAATGCGACTCACTCGCTCATCTATACAAGTTTTAAACTACTGCCAGGGAAGCTAGAAACTGTACAATGTGACAGACAGATCGGTCTGTTCCCCACGGAATTATTATTATTATTATTTAAAAAAAAATCTTTTAAAAACCTACCTAGTTGGTTCAATGGCCGCACTTTTGTAGAAAAATCGTCATGGGATCACAATTGTTTAAATTTCCCATTTTTGAAATTTATAAAAGTTTGCCTACTAGGATGAAAGGTTAGAGCCTGCATAATAGTATAAGAATAATTAAACAAACAAAAATTAAATAGCCACGCACCTTTAAAGTCGGTGCAGACTTATGTTCGGAGGTCTGTTGTGGTCGACATAAGAAAATAAGTATTGTAACGTCGCATTGGATTTGGCGAGAGATACTATTTAGAGCCTGTGAAATGTCGTGGTTGGTCTGTCAGTTATATTTTAAATAGAGATAATTGTTTTGTACTAGGCAAAATTTAGTACTTTTTTTCACGTATTTTCTGATAGCTCCCTCACTTGATGAACAAACAGCCTGCATGATTCAAATTTGGCAAGCTTATCGAAATTAAAGAAATCAAGAAAAATTGAAAAATAATTGAGAAAAAAAAATTATAAATATAAATAGTTATATATATTTATATCGTAAAAACAAAACTAGTCTGTAGGGTTGTCGGTCTTGGTTTGTTTCCGGCTGAAGAGCACGTATCAAACCCCGTCTCACTGGTTCAGTTAGTATAAAAACATATATTTTTCAATTTGGGAGAATTTACGACTGACTTTTTTTCATTTTTATTAAACATTTATATTTTTTTTTTTCCTTTTTGTAATTTTTCTTTACAGTGCATAATTAAAGAAATATAATAAACTAAGATACCAGAAAATTTATTGTGTACATATTTTTTTCACATAGTAAAATGTACCAAAATTCTACTTTCATTGATGGCTAATACAATGGGAAAGATTGTTCTGAGATGTTCTTGTGGACACGTGCCACCGTATGTCTTACAAAATCTCAAAACAGACAAACCAGATGAATATACAAAACATATGAATGGGCAAACACACAGAAAGCAAGCCGAAATCAGCCGATGTCAAACAATTAAAGAACACAGACACCACCGAAAATTCCTGTAAGTAATTAGTCGAAATAAACAAATAAAAAATAATAACAGCACTGACGGACACGGAGGGCTGGCAACGTCAGGGCAGTTACGACAAGAACAGTGAAAACAAACAAAACAACACACAAACAGAGGAACCCAACGATGAAATTAAATTTTCTGACAACACAAAAACGAACAAAGTAGGCTTCTTAAGACCCAACAGTTGCGACGTTTCGGGAATTGAGATATGTTCCCATCCTCAGACACAGAAGTGAAGTAGCATTGTCCCAAAGTATTTTATGAATGTGGTCCCAGGCATGAGTTGAGTTTCACCTTTTTTATATTGCTTTTGTGTTCTTTGATGCATGTTGAAAGGGCTCGGCCTGTTTCTCCTATGTATGTGTATCCTCATTCCCCAGGGATATGATAAACACAGTTCTTACATTGAAACTTGTCTGAGGTTGGTTTTACTCAGGTTGTCATGCCTTTAACTGTGGAATTTAACCTGAAAACTGTTTTTAGTTCGTATTTGTTTCACAATCGTCTTATTTTTTTCAGAAAGCCCACGGACATACGGAATTACCAATTGGTATTTTGGCAGAATTTTGTTGAATGATGGGGACTTGTGGTTTGTCATGTGTTGTTTTATGATGCAGGTGGGTATCCATTTACTAGAAGTTCATCTTTTAGGTGATTTTGTTCATCAGTAACTGATTTCTTGTCGGAGCAAATTACTTCAGCTAGGTTTATTAAAATGTGAATTGGAGTTGCGAGCAACAAGTTGCATAAGGAACCGACAGTGTTGTGACGTCACCGCGAGCCGACTGCACTGTAATCAGCAGAGCCGGCGGCAACATGACCATCGACCATCGCACATTGTTGCGTCGGCGTGGCCACACAAACAGACCGAGGCCAGTTAGAGCCACGGCACTTCTGTAACTTACATTCATTGCAAACAAACTATGTACTTTTCATTCACGAAACGGTAGATAATTGTTTGTTTACTTACCACACGTACTGTTTGCGTCGAACGCTAGCAGGTTTTAAAAAACAGCCAATGGTGCACTCCGTTATTCTGTAACACTCAACGTGGCCCGATCAGCAAAAAATTTTTTTATTAAAACACTGTTCGTTACAAAGAAAACTGTCTCAAGTGCACTGGAAAGTCAACCTCCTTGATTCCTGACACGCTGGGAGAGAATGAATGGAATGATCGGCGCGAGACGCAAGTAGCAACAGAAGTAAGATAAACCACTCGGAACAAAATCTCACCGCCGTAAGTGGCGATTTGCGACAACCAATTCCCATAAACACATGAATTTGTAACTGAGTTATTTTATTTTAGATCACTATTAATGTTTATTGCGTGGTGAACACGTAGGTAGTAAGGAAAATAATGCGCATATAATTTTCTCACACAGTGGAGTATCTTGAACAAGTATACTCTTTGAAAATACTTTGCAGCCGTATCTCTCAGCTGATTTAACAATTTTGTTGCATTTAAAACTTAAAGAGAAAAAAAAAAACAGCTGTGATTACTCTTTCGTAATGCAATTTTAGAGTAGGATTGCAGAAAACAATGTACTTCGTGAGCACGTTATACCAATAATATCGTTATAAATAAATATCAAGTATAACATTCGGGGAAAAAATCAATGTACATACAAGAATTATAGTGAGAAAACAATTAATAACAAACAAAAATGCTTAATTTACAAATTAAAATCGTGACGGGGTAATTTTTGCAGTTTTGTTAAAAATAAATATGGTCATATGACCAGATGGTGTTTACAAAATTATAAGTTGTGTTTAACAAGTGTATTTAATTCATATAAATTATTATTATTATTATACCCTTCTTTTTAAGATCGATGTATTGTTCTCGTGTCTTTGTAGCTCATAACTGGTAAGAACCTTTTCTGAATATTATTATTTTTGTGTGCCTTTGTTAATTTATTTTGCTTGGGACGGTTGCGTGTAAGACAAAAGGCGCTGGCGCTGGCAATTCAGTGGCTATGAAACGGGGTGGATAAACGTAAACGTCTAAACTTTATGGAAAACTTTCTGTATGTTATAAAGTATTTGACTTATTGCATGCTTGTGGGCCAACACGTGGGACAGTATACAACATGCAAGCTCCCTAGCAGAGATGACTTAGTTGGTTGAAACCCACACTTAAAATCTCTCTCTCTCCCCCCCCCCCCTCCCCGGGAATTTCCTTGAGAATCCTACAGTTTGCGCCCTTGACGGTAAGTAGGAAAGTAGGAAATAGCAACAAGGGCTAAAGCGCATGCTTTCAGAATAATTGTAACATGAAACACTGGGTAGAGATTGTTGAAGGCACTCACGGGATCCCCGCCCTAGGTATAATATACAATTACCGGTCAGATCTCACAGTTGTCTGCGTGACGAGAAGACCGTGCCACGCGCTTAGAGGCGACACCGCGCTGCAAGCGCAGGCTAGTCGCGCCTCTATGACTGTTGCAACATTGTAGCATTTAGTGTTTAAAAACTTATCGAATGATACTGCCAAGTTCATTACAAAAAAATAATAAAGTTCGGCTTCAGTCAGTTTTGCCACATTTGTAAATAAAATAATAGTATTGGTTTGAGTGAGTCGTGTCGGGACAATGGAGATCACCGGCTGACACAACCTCGAACCTCGTAACCTAGAGTATCACAAGCTCGAACTGCACACCTTGGAACAGACGTGTGTTTGTGAGTGCCACACTGACGGGGAGTGCGCGAAGGGATGGCAACAATATATATCGATGTATCGGAAATATCAATATTTCATGTTCAATATCTATATAATTTGGTATCGACATTTCAGTGCCGATATATATTTTTTAAATATTAATATTTTGTTCCAATGATATAGAATTCGAATTATATAATATTTTTCAAGTAAAAAAATAATAGTTTTTGAAAATTATTTGCTAATAAATTTGACAGAAAAAATAATAAATTTTGGAACGAAGGTTTCGGAGAGAAAAAAAATATTAATTTTAAGGAGGGGGTGAAAGGGAAATATTGGAGTTCACAGTAGGGGATTTCATAGGTTGGTAAGTTGAAGCGTTGCAGTGCAGTGACAGGTCGACTGTTGGACAAAATCAAATACAAATAAGTAATTTTTCAATTTGTTTATTATTCATTATTTTCTTTTCTACATGTTTGTTGGTTTCTTTTTCGCTTAGCATCTTCAGTAGTCTATAACTATCCATAAAATTACCTAAATAAAAAAAATGGAGCAAAACTATAGAAACATATACAGCAGGTATTATTGAATAATAAAAATTTAAAAAAAAAGTTGTATTCACTTTTGCTAGAAAGAGCTAAACTTAACTAATTCCTTTTTATAAGCTGGGCTACATTAAGCATTCAATATAACATATTATAAATGTATTATCCAAGTATAAGTAAAGCATATTTTTTCAGGCCCATATTTTGTTGGTATCGCTATCATCCAAGCGATATATCGATAGACCGACACACCGATGTGTCGTGCAGTTGCCGTGGGAAAGAGAAAGTGCGGCACTTCCCAGCAGCGGCACTACCCCACTGCCCCCCCCCCCAGGACCCCAGGGGCAGCGCGACGTGTTTGTCTCGGCGATAACACCCCTCGAGTCGGTCTCGACAAATTTGGATCTTATACGCCGTCAACAATGTACAGAGATTTTAAAATAATTAGACTCAAAACGAACACGCTTTTATTTTCGAGTTTTCCTTAATCTACATAGATTCTAGAATAACTCAGCCACGTAATATTACAAATAACCTCAATTCAATACACACAAAATACTTAGCCTACGTATTTTTTAATTGGTTGAAGTCAAGGTGATATTTTCCACACAACTATAACGGTACTGGTACGTATAGCTCAATTTGCAATGGTAATATGCATTTATTTATTATAAAAATTTCATTTCTGTTTGTATTTTGGTAGTTTGTGAGTATTCGAACAAGGTAAGACGTTTTGATTTTCTTATGACCTAGTGCGGTGATTTAGGAACCAGTTGCATTTCTCAAAGTGTCGCAGCTGATGAAACGCGGATATAAATTTATTTTTATCGCGTTTTCATACGGTATTCACTACCAGTTGATGATGAGAATTTTTTTTTTCGGGGGTGGGGTTAAAGAAAACAAATACGGTAAAATATTACAATTTGACGTGTGTATTAAAAAAAAGTGAGCAAGTACTCAGTACTCGCCGGAGATGTGTACATATATTAGAAATAGTGTATGTATAATCATAACCTACATGTATATCATACATTTTGTGACCATGTTGACAAGCCCTATATTCAGAGAGCCACTGCTCATCAACTGAGTCTATTGGGTGCTAAGAAAATAAATAAATAAATAAATAAATAAATCTGACCTCGGCAACGAGCACATGCATGTGTTCTCATGTTGCAAACACACTTATAGTCCGAAACTTGGACTCGTTATTTAACAGAATTAATTTAAATAATGCTGAGCGTGATAAGTACATGTACGCAAATAGTGTTTAATACATTTCTTAACGAGAACCACACGTAGTTTCCGCACTAGTCGCTAGAATTCGCTGCCGGGGCAGCTACGTCGACTATCGAATCATTTCTTGGCATATCGAAATTTTAAAATTTATAACGAAACGGCTCCGATAAAAGCAACAATACAAATGTGTTCTCGTGTTGTTAATACAATTATAATACGATACTTGAACACGACATTTAACGTAGAATTATTCAAAATAAAATATTAACCTGAATAATTTTAAAATCATATATTATATCACTAAGTATATGTTTGTATATTTGTTTTTACTTAGACGACTGAAATCAGTCTGCAAATACTTCCTGTAAACAAACCTTAACCTTATTGAGCTGATTCAACATTTAAGATTTAACAGTAAAAATTTCATCAAGAAATTATTTAAATTTTTCATGGCGTCGAATGTAGCCTATGCAGGCTAACAATGGTTGTCTACAGTATCACGACCGCTGTGCTATCTCTACATTTCACTGTGAACTACGTAAGGGTTGTCAAATTGTAATGTGTATTTAAGTTGACTACCTATATTTCTTTTCATGACTATAAATTATATCATAAAGTATTGTATGGTTGTACTATTATAAAGTTTTATTTTTAATACATGTGCGCGGTGTAAATACTGAGATGTACACGAAAACAATATATACGGATGAATAACATGGGTCCGCTATCTTTTCGAGATATCTGCGCCATCCGCCACAAATGTGGCCGTGGTAACACATGTACGTCCATTCACGAGATTACTCCTAATAAATACCCGGGTCACAGTCCTGTCCGCGGCGCAACACTGCAGCCATGGCCCTGGTAGTGCCACCACTCGCCACCAGATGGCAGTGTAAATATAAAGAGACAATGTATCATAGTTATTTTATAGATGTTATTATTGTAAATATTTAGGTAGATTATTAAGTGTATGCTGGAAGTATGTTTTGTAGATGTGGAAATAATATTGTAAAATGAAAAAGATCATCATCAGGCAAAAGAGATAGAAATATGTAAAACTTTAACACAGATGGTTCTAGAAGAAACTTGTATAAATTGTGCGGGCTAACAAGCATAGACAGCTCTCATCTCCCAGCCAATCTGGGAGAATAGTTTTCATTGTGAGCTTTCCTCTCTCCCAGCCAATCTGGGAGAATAAATATTACTTCAGTCAAAAGTGGTATCATTGGCTTGAATTCCTCATCAACCTTTCCTTAGCTAGCGACTCTTCGTGAGACCGCGGGCTTTCCTTCTCTCTCTCCTTCTCTCTCTCATTCTCTCACACCTATCCGCTAGCGACTCTTAGTGAGACCGCGGGCTTCCTTCTCTCTCTCTCTCATTCTACCTCTCTCTGCCCACCCATCCGCTAGCGACTCTTCGTGAGACCGCGGGCAATCCTCTGCTAGCGACTCTTAGTGAGACCGCGGGCATCCCTCTCTCCAACTTCCATCCTTTCCGCTAGCGACTCTTCGTGAGACCGCGGGCATCCTCTCTTCTACACCCAATCTTCCTGCTAGCTACTCCTTGTCAGCACGTCCTCGGTCAGCTGCACTGGGCCGAACGGTCCACTCCCGCCTCAGAGTGTGAGGCTGCTCTACCCAAGAGCTGGCGCCGGGCAAACAACACGACAACTGAACGACCGAGCGACGTCCACCCCGTCTCCACAGCTTCACCAGACACGAGGCCGCGACAACACTAACACACTGACACACGGGCCTACAGAGGAAGCCGTAGTTGTAGTTGCAGGTGTTGTGTTGTAACAGCTCACCATGCATCTCCCAAACTAACATGCTGCCTTCACTGTTATTTTCCAAATTGTTCCCAACTTCGGGGAGATGTATCCCTCTATTCTCGCCAGCAGTACCTTGTGTCCCCGAGTCAAGACAGTACCCGTGTTGTACTGCCATTGGGTGTTTCTTACCCACTGATCCACCGGAACAGAAAACAAACAAGCACGTAGTTCCTGGAAGCGACGCATGAAAGCGGTAGTGTCTGGAGGGCGACACTGCAACAGGACGCCTGCAAGTGCGCGGTACGGCAATCCGCAGCACAGGCCTGTACTCCGTGTTGCTGAGTGCGGTCAGCTCCAAGGGGCAGCGAACGGTGTCACGCGTCAACTAAAATGAACGAAATTACCAAATATTTGCTATTAATGCAGCGATTAATGTAATGGCACTTTTGAGGTAATATTTATTTTCTAAGTAGGAAAGTAATTAATTACGTTTGTTGCGTTTCTTTTGAAAATGAAGTTTTACTATATTATTTTTTTACTATGATTTTGTTTGTAATTGTAAATTATTCCAGAAAGTTTACACAGTGTATATTATTAGAAATTTTTATTTTTTGTTACTTAAAAGGTATTTTATAGTTTATAAATAAAATCCTAAATATATGGGTTTGGTAACAGGTCAATAACTTTTATACCATAGGCACATATAAAAACAAAGGTGCATACTTACATATTTCAGAAATAGTATTTTTAAAAAGTCAACTATTAATACGAATATGTGGCTGTTAGAAGGCTTCTGATCTCCACGATATCTCAACCTGTGTTGACTTGAAGTTTTCAGATTGCAGGGTGTAGCCTCACCACCTCACAATTGAGCGACCATGTGCTTACTGAATACAAGCAAGGTCCCAGGGGCTGCAGCTGGGCCCCGCACGGTCCATGGTCGGCGGTGCCTGGCGGGCAGGGATGGCAATGATATATCGATTTTTCAAATTCAAAAATATTGATAATTTGCTATCGATATTTTAGTGGCGATAATTTTATGATATTTATATTTTGATCCAATAATATCGAATTTCAAAAAAATATTTTTTTAAAGTAAAAAAAATCTTTTTTATGAAATTTATCTGTGAATAGATTTGGCATAAATAGTTATACAATGGTAGACCGAAGGCATTGGAAAGAACACATGAAGGGGTAATATTGGAGTCTCACAGGCTGGTGAGTTGAAGCGTGCAGTGCAGCGGCAGGCGACAGGACAAGGGCAGTGGCCGTGTGTCTGGCTCAGCTTAGGTCTATCATACATACATGACCACTTCGCCGCTACCCTACTGCTTGATGTGAATGTGCGAGTGACTGGTTTTAATGTAGTAGCAGCTTTTTTTTTTCTTTCGGTTTTGATACTATTTGCTGTTTAATTACTTTCCTTATTATGTATGTACATGCTTAATTTTTATTACTTTAAATTAGTTATTGTTGAATCTTTTGTAATATACTAATATTATAAAGCTGAAGAGTTTGTTTGTTTGAACGCGCTAATCTCAGGAACCACTGGTCCGATTTGAAAAATTATTTCAGTGTTGGATAGAACATTTATCGAGGAAGTCTATATGCTATATTATGTTATCAATAACATTAGGGATCCTTACTAAAAGTCCAATTTAGAATCAAATGCATTGGAGCGGGTTAGATACAACATGCAGTACACGTACGAAGTGTGTGTTGACAATGCTGCAGGCGCTAAAAGTTTATTTCCTATTGCCTATTAACATTGTTGCCACGCACTAGATAACTTATCATTCTTAATTTTCCCATACAAGTAGAAAACACCCGTGTTTTTTACCCTCATAAGAGTTCAGTTAGTATTTAAATACTATTTATCACTTTAAATCGCAAATCTAAACTATTGTTTTTTTTTCCTCTCACTGTGTTTAGTTTGTTTTTTTATTGCCCTATTTTTCAAGTATATATATATTACAGACTTGAAACTTCACAGTAATGTTCCTTATGTTACGCAGGATGACATTTTCCGAAAATTAGATCCCATGGGTAGTTAAAACCAGGCAACATTTGGTACTTTGTCTGCATGAGAACAGGATTTTGCATTGTTCATGCCTTCTGCGTCTCCATGGCAACAGGCATCGCGCGGCAGTGGCGTACCCACAAGGAGGGGCATGTATAATGAGCGGCGCAAGAGTGATCTGCCTGTAGACTGCCGTAGCGAAGTACGGGTACATCAGTTGTACGTTGCGTGCACGAGTCTGGAAACCATCGGTGCTATTCATTTTCTCTCCGGTACATTATACAGCATTGTAATAAATTTTCACTGAATTTTTTTATTTACCATTACTGTAAATGGGAGATGTGGCTTAATTTTTTTCCATTAGTATAGCCGTGCGAAGCCGGGTCGGGCAGCTAGTAGTTAATATTTGAACATGAAGTTAAAATTCTAATTTGTTCTCTTAATATTTATTCAACATCTGATTATATCATGCTTAATTTTTAATATTCCACTATTTGATGTAATTGCAGAAAAGTGGTTAAGTGTAAGAAAAGGCGTACCGCCTTAACTTTGCCACAAATAAAGACGATATTAAATAAATAAATAGCCTAATCATTTTGTAATAAGTCGAGCATGGGGAAAAGTGTGTATATTATATTTCATTTAATAATTTGTTGTTCTGTGGGTCTCATATGGAGTTGAGTGCTCCGGGATATAGAACAGTTACACATCATTTAGACATCACCCGTCTCCCTCTATATGCCGGTTTCATCGAGCTCCAGTCAGGTTCCAACGACTCTGGCCCGAGCGAGGGCTTGTGAGCCCGAGACGTGCCGAAGCCACCTGCATTGCACCAGTCTCCACGTCACTCCAGAGATAGCTCGTCCCCACTGTTCAGTAGCCAGGAGGGACCTCCATCACGAGTGGACCAGCAAGCGGCCGTCTTCGGGAGAGCTCAACATGGCCGACATGGCTCGGCACAGCGACTTCCAGTCCTATTCCCGAGCCGTCATGGCGCAGTTGGCCACCACACCGGCACCCCACTGGAGCATGCCGCTCATACATCATACTCATGCCCTGCACGGGTCTACTCATCCACACTTGCTTGGCACTCCCCGATCAGCCTTGGGACAGACTCTCCCAGACACCAGTGGACCACCTCATATCAACAAGACACATTGCTTGCATTGTCGACGGAGCACCGACCCACTGATCAGTCAGCTCGCTGAGCCTCGTCCCAGCACCGACCATGCACGCCAGGACGATGACACGTCTGTAGCCGGTGGGTCTGGCGGATAACCTCGGTGCTCCCCAGCCAGACATCAGCACCGTCATCAGCATGGCGCCCTCAGCTCTTGGCTACGACCCGCAGACAAGCAGCTGCGCCCCGGGGCCCCATCACTTCTAGGTGTTGCGCCCATGTACATTGTTCCTCGTACACAATATGTAAATAAAGATTAAATGTTTTGGATGGGTACCCCAAAATCTTGGCCACCAATTAAAAAAAAAAAACTCGCCCACCCGAGTTGTTTCTGGCAGTAGGTGTGGGTGCTCCTGCCACTGCAGAGTCGCACTCGAGGTATGCGGGGGAGCGCCAACAGGACATGGCGGCAGGAGGGGGAGAGGTGTTGCGTCGCCGACACTCGCCCGCTCTGGCCCGGCCCGTGACGTCACTAGTTCCGGCGCGTGTGGGGACACGGCTCAGGCATGCGGGCGACATGCAGTGAAAGTGCGCACCGCGCGGCTAGGGAGAGAACTACCCCGGCAGGGGCGGCTTTCTGGGTCACGGCGCACAGCCGCGCAACTCAGAGGGCCGCCATCACAGTCATCACTCAGTGCGAGTCATCGGCCTGTCGCCGATCTCAGAGCAACTTGTCTGAAGTTTAGCCTATTGCACTGATTCATCCGGTGTATATACATATAAAAGCGAAATACCGCTCGCTGACTCATCACCAGCTTTTTGAACTACAGACATACAAACTCTTAAAATTTGGCTATCATGTACCTTATACCCTCTGAACATCCACTAACAACTGATTTTACTTAAATAAATTCCCAAGAGTGTGTACGAGGATGCCCAAGGGTTTGGAAAATTTTAAAATTATATTCTGCAGCAGTTTTTGCTGAACGGAAAAACACGGATGAGAAGACAGACGAAATGTGTTTGGTAAGTGACTTTTCGTCAAATTAAATGGAGAAGAGCAGTGCTTATCAGAATGAAAGTACAGAACTACTTTTGTACAAGGAAATGCATTTTACAAAGACATTTCAGGAGAAATCACCTTTAAATGAAATAGATCTTGCTGACATGGAAGAAATAGACTTAGATTTAGAGGACAGGCCCCTTTCAAGTGACGAAATTTATCTTGAATGGCTGAAATATGTTGCAGGCTATATAGCTCACTGTTTCAGAAATAAATATCCTGACCTTGGCACTACGGATTTCAATTCGGAGGACGATAGATGGATACATAAAGGGTAACTCAAAATGTCCCACTAATGCATTTTTTGAATTAATAAAGATCGCTGAAATGTGTTTTGATAATGTTCATGGCAACAATTTGTGCAAAAAAGAGCGGATTTTTTAATCACTGACTAAAATGATTTGCGGAACTACTGAAAATAAATATCCAGAAGAAGTTATAAACTGTTTTGTCAGGACAAGAACGTATATGCGTATCAAGTATTTGAACGAACAGGAAATATGTTAACGAACAAGACGAAAAACCTAAGAAAGAAATAAGATGAGGAAAACTACCCTCTAAGATTTTTCAGTGTGATAGTGTCCACTTTCCTTCACCATAATATGTATGTTCATAATTTATTTACGATGTTTTTTAACTACTATATTTAAGAAAAGCATTTATTGTGAATATTGCAGCATTTATGTAGGGCTTAAGGTATTTATTGTATTCCAAATATTGAGTATGTCATTTTTATTACCTTTATTAAAAATAATATATATGTTAACAATGTAACAAATTTGCGAAATTTTTGTATTGCTATTGCAATTTCGTTTCTTGTAAATATTATTGTATACTTTTTCATATTGAAATTAAATTTGCTATAGGGTTGTTTGTATTTTAATTATACAGTTATAAGATGTTTTTATATTTTGTTTACTGTTTACAAACATTTGAAAAATATTTCCTTAACCATATTTCCATTTCCATGGCAATAGTCTTGTTAGCTTTTCGGGTAACTCTTCTACATGGATGATAAGACTATGCGACATCTAAAACATATCACACCACCTTTACATAACTATTAAACTAAGAGGTGTTTTCTTTGCATAATATTAAAGTATAATGTTTCCTTGTGGCGTAGGTGATTTATAATTTCCATTTATCTAGAAAAATGTGCTTTCAGAATGTTTTTTAACACACAGTGTTTCGGAAGGTTTTTGAAGAAAAGAATTGTCTACGCGTTTTATTTTTTTGCAGCTGAATTAGGGCACGTGCATGAAATATAATTAATCCGTAGGAAGCGCAATGGTTTAAAGTATTGATGTTGAAGATTTGAAAAGATTTATTGAAATAGTGTGAGAGAACGAGCGAGTTGAGTGAGAAGATGTGCGGGAGTGGCAGAGGTTAGCTCTCAGCCACATGGCGTCGTGCGCAGTTGCGGACGAAAAAATAATCCATTCCGCCTCCCCATGGGCCAGCATAAGGAGCAGTGCTGCCACCAGCTACAAATATGTCATTTGAAAAACAACACATTTCCAGATGTGGTGTTTCTCAAACGAACGAATGTTCGAACATCTCGTATCTCTGTTGTTTTTTTTTGTATTGGAGATGTGGTTGTATAAATGATATTGGATTTGCCTTGCCTTCACTAACAATTTTGTATGTCTACTCAATTTCGACAAGAAATAGACATGAGGTGTTTCTGAAATGACTGATTTAATTAAATCGTCAACGTAATTGTGTTTTAGGTGAAAATATAGAATTATTTTGCTAGATTGTTATGTTAAAATATTTTATAGAAAAACTTTAAAATAAATAAATGAAAAACCTTTTAATTCTTACATATAAACCCTAATGGTTTAAAATATACAAAAAAAAATGCATGATATGGAATTTAGCGCTTAAATGTTTTAGATTTAACATATATAATATTACTTTTATAACTTTTATATCTACCTTACTTTACTTTTATTTATGTTGTTTTTTATTCTTAAATTTTAATAAATGGAACAAATTCTTGAGCATTTAAATTAAGAAACAATGAAAATTAAATTATATTGATAAATACACTTTATTTAATAAGAAATTACCTATATTCTTTTCACAATTGTTTTAAAAATAAATAAAATTGATTTAAGATTAAATACATTTTCTAATTTTAAAGAATATGTGTACGATTTAGATTTTGTGTTGGTTGGGATTATGAAATCAATATTAAATATGCATCGGAATTTTTTTTTAATATTTAAAAAGTTCTCTTTGGTGAATTTCTTTTAAAAATAAAATTATATTTTGTTGACTATTTTATAATTTTGAACTCACAAGCACAATTTGATGACTTTTAACTAGCTTTGATACATTCGTTAAAATTCTTGTTTATTTAGTTAGTACCTACTTTTTGTATAATTTTCAGGTGAAAATTTTTGTGATACTTTTTTTGTTAGCTGTTTTGTGGTTGAAAAAAAATTAGAAATTTTGTTTGAAAATCGACAAATTTGAGTCAAGAAATGGAAATTTATAGTAGAAAATTTTTAAATTTCGATTGTTCTTATGGTTTGAAATAAACATTTTGATGGTTTTAAGAGACGGTTTTTGCGTTGGAATTTGTGATTTTTTGATTGGAATTTTGTAAATATTTCATTGAATTTCAAAGGATTTGCTAGTGGTCCAGAACTCTAAATTATATACTACTGACATTCAATTAACAGTAATGGCCAAAAATATTAATTACTTATTTATATTATTTTTATCATACATACAAACCTAAACGACGAACGCGAATGACAAAAAATGATGTATTTGAAGTGCGGCAGAAGGTTGTATTCTCCTGTCCCCTCCCTTGGAGTCGAACCAGCGACCTGCGCTTCTCGCCGGACGGGTCGAGTTATGGACTCGCAATCAGCGCCCTGCGGTGAGAGAAAGTTGCGGACGGAACACAGCTGCCGGATGTGCCCTGGGCGTGCGGGCAGCCGTCTGAGTTGACGAGCTGCGCGCGCGAGTTTCACCTGTGGCGGGCCGCCATGACAGTCGCGGTCGACCAATGGGGAGCGGGGACGACCAGCGACCGTCATCTGTTGTTCGCCTCGTTCAGTCGGGCCGAGACAAGAGGCGGCGACATGGTTCGCGACGGACTGCCTGCCGCCTGCCGCGTGTGAAATGATAATGGAACGCGTGAAAGTCTGTAAGCGGCCGCGCGAGAAGTAAGTCGCCGTCGTGTTTGGAGAAGTGTTGGGAGCGACAATACTCGACCATGTTGAACGGAGTGCGTGTTGCGGGATTGTTCCGCTGGACGCTGTGGGTGGCGCTGGTGTTGCTGCTGAGGCACTCGGCAGGTAAGCAGACTTCGTGGTCACCACCGGCAGGTTCCAACAGTTCCTAGTTTGCTCTGTACTGTTCTTCCAAGTGCGTTAAGCATTGTTGGACATGGAGAAGTCCCACTTAAGGCCCGTTCTACAATCGCAAGTAAACGGAACGAAGGATCTACAATGATCCGTACGGATTGGCTCGGCATTGTCCAGCTTTTCGTTTCCGTTACTCCGTGCGACCAATAGAAGCCGAATATTTAGCTGCGGTGGTAGCCATGTTTGTTTACGATTTAAATACGTACCTGAAAAATTTAGGTAGGCCCTACATGTATATATAATGTTCTATTATTACTTTGTGGTTTATTTTGATTAAATATATTTAATTCTCAACGTTTCTTGTTCACAGGTCTCAAATTGTTTTCTTAATTTAATTAATGTTTCGTAATCGTGAATTCAAATCTCACTGAAAGAAGGGAAGGGGCAGTGTACTGAAGTGGAATACCCTTTTTTAAAGTGAGTACGAAATTAAAAAAAATTATATGAATTTCTGACGACTTGAAAAGTTATCAAAACTATGGAGTAGATTATTTTTTTTGTAACTTACATTTTTTTTATTGTTCTAGAAGGTTTATGGCAATTCCCCTCCCTTACCACCCCTGGATCTTACAAAAGTAGTTTTTGTAAGTAGTAAACAGGGTTTTGCGTGTTGACGAAAACAACAAAATGACCACCTAAACCAATAACTGAACTAGCCGCACCGAGACCAGATGTAGCTTCACACTCGAGTCTTGATCGGGTTCAGAGACACGACCTCTCGCAGCGGAGGTCGCTGGTTCGAGTTCCGCAGAAGAGTTGCGCCTGGAATACCGCGCCATTCATGTGGTCGGCTAGGTGTATATATGCTAGATAGCGCATAGGCTGTCAACTTTAAAACAAACAAAACAATTAGGCCTAAATAAACAATTTATTTTCTTGGCATTACTATTAACTAAAGCCTCTTCGTGTAATGAGATGACAATTTGTGTTTTAAGTTACATCTCAATTTTTTTTCCCCACAGATATTGACTAAAAAAAATCACGCATGTGTACATAATCATGGCCACTCAAGGTCGAGTATAACGTTTAGTAAAGTGGCCCTATCTGATGAGGAAATTTTATAACCAACCAAACATGTTTTTAAGCTTTCGTGATAAGTTTACAGGAATATTCCTTAAATAATAATATTAACGACAAAAAATATGAAATAACCAACATTGCGTGTAAGACCAGCCATTTCGGTTTTTTATTTTTTTTCTCGTCATTTCTTAATTTAAGAGCTATTTCTGAAATTTAAACTCGATATATACCTTGAATTTACTGTTATTTCATAAATACTTCCAACACATATTCACTTAGTGCAGTATCATGGCGTGGAAGTCGCACAAGTGATGATAGCTACGAAGTCTTGCGCAACCATGATATTACACTAAGTGAACATCTGTGGACAAACAGCAAATGCAAGGGATATACATCGAACTTATTAAGTAAAAGTAATGACGAACAACTGAAAAAGAAAACAGGGCGTGTGAGACGAGGCATCGACAGCTAGGGACCCCCCTGACATGACTCATGTATGAGCGCAGAGTGGACGGGAGTCCTGTCCGCGGAACTCATCCCTATCTCCACGTCGCTAATGACGAGAATCTGTCTCTGATCGTCATTCAGCCCGACATGCCCCAGTATTTGCTCGGCCAACATTGTGAAAACCATTCGGAATAACTTCCATTGTAAGGTCCATCGACCACGCGACCAAACAAGAGCTTGAATCTGAGTTCGCGGAGCTGTTAGAACTCGCTAAGTTCCCGAATAGCTCCGTAAATTCTGCTTCCGTTATTTGATTACCTTTGTTGTCCTGCCTATTTTGATTCGGGCAGAACAGAAATATGTAGGTGTAATTTAATTTTATATTACTTTAAATGAGTTACAAAATGAAGTAAGATAATTTTGTGTTGTTCCTTTAAAAAAAAAAAGAGCTTAGAATATTCATACACCAAACATAAATAAATATTACATTTTTTGTCTAAGGAAACAGTTAGCTAAATCATTAAGTAACTACCGGCACCACAATTTAAATCAGAAAAGTTTAGTTAATGATTGTAAATTGAGTTGACATTATGAGTAGGCTAGGTCACAGAAATTTACGAAATGTGACCTTGACATCTGATTATCTATTATAAATGATGCAACGGAACAATATATTTAGTGACAGTTACGTCCACCTGAAGCGTGCACGAGTTAGGCCTGGTCTCACACACAATGCTAAATATTATCCCATGTCTGTGGAAAGCCACGCAAGCTTGAAAATAACATTACGTTTATGCAGCACTTAAATTTGCGGCGCCCTAATATTCAGGGAAATGGCTTCACCGGGGGACCTGATGTTGGGGGGGGGGGGGGGGGGGTTAGCCCCAGAGGAAAGGAGGGTTCGGTGCCCTCCACCGGGAAATTGGAGAAAATAAACTCTATGAAACAATGTTCTTAAACCAGCCCGTAACTTAAAATTCCGACGATGGTTTGTCCATTTATCCTGAGATAGGTTGGTGCGCCAGTAGCGCGTGGGATCTCTTGCACTTCCTGACGCGACTTGCCGTGTGAATGCTTCTGTTTAGCGGAACAACTGATTCATGAACTGACGCAATCGAAACTTTGAGACTGAAAATGTGGACAGAAGTAAATGGGAAGAATAAAAGTTGTAATGTTTGTGACCGCTGTGTCGCGAGCATCAGTGCTGCCCATGAGCTGTTCGCGGATGTAGCTGGCCCGGGTAGTGATGGGAGGCAAGATGGAGCAGCGGTGGTTGCGCCAGTGCGTGGAGCTAATAAAACACTAGACACTGGTGCAGAGCGGACACTCAAGGCTTTCGAACCTTCAGTTTTTTTCCTTCGTAGTCGCTGTCAAAAATGGCAAAATAGACAAACATAAAAGCGGTTTTTCCATGATTTTTAAGTAAGTCAATAAAATATCTGTGTTATTAAAAATTATGTCTAAAAGCTAACATTCTTTGCATGTATGCAGTAAATTTATATAAACGTGTATAAAATATGTATGATAAATCTAAATATTTTTCATCAGCATGTGCAACTCGTGACAGGACAGATGGCGATGCCGCGGCCTGTGTCAGCTGGAGTGTGGAGTGTAGCAGAGTGCGAGGGTCGCCGCTAACAGTACCGCGTGCGCGGGAACCGGTCCCCGTGGCGCGTGTCCCGTTACACACGACCCCTCCCCCCCCTCTCCCTCCACGCTCGTGTTTTCTTTCCAGTGTTGGCACTCGTGAGTTTTTTTTTGGTGGTTGTTCGTTGCTAGGAATGTTAACCGTATTATGTTTTAGATCATTTATTTTCAAATACGGAAAAAACCTTGGTTATATATTTTTTCAAAACTTAAAAACTACGTGATTCCGAAGTATGAGTGCTCAGTTTCTACTGCAAAAAGAAATACACACGTGCACACGTCTGCTAACATATCTTTTACACTGAATAAATAATTATGGTATGGAAACAACATTTAAATAAATAATTTACACACATATTTATATTTAATTCACTGTAATGCTCTTTGTTTTAACTTGTAAAATGAAAGGGCACAAAAATACAAAACCAAAATACAGTATTAAATATTTTTATTACAAAGGATATTACAATAATCAAAACAATATTTTTATTTTCTTGGTACACAATAAAGTTGTCATAAAATGTTCTTCTTAGGTATGTGTTACATTTAATTTGTGTGTCTTTATATATTATATATATATATATGTGTATATATATATATATATATATATATATATATATAAACTGTTTGTCTGAGAGCTTACATCACCAAAACTGCACGCCAAAATCCACCTGTAAACGATTTTTACACTATATAAGTATACAATTTTGTTTTAATTTTGAGTATGCTAAAGTCTACATGTTACATGTCAGGAGCATATGTACCTCCTGATAAAAAAAAAAGTGCGTAGAAAGTAGCTACCAAGCAGTTCTCGTTCAAGTAAAAGGTTCGAGATGTTTAGCTTTAGACCAATTACACATAAATTGATAGTTAATTATGTAAGGCTTTTCAAAAGTAAAATTTCACGGTTTTTGTTTGTGAAAACTAATATTAAATATTGCTTGAAAATTCTTAGCTCTCCCCACAAAACAATCAATCAGCAGTTTATGAACTTGGAAAATGCAGTTTTCAAAAATTCGCTATTTTACAATATTGCAGGCACCTTAAAATTAATTATACATGGAAAAAACCTCAGAAACGAATACTCGCATTTGCATAAACAGAGTCTATCAGCCCTGCTATCTAAACTATTTTACAAAGAAAATAGTAACTAACGATACACATGGTTTTAGTAAACAAGAACGTAGTATGTCAACATTTAATGAATCCCTGGTATTGTACTGTAGTAAAGGGATGTTAATTTGTGTGTACAAACAATTCACAGTTGTAGAGTGTCAGTCTACGAGAACGTATGTCAGAAACGGTGAATCTCACATATGGCAGAAAATTATTTTACATTTTTATTGTAATATTATTACGTGCGGTTGAAAGCAACATATATTTATAGATTGTACAAAACAATAATATTGTAAACAGTGTAGCCAAGAGAGTGCTGCACCTCAATGGGAATTCTTAAGTTGTAATTTTGCCGAAAAGATCCATATTTTTGGACGATGAACTTTTATTACAACATTACTTAACACGTGCTTCGTGTTTTAACATGTAAACGATTTTGTTGTAGCAGTCATTTTATTTAATTGCTACCAAAATAATTCAACATTGGCAAAAATGATTCCAAAGGATAATATTTTGTTCCCGTATGTATAATTATTTTGAATTATAAATTATTACATTATTATAATATAAATAAATTAGAATATTTATTCAGCATATTTATTGATTTTCAATATTAATTAAAAATTATCACGTTAAATTTACTAAGTTAAATATGTATTTTGTACACGTATTTATATTAATATTAAATACTGAGATTTTATTTAAATTTTTTAATTTGATTGAATTTATACTTTGCTAACAGTATTTAACATTTAATTCCAGTCCTATTATTATATTATTTATATTAATTATTCGCATGCAAGATTAAAGTAATGTCTAATGACGCCAAGTAAGTCATAATACTGGAGCAGCCTCGCCTGACCTTGTTCACTGGCCTCGCAGTGAACCACTTGGCCACGTGACAGCAGTACACTGTTGCCAGATTGTCTTATTCTGTACACCAGAGCATTTTTGATTTTCATAAGATCACTGGCAGTATTATCACAGTTGTAGTCATTCCGACAGAATATAGTTAAATGCTGAGCACTAATAATTATTTCACTTGAGAGACTATTTGTAACAGTCAGTCACTCTTAGTAAGAAGGCATTTCATGAATGTACGTGCATTGCTGAAAAGAGCCAAACTTCTTAAAATTAAATAATATCAACCAAAATGTTAACAAAAACGGTTGAAACAAGGATGCCATCATTCAATTACATCTTCTTAGAAATAAGAAAAAGGAAATTGAAGACCTTGCTGCAAAAAGGGGATAACTCACATTTCAGTAATTTTACAGGAGAGACAAAAAACGTATTGCAAAATTGGGGCTACTATATGTGCATGACTTGTTTACATTTTCATTATAAAGTATGGAAAAGTGTATCGTCAACCACATTCACAATAAAATTGCTTCCTAAAGTCGGAAGTAAATCGTTAATAAGTGAAATGAAGTTATCCCTTTTTTGCTCCAAATAATGAAAATAATAATACATATATGTATAATCCCTAATTAATGACAGTATTTTAAATTAACAATATTACCACATGATAGAAGACTCTTTCTACTCTTAAAAAACTATGTATTGTAATAAAATCAATATACATAACATTAATTTCAGAGAAGTACCCAAAACTTAAGATAAACAATACAATGTTATTATAACAAGTCAAAGTACCACACTTCATTATGTACTATGAAAGAATATGGCTGTAAATGAACACACATAAACAACTATTACACGTTCACAGTTAAATGTAGTCATCGTCTGAACAAGAAGCACCACATTCTAGATCTATCGTTGCCACAGACTTCAAGTTATTGTAGTACCACATGTCACACTTCGGAACATTCTGCTCTGCGAGTTTCATTGTGTCCCTTAGTTTCGCATCTTTAAGTGGTAGTTTCATCACATATGCAGGAGGAGCATCAAGTGAAAGTTGTTGTTTAGCCTTTATTAAATTAAAGTTTTCATAGTAAAGTTCACTTTGGTGACTGCAACATCGCAGAACTTGTGATGAGCCAGAGTAGTGGAAAATACGGAAACGCGATACAGTAAATACACTTGTGCCCTTCACTTTTTTCATAAACATTTGCTTCAAATGTGTGACGAAATCTCGTACATCATCTTGTTTTACGTCAATGACAAAGAACTTCTTAGGTGAGGTTTTCTTCACCAAACTTTTGTACTCTTGAGGCAAATATACCCTCTCTGTTTTTCTGATGTTTATTTCAATGCGACCAAAACACCGGTCACATGGAAGGAAGCTGTGGCCCGGTTCTGGAAATCGGTGCACAATATCGTCAAATCTCCCTATTTGTGTGCAGCTAAAAAGGAACTGGACTAAAGCATTGTTCTTATTCTGTGCACAGCAGTTGTCTGAAAAAAGGTAGACTTTCTTTACCGATGTGTTGAGCACATTATCAAAATAATGTTTCAGGAATGAGATAACTTCATTTGAGCCTATCTTTGCTGTACATTCATCATACATATAATAGTGGGCAGTTTTGAGTTTCGCTTAATAGATACAGAAGTTGTACATCCAAACCTGGCGACAGTAAAAAGCATCGCTGGACGGTACTTTTGGAAGGGGCATATTTTGTTGATAGTCAAAACAGAGTGTATCGGTAAATTCATTGTTTTCAGCTTCATGTATCTTACCTTTCATGCTTGTATAAAACATGTCTGCTTTAGTGATGTGAACCATTTTTTCAGTCTCAAGTCGTTTCTTTTCCTCTATGGAAGTTTCCCCATTTATCTGGTTCTCTAGAATATCACATGTTTTGCACGTGTCTGTACGAGGCCTCCCGAATGAATAATTAAAGTTATTTCGAAAATATCTGTAATAATAATCATACGTCACAGTAGGTTTGATGTTTTGTCCTTCCTTCAGACGATGATGCACATCAACTTCATACTTCTCCAGATACATTTGGTACATATGTGATATGTTTAGCAACGGAGACAAATAATACCTGTTGCTCTTACCTCTGCTGTAATGTGACAATCTCCTTGGGAAGCTTCTGATATGGTTATCGACTTGCTGTTTGATATTTTCGGGAATAGCATTTGCTCTGGTATCATGTTTCCCTAGGCCACCTGTTGGAGGTGTTACAGATGTTGACATGTGCTTTGCAATCCTTTCCACTCTCTTCTTACCAATGCCATGTAGTAAGCAGAATCCCATTTTGCAAACTTCGATTTGCTTTGGGCCGTCCCTAACCTAAAATCAAAGCAAACATGCAATAGTAAGTACACATGTTCATTGGCGTGATGATTGTTTACAAGATAAGGGTAGAGGTATTGAACTTACTTTGTATTTGATACTGAAGCAGCGAGGTGACTTGTTTCCGGATACTATTCTTCGTCGGGCTACTGGTAAAACTGTAATCAGTCCACTAAGATAAGAATCTTGTCTTTCTTGTTCTGCTATATTATTGAATGCTTTCAAGAATAAATGTTTGCGTTCATTAGTCAGACTGCCGAGGCAGTTTTTCTTGCAATTGCAGTTTGTAGCTGTTTGCCTGCCTGGTTTCTTTTTTCCTCTATGCCCCACATAAGCCTCTAAACGAGCACGTTTTGATTTTGCTACATTTCGCTTCCATTTCTTTACATTACACTTTCTTTTTCTACCTCTATTTTTACTTTCACCTTTATCTAGTTCTGAATCACTATTTTCCACGTTGGACGGAATATATTCACTTCCAGATGCTTCAAGGTCTGTACACTCATCACTACTTTCTGCCATATTTGATAAATGAACAGATGTTTATTTTTTCTCCATAGAGATTATACTTAGTAATCACCTTCGAGCATATAGAGTGCGTTCCAGCTATATGTTTTCATGTTCACATCTAAAACAGATGATGAGAGGCGACGTAGCAAGCGAAATATGCAGGTTGAATATTTAAAAGTGATTTTTATGGGTGAAAAATAATTTTAATTGTAACTGTGAACATAAGTTAGGAAAATATGTTTGCTGCAAAGAGGGGATAACTCCGCAACTTATCCCTTTTATGCACCAAAAGGTTACAGGGGATAACATTCTACAGTCTGTTGCTAAGGCATTTAAAAAGGTATTTATACCCTTTCTGCACCAGTTTATGCAGTGATTTTTTTACTGTATAGCCAACCAATAAAATGATTTTAGGTAAAAAGTGGACTTATCCCCTTTTTGCACCAAGGTCTTCAATTATCAGAGAAGTATATGTTGGCCGGTCGAGCCACGGAGTAGGAGCAGGGATTGGGGATGGGGTCAACGACCGCCCGCCCTGTCGTCACGGCGGCCATATTGGATGGCCTTGACCTCTGACCGTGAACTTCAAAATAGGCCAAAAATAACTCAAAATGGGCAAAAAAATTAAAAATAAAAGATTGTTGTATTTCGAGGGGAAAATTGCCATCAGCCATTCACCGTGAAGTGGAGCGATGCAGTCCCTACTACTACAGATTGCCGCGTGGCGCCCTCTGGACCAAAAGGCGGTGTTTGTTCGCGGCCACGCAGAGCCCAGGCCGCCAGGAGGTCACTGCCAGTGGCCTGGCGAGGACCCTTGTGACCCGGCCAGCCAGCCCTGTCGCGGTCCTGTCTGCCTTCCTGAGCCTTCCTGACAGTATAGACACGTACACTTCTGACGTGCAAACTTTGAATAGAAAAACAGACTTCAACTCTTGGGTAAAAAACGTAAACTGAGGATTGAACTGTGGGGGGGGGGGGGATGCCCCCGCCGAGGATCACTGCTCCAGCGACCCCGGCTTGGAGGGCCCCCAGCCTGCCCCAGCCCGCACACGGGGGAGCATGGCACTTTAGAAAGTAGGCTGTGCAACGCTAAGTCACCACGTAAAGGATGTAAGAAATTCCAAGTAATTTAGGCAGTTTCTTTTCCAAAGAATATTCAGCACAGAACTAGCGTGTCCATTTAAAGTTTTCAATTCAAAGTCTACGTTTCTACCCATTCATTGAAGTCTCCCGCCAGAAGTGTTCGACAATTCTCGACAGAACTTTAGAACGCCAGCTGGACTCCTTCGAAGCATTTCCTAAGCGCAAGGACGTAATGTGTAATTTATTATTCCTTTTTAAAATGAAATCTTACTTTTTGTATTGAAGTGGTTTGCTCCCCGCTATGGTTTTTCAATGTTTGTTATGACGAGGCATAAATAATAGCTAAGGGGCAGGTAGCTGACACCGCTCACTAGACTGCAAGGTATGCCCGCGCCAGCGGTGTCTTGTGATTGGCGGCCGTCTGCGAGAGAAGCCACTGTCTTGTTTGGCCGAGCCACTCAGGACGCGCTTGCTTGCGCTGAGTTGCTGTGATTGGCGGACCGATAGCAGACATGCACCTGGAAGAAACTCGACCATTCATGAAACAGCCGATGCTACAGAGCTGGCCTCGAAATATTTTCACGCAAAGTACGTAGGGACTAGAAAAATTCGCAGATTCATTGACCTCTAGGATAGACTCCACAGTCCTCTACATACTTGAGCCAACACCCTCTCTCATTGGCTGCTGACTTGTGAGACCTCTCGATTGGGCGGCCTGTTATACGACACGTCTTGGCGGGGCCCTAGAGTCTTCCAGATACACCGTGACCTAACAGCAGAAGATCGCAAAGGTATGAGTATTTGAAATTTAGCGTATCGCGAAATGGATCCGCGTATTTTCTCGGTCTCTAGCCCTAGATAAAATGTATCTCCGGTAGGAAATGACTTATTATTTCACACGAGCAACGTCACCTATGTTGTTATAATTAAAATTAATTTTATTTTTATTGCTTATTTTAAAATCAATTAAAAAAATTCTTTATGCCTTTTATATTATGAGATAACAGAACAAACGGGCAGAAATATGCATTAAAGTTATTAGAGCAATCGGAGAAAAAAATACTATTAATAATAACATTTGTACGAAATTAAACTATAAATTGCAATGACAGGGCCTGATAAACGTCTTGTCGGCCTTCATGTTTCGTTCATTGGTATCACGCACTTTCCACAACTTATAGCTAGTTTAATCACGAATTCTTAAAGTTGTGTTTATTTCATGTTAAGATTGTTTAAGCTGAGACGTATTCCTTGGTAGTTTCGCTGTGACAAGGTTTCCCGATGTGCAGGCAATGAAACACGCGGGCAGCAGGCTCCCCCAGCATGCACCGCGCAGCCTCACTTGCGGGGCACTAGCGCAGTTAAGCATCAGCCCGGGAGACGAAGCAAGCATCGCCAACAATGCGGCAGCCGTTGCCATGGAGATGATCGGCAAAACGTGCCTGAAAATGGCTAAAATATATTTTTGACGTGATAACGTCTTATAAATCGATGATCGCCGGCTGCACGCACGAAAAATTGTCACGTTCCGCTTGAGCCGAGCGTGCAAGAACCGGCCAACCAACGTGCGAGAAAATCTTCTATAATATCAAACAGGTTAAGGAGGGCTTTTAAACTAATTGTTCGTGATTATATTTGAACAAATTATTTAAATTAAATTTGCAAAAACTGTAAATAATATTTGAAAATTAAAAAAAGTATGTAATTTTTCATCAGTGTTTTCTTATGACGTTATCACGTAAAATTATCGTCCGTAAAACCGACTTTACAGACAACCCCCTTTAAAAAATAAAATAAAAAAAAGCGGCGATAAATTCCGAGTCCTTCATTACCACGTGGAGCGCCGTAAAAATGAGGACTTGCTGAATGTCTGCGTTTTGTATGAATTATATGCCTTTCAAAGAACAGAACTCCGTCCCGAATAACTTTTTTTTTTTTTTTTTAAAAGAACTGAATCGAGTTTGGAAAATATCAGCTGGAAGTACAAACGTACGAGATGGCACGGCACCAGGCCTTATTAACACAGACAGTACAAGCAGCTAGCTCCCAGATGCCGAGCCAGACATCGCCCGCTGCACGTCGCGGCGAGGCGGTTGCAAGTGGCGCACGCGGGGACTGCCGACGCGGTGGTCGGCGATGCTGTCCTACTGGCGGCAGGCGTTCAGCCCCGCTGCCCGAGCGCACTTTCACATACCCCCCTTCCCTTCCCTTCCCTTCCCGCGACACGCACAGCGCAGTCGAGCTGGTCAGCCTCCAATCCGTCCATGACTTCAACACGAGGATTAGGAACTCGTTTTAGGTCCAGATTTAATTGTTCGTTTTGAAGACACTCTTTCACCAATATAACCTCCCATGAGAGCTAAACAAATTTCATTTTTCTTGTTCAGGGAGGAGGGGGGGGGGGGAGAGAGAGAGAGAGAGAGAGAGAGACTATATACTACTTACTGCAAAACCAGTTAAATTAAAGAAGGAGTTAACGTTCCGCACTACAGTTTAAATCGTATCTTGTTAGTATGTGACTAAACTGATATTTAATGATGTATTCATAGAGAGAAAGAATTGTGAGCGAGTGTTGCAGCACTCGCCAGTGAGTGTAAACATCTCACCTCGGTAACGAGCCAATACATGTGTTCTCATGTTGCAAATACACTTATAATACGAAACTGGGACACGAAATTTAACATAGTACTTATTCTTTTACCCGTTCCGAGCATGATAAATAAATTGAAATTATTAATTTTAGGAAAAAACCGGTAAAAGTTATTCCCCTTTTTAAAAGCTAACTTTAATTAACAAGAGGGTTGGTACTATCGTTTATGAGGTTATACTTCTGTAGGCCCGTTGAAGGTGAGAGTTCAGTATGCACCAGGAATGCAACGAAACAAGCGCGCATTGCACAACGGAGATCTGACGTGTTGAATGTCTAATGCGCATGCGTGTAGAAACTGCTATAGCCGTCCGGGGACGTACTAAGTGTATTGGGGTGCCAAAGTAAACTTTACGGTAGTGAAACTAGCCTGGAATACATTTTGTAAACTTGAATAGCCATAAAAAAGATAGTAGCAACTTTAAAATTACCTATAATTTATTAACAAGCACACTTGTGTTGGGACGAACATGGCGTCAAAGATTTAACATTTTGCTGGTTCTCTAAAGCATTACGAATGTGGCGCTGTCTTTGAAGTATTTTTCAAACTAAAAGTGGCACTCCAATAGATCCCGGGTATGGACTTGATTTTCCACAAGGAATTATATAAATACTGCAAATCTTGTTAAAATTCACTAAACAGTACTGTAATTTTCTCACATTTAAATACTAACCTGAAATATTTTAAAACACACAACACAAAATATATGTTTGTATATTTGTTTTTCCTTAAATGACGACCTTGACCTTCATAATTTGCCAAAAGTGACTAAGATTTACCTAAATTTGCCAAATGTCGCCAAAATTTAAAGTTTGCAGGAAAAAATTTCTTCCAAAAAAAACCCCTATCTCGAAGGAAAACTTCCAATGTTCAGGAAAAATTTCACAATTTAGTCATCAAAAAATTTCAGAGGCTTGAAATGTCCCCAAAGAGACTTAAATTCATATACAAGCCTCCAATAAACCTCTAAGGTTATTTGACCTCAACCATTAGGATGTCGTGGCCACCATTTTTAATTGTGAAGTCACCAATGCAATTATCGTTAGGGTCGCCATCTTGAAAATTCGTACCTAATTATTATCTGAGAAAATTGGCCAACAATTTTAAATATACATAATAATTTTAGTAAAAAAATTCCACAATTTCGAAATTATGACATGTCCACCATCTTGAAAACCCATAATTATTATCCAAAAATTCTAAAATTTGTAAATTTAATAAAAAATAATTTAAATACAATTTTAATTTAAAAACACACTTACCTACATAATAGAGCCCTCGGTTTGAAATCATTGAGAGCAAAAGAAAAAATGGCGACGGATCCTTCTTCCACGGAAGCCACTGAAAGACTGACCTCCCACTACAAATGCTACGGTAGATATTATGTCAGCTAGTAAGTATTATGTAACGTCCGCCATCTTGGCTATGCTATCTTGTTTTTATCTGCTGGAGGTTACCATCTTGGATTATAGCATCACAGCTGCAATCATATTTTCGTCTGCTGGAAGCCGCCATTTTGTATTATGACATCACAACTGTCATCTTGTTTTCGTCTGCTGGAAGCAGACATATTTATTTTCAATACTTTCTACCAGGAGTGCTAGTGTCACTCAGTACACATTTCGTCTGCTAGAGAGCACTGCTGCCATCCTGTGTTCAATACTCGATACCATGAGTGCTAGTGTCATGTAGTACACATGTCGTCTGCTAGAGGGCACTGCCACCATATTGGTTTAATTTTTACCCACTAGAGGCATTAGTATTTATTGCCAGAGCGCCAGTCATCTTGTCGGCTGTCTTGGCTGCCATCCTGTAAAATCCTAATAACTTATAAAATTGAAAAAAAAAAAGTCAAAATTCTTCAAAAAATTAAACGTTAATATACTAATTGATTCGATCGGTTCCTGTCCTTAGGTTTGAACCTTGCTCGTTGCATACTGTTTATTCTGAGTAACACAAATTTAATAAGACATGTTCATAATACTAAAAACTGATTATATTCTTCGTCTATCCGCCTTCAGTAAGCTGATGACATATTGACCGCCGTCTTGAAAAATTCGTAATTATTTAGCTAGATATTAGGGAAAAATTCCAAAGTTCATCCAAATTCACTCATTGAAATATTGATTGAATCGATTTTTTTAAAATTATTGGTTTGATCCTTGCTCGAAGAAAAAATATAATTTCCAGTAAAAAATATTTATATCATCAAATATGGTGAAAAATCATAAATGTGGCCTAAATTCCTAGTCTACCAGCTACCAGAAAGCTATCATCCATCTTCACCGTCATCTTGAAAATATGTAATTGATGACCTAGAAATTTGGAGAAAAAAATGTAAAAAATCCAGTTACCTCTTATGGAGTTTATTAATAATTCTCTCTACGAAAAACGACTCTATACAAGAGAGCTGTCAGTAATATAGTAACGTATGTCCGAGCCCAGGGTCCAGGGTGAAGAACTGGAGCCGATATCCGCCATCTTGGATTGTTATGTCACGATGGCCATCTTGGATTGTTATGTCACGATGGCCATCTTGGATGACCTTGACCCCGGCGGCCATTTTGGATCCGCCATCTTGAATTACACAATCTTGAATTCGAATGCCTCTCTAAGGTCGCACTTTTCGTTACGCCCTCCTTCTTGGATGTGTATGTCCTCAACTGTGTTTTAAGAGTAAAAACACAAAAACTAAATATCTCAAGCGTCTCGTGACATACACGGTCACATGGTGTTCGATGTAGATTTTTACCGTAGACAAAATACACTTCTATTTGACAATACACTGGCTTTTCGTAGGAAATTACAAATACACTCCTATATTTAATTTTAGAAACCCAATTTTTTACGCACGGTTGTTTCGACAGTTTTTCTCAGAGCGCTCAATGAAGGTCTCTGAAGAATGCAATTAGCAAGTTTACCAAAAGCAAACATGCCAACAAATGAACTGGAAGACCTGAGTAGGAACTGACAACCGCTCCGGTCGACTGCATGGCGTTGCGCCGGCCTGGGGCCAGCACACGCCTCAAGTGTTGTGTTGGCAACCCTGCAGACAGCGTCGGTGACGCACGCTGTGCTTATTAAAAACATCAGAATGTAATCCACCTTGAAAGCAGAAATACACTTACCTTTCGATAATGTGTCTTGAGAGAAAACTGTAATGTTACTTTCTAAATCTGATGATTTGATTCGTACAACGTTTTAGACTGAAATAAAAAAAAAGTTCAGAACAAAACCGAATTCCTTTGATTGTATGCTGTGTGGTCTGTAGGGTCAGAATTGTTTGCGGTCGGTTTCAGAGGAGAATATGAGGAATGACGTGTAGACCGGGAGTGGGTTGCGGGGCATGGACCCTGGAGGCTGCAGGCAGACAGTTGGCAGCCCTGCGGACGGCGGGGCAGCGGTCCGTGACCTTGGCCCGCCAGCCGCGCTCTCTCCTGCGGTGCGCACACGCCACAGCAGGGCGTTACAGCCGTCGCCTCACTACAACTAGTTCTGAAGCCTGTTATACGTACAGACCGGAGAAATTCGTGGATTGGTTTCGCGAAAGGTTAAAATTATAATACTTATACATTTGCAAAGCTTCTGCTATTGGCTCACGATTTACCTGGAGGACTAAGGGCCAAACAAGTGTCCAATCACGGGCAACCCCACCCAGATAACACTCGAGTCAGCAGCCAACCAGCAGGGGATATTCGCTCAAGTACGCAGAGGACTGTGGAGTATAAGTATTCCTGCGGGTTGACGTGAGACGCAGCGGTGATGTATGAAGGACGCAAACAAGCTCTGGTGTGTGTTGGCCGCGCGGAGAGCCGCTCCTAGGCGCGGCTGCAGCAGGAAGCATGCCGGGCCGCGCGTGCCCCGTTACGCGCCGTTACAGGCCGCGCCGTCCGCAGGGATGAGTAGTTCTGCTTGCGTGTTCCGAGTTTAAACTATTTTTTTTAATAGTTTAAAGGTATAAAACTCATTGTCACGCCTCTCCTTAGCGCGCTAATTATTATTAAGTAATTTCTTAGAGAATCTTCTAAGATACAAAAATTTGGAAACGTACTGGAAAGATAAACTTAAAATAAAAAGATATGTCAATAATACTTCAGAGGGGCACTAAGGAGGGTGAACAAGAATTTATTACCACCCCTGTGGGCTTACAGATGGCGGAGAGGATCGTTTGTCGAGGTTTGGTTGGCGAGCTATTCGATTTATTCTGATTAAAAATTGATTTTCTATTTTATTTTGACAGTGCTTTGATAGTTTTATATGGTTTACATATTAAAAATTTAAGACAACATTATTAAAAAAAAAGTGAAAAACAATTGGCAATCGGCCCGGCCCTCAACAGGGTTACTTATGAAAGTTAACATATAATGTTCGGACTTTGTGACTTACGTCCTTGTGTGAAGTGTTACTTGTGCCCCTTTTGCGTGTCGTATAAACAGTTCGGAAAGATGGCGGGCCGCGTGCATACTGTTCGTTCGATTTGTACATGCCTATCGTTTCGTTGTCATAGTTGTATTCACTAAATCAGACTTTAGGGGAGAGTCTGACAGTACCGACCGTCTTACAGTACCGACCATTCCTAGTTCTCACTTCGACACTAGATAGCAGCACTTTGCAAGCGTTCGTGAATAACTTTTATCTTCATTGATTATATTCTTTGGCGACTACTGTCTTTGTTCATAGTTTTGGCAACCGTGAGCCAGAGAAGGTGTTCGTTTACATTTCGTGCGCAAAAAGTTGATCTGACGAAGGCGTATCTCCTTTCTGGGGTAAGTTATTGTTTCTTTTTTAGCATCCACTTAATCTCTCGAGTATAAGGTCAAATTACATGGTATTATATTCGTGATATTTCACGAGATAAAGGTGCAGCTTGCATTAATGTTACCACCTTGCTGTCGTACAGTACCGACCACCCAACTGTCGTCCAGTACCGACCAAGAAATATATCAACAAAATAAAATAATTTAAGTTTTTTTTTTTCTCTTGTCTCTTGTACAGCTGTTGTGGCTCACTGGAGCAGGATGGGATGAACAGCTTCCTCCAGAGGTCTTATGCAGGTGGTGTGATTTTAAGTCTGAACTGTCTTTGTTGTCACAACTTCGACTGCCTCGGTGTGTATCAGGCTCAGTAAAAGCTGTTCATGAACTGCACGGGTTTTGTGACAGTTCAGAGGTTGGCTATGCGTGTGTCATCTCTCAGATCAATGTTTTCAGATGGCAGAATCAAGGTCTCACTATTGATGGCAAAATCAAGAGTAGCACCGGTGAAAAGGATCTCTTTGCCTCGCCTTGAGTTGTGTGCAGCTGTGATGTTAGCCAAGCTAATCAGTTTCGTGAACAATGTATACAAGGGGGTGCTGGACATCATGCAAGTGTATGCGTGGTCAGACTCAACAGTTCTTCATTGGATTGCATCATCACCCCACCGATGGAAAACACTTGTGGCAAATCGTGTCAGCATCATACAGGACTTAACTGAAAAGGAATTCTGGAGACATGTTCGCACTGAAAACAACCCAGCAGATTGTGCATCCCATGGCTTGTTGCCCTCACAACTTATTGATCATCCTCTGTGGTGGTCTGGAGCCCCATGGCTTAGACAGCCTCACAGCCAGTGGCCAAACGATACCCTGGGTAGTGTGGTAATCGATGATGCCATTGCATGTGAAGAAAAACTTACAGCAATAAGTTGTGTGACAGAGGTATCCCTAGAATTTGTTGCCAGATTCTCTTCCTTCAGCAAGCTGCAGCATGTTGTTGCTTACTGCCTTCGGTTTGGAGACAACTGTCGTCAACTTAAGGAAAGGCGTTCTCTGGGACCGTTGACGACTACGGAACTGCAAAAGGGCTTGGACGTTTGCATCAGACATGCCCAACAATGCTTTGCAGCTGATAAGGTTAACTTGGACAAGGGGCAGTGTAGTTCTCATCAAATTCGGCGCTTGTGCCCCTTCGTATATAATGTGGGTATCATCCGTGTAGGAGGGAGGTTAAGTCAGGCATCCCTTCCATATTCTGTTCAATACCCTATATTGTTGTCCAAAGATCACCCATTCACGTTAATGATAATCAATCATTTTCATTGTTTACATTTGCACCCTGGTCCTCGAACTTGAGCAAGCCATCCTGAGCCAACGATATTGGATTCTTTGTGCGCGCTCTGTCATCAAAAGGGTTTTACGTGGGTGTATTAAGCGTTTCCGCACTAAACCCTCTCCATTCACTCCAACCATGGGAGAAATTCCATCTCCTAGAGTCCAACAAGTGACTGCTTTTCACCATACTGGTGTGGAATATGGTGGGCCCTTTCAGGTTACCACGACTCGCACTCGTAGTTGCAAGTCCACAAAAGCATACTTATGCTTGTTTGTTTGTCTTGCCACCAAAGTCCTACATTTGGAATTGGTTTCTGATCTCTCAACCAGTTTGTTCTTGGCAGTATTTTCTTGCTATCACTCGTAGGGGAAGGCCAACCCATGTTTACAGTGATTGTGGAAATAATTTTGTTGGAGCTCATCGAGAACTCAAAGAACTCTACCAGTTTGTAAGGCAGACAACCCATAACACTGAAGTGAGCAGTAAGCTGAGTCAGGAAGGAATTGCATGGCATTTCAACCCGCCAGCAGCACCACACTTTGGCGGTTTATGGGAGGCTGGCATGAAGTCTGTTAAAAGCCACTTAACTAAAGTCATTGGCTTACAGATCCTTTCTTATGAAGAGCTCTCGACCATCCTGATTCGCATCGAAGGGGTCTTAAACTCTCGTCCTCTTTGTGAGATCAGCTCAGACCCTTCAGAACTTGATGTCCTAACACCTTCTCATTTTTTGATTCTACAGCCCATAACATCATTACCCGAACCGGACATCACCCACCTCAACATTAACCGATCAAATCGCTGGCAGCTGGTCCAACGTATAATTCAAGATTTCTGGAAATGCTGGAGAAAGGAATATTTGTACTCCCTCCAGCAGAGAAGCAAGTGGACACAGCCAGGTGGTCAGCCCAAGATTGGAGATTTGGTCGTGATCAAAGATGAGCACACCCCTCCACTCAAATGGGGTCTCGCTCGAATTGAAGCTCTTCACCCAGGACCAGACCAAATCACCCGGGTGGCTACTATCCGGACTGCTACAAGTGTCTTGCAACGTCCGCTGATTAAGCTATGCCCTTTGCCAGTGGACAATGGTTATGATCTAGGACAGAATTCAACAAGATCATGTAATCTGTAACAAAGTGCTTTCTTTTCCTTGCTGTATATACCTTTGTGTTTGTTACCTGGAGTTAACAACGAGAGCGGAATGTTCGGACTTTGTGACTTATGTCCTTGTTGTGTGAAGTGTTACTTGTGCCCTCTTTGCGTGTCCTATAAACAGTTCGGAAAGATGTTGGGCCGCATGCATACTGTTCGTTCGATTTGTACATGCCTATCGTTTCGTTGTCATAGTTGTATTCACTAAATCAGACTTATTATCTCTATGGTCCTCCGGAAGAAATTCGTTGAAACAAAGAACATATAATTACACAAAATTGTTTCGTTGCATTGGCTAGCACTTGAAGTTATAAATTTAAAGTTCTGAAATATGAAATAAAACAATAAAATAAAAAAAAATAAAAATGTCTATAAACTGGCACGGGTGGTAGGTAGACTTGATATATGTTGGCATTCAAGCATAGTGAGCCGCAGACGACGAGAAGAGAGAGATAGCAAAATGACGAAGGCGTTTCACCGAGTGTTGTGAAACTGCTGGGCCAAAAACTTGATGTGGGATGTTCTAGGACGAACTGGGTTCCAGGAGTGTTCTTGAACCCGCACTGCAATAAAGGCCATTCGGTACGAATACCTCGGATGCAGGCGTTAGGTAGGGTGGCGGAATTCGCCACCGGGATTGGTGGAAATGGGGTAAAGACATAAAAAACTCACCACTGCGGGGAGAATTCAGCTGCCTGGCTGCCGCCTCATAGACCGACGCGGTAGCACACGGTTGGCTTTGAAAACCATGATGGATACGAAGAAAGTTGGAAGTAGAAAAAAAAATTAACTTGCGACTACTTAGGGCAGACTAAAAGCTAAAAAAAAAGTAAATCGGCACTTGAGGCCTTAACTGTAGTAGACTACATTCCAAATGATTGATTGGCGGTCTTATAATTCTCGCGTAAGTCAGGAGAGTCGCTGACCAGAGACGTTCGCGGTTGGCTGCCCTAAGAAAAGTGACCTCGGGGTGCGGTTGGGGCGCTTAATTAAAAGGCCAAGTCTCTCTTGAAAGATGGTGGGGGGGGGGAGCCTTCGGTATTCATCGGCGCTCGTCGCCATAGACACTCGAAGTTGGCATCCTTGGCCAGCGCGCTCTGGACGGAGAAGTGGGGAACTCGACTCCCCCGGCGAGCGGTCAGGTCGAGGGTCGATTCAACTTGAACATGGCTCTTATGGGCATGACAGTGCTGCCCTCAGGTGGACAGCCAGAATGGTAGGGAGGGGTTAGTTTCTCTCGCTTCCGCTAGATGGATCGTGGATATGTCTTTTAGCAGTATGGCACATCTTAATTCCCCGGCAGGGTGTGCGGACGAGAGTGTGAGAGCGGCTGTGGGTTATGACCTCCATGGACCAGAGAGGATGGGGGGTATGTTATGACCGGTGACTGACCCGGCCTGGGTTCTGGACGAGGGGACTGGCGAGTGCGGGGGAAATTCTGCAAGGTTCGTGCGAACCGAAGCAACGAAACACTGCGACGTGTCTGCCGCACCGAGAATTTGACCAGGCTGGTTGTCCGAGCTTGCTGATTGTGAGACTTCGGGGAAGTCACCAGGGGCTGAATGTCTGCTTGCCCCCGCAAGTCTGGTCACGAAATGGCTTCGTGTAACGAGACTTAGTACATGACAGCAAGCGGGGATTATGGGATTGGGGCGCTTCAAGCAGCACTCCATGTCGCAACGTAGCATTGGCGAAGCTGTGAACCGGATGTTGTGGGGGGAGAGAGAAAAAAAACACGCTGAAAAATAATTGGCCCGGCAGTACATTGGGCTGAATAAATTGTTAGGCAGCAAATAATTTAAGTAAAAAAATTAAAAAAAAAAACTCAATTATTTTAAAATTAAAAAAAGGTGCCCATAATGCACATGCTTGGTACATCATGTTCCTAGAATAATTTTTATATACATGAAACACTCGATAGAGAATCTTGAAAGCACTCGAGGGTCCTCCATCATCTAATGTTAGGTTATTGCTTGACTCCTATGCACAACGAGAAGACTGCGCTTAGAGGCGACACCAAGCTAGAAGCAGCAGCGCGTGTTCTCTTAACGTTTAGTTTTTAGGTCTCGTAGGAAACGCAAGGCGGATGAAGTTTAATAACGATGTTTTCAAGTACCTGCAAGATGCAACAACACAACGCAAGCATCGACCAACTTTCATCATCTTGCGTATCGGCTTGCGATGTCGCAAGTCTTGCCATTGCCGTTGGGAAACTGAACGAAATCTTAATAATATATCAGTCGCAGTCACCTGTTTGAGGAATTTGTTTCAACATTAATGTCCCATAGATAGCTTCTCTCTTCGAACCGTTGAAATGAAATACTTAAGGCCTACATAATAAAAAGAAGAAAATATGGTTGTCATGAAAAAGTGACACTGGCAAACAGTCTGAAGTAAAGAGTCAGTAGGAGGAGCTAGGACAGCTCGCATGCGCACGTGGTTGCAGGCTCGCAGCTGGCGACGCCCAGCGCACTCGGTACCGCCGGCACCGCCAGCACCGCCGGCACCGCCAGCACCGCCGGCACCGCCAGCCTCGCAGGGCTGCCGCCGCGCACGAGCAGCTCGGCGACCCGCCCCCGGGCGGCCGCCGCCAGGACGGTGCGTGCCATCGACCCGGGGGAGGCCAGCGCCCGCAACCTGCCCTCGCCCACCGCGCCGGCACACAAGGGGCAGTCCTCGGACGGCGGCGCCGCGTGGCACGACTACCGCCGCCGCATTCAGCCCACCAGGACCTCGCCTGCCGACAGCGACCGGCACACCGCCCGGCTCCTCACCACCGCCCCGTCGGGGGAAGTCTCTGGGGGTCCCCAGGGGAGGGCTCTGCCCCTCCTGGAGGACCCCGCCTCCACGGCTCCTGTCCCGCCCGCGATGGTGAGTCCACCTTCCTTCCCTCTAGTTCATCCACTGTTCATAACAAGTGTTTTTTTAATCTGACATGCCCTCTAACGTTTTAAAGGTATATTTACTCAGCTTGGTTAATAGAAATAAAGCAGAGTTGGGTTTCCTTGTATCATACAGAGTCAAAATAATAAAATATAAATTAGAATATTATGTTTGTTATTGTTTGAAGCAGAGGGATGTGTGTTCTGTGCCCTGCAGAGTCAGCCCCAGGTGAGTGCCACGCCGACCCAGGCACCGAGCTACCGTAGCGACGAGCCACGCAAGACCAACCCCGACATCCAGGACATCATCACCGGCATCGTGAAGCTGCTCAACGGCAACGTGAAGGTCCAGGCGAACCCCGACCTGCCCCCGGGGGCCGCAGTGCGCCCTGGCAAGCCCCTCCACTCGCGCATCAACAACCGTGGGCCCCCGCGCATCACCGACATGCCCCCGCTGCCCCCGGACTTTGGTGGACTCCCGCCTCAGCCCCAGCTGCAGCACACCCGCCTGCCGCCCCCCTACCCGTTCGACCTGCCCCCGGGCATCGTGCCCCTGCCCCCGCAGCCCTCGCCGCAGTCCGAGCGGCCCTTCCTGAGCGGCGTGCCGCTGCCCGAGCAGGTGGTGCCGCTCCGCCCCCACAGGCCGCGCCCCATCCGGCCCCGCCCCACCCCGCAGCCCATACCCCCCTTCAGGCCCCCTCGGCCTCCCCCGCTCCCGGACACGGACCTGCAGCCGCCGAGCATCGACCAGGTGTCGCTGTACGAGGAGCCCGAGGAGGACAGCACCGCGACCACCGCGACCACCACGACAACCACCTCTACACCATCGACCAAGCCCCCAACGAAAATGGCGAAAACAACAACCACCACAGCGAAACCCCCACCCAAGACAACAACGAAACCCCCACCCAAGACAACAACGAAACCCCCACCCAAGACAACAACGAAACCCCCACCCAAGACAACAACGAAACCCCCGCCCAAGACAACGACGAAGCTAACCGTCTCTCCGGAGCAGTTGTCGGACAGCAGTGGGGGCAGTGCCCCGGAGAAGAAGCCCTCGGAAGCTGCAGGCCCCCCGGGCAGGCCAGATGACGCCTCCCTGCAGGACGTGCCCGCAGCAACCCCGCCTGCGCCCACTGCATCGGAGACACCCGTTACACTGGAGCCGTCGACAGGCGTGGGCTCGGCGGTGCCCGTGCTGGAGTCCTCTATGCTGGAGGCAATGCTGCTGGATGCAACTACCAGTTCCGAGGGCCCATCTTCGACAACCTCCACTCCGCCCATCACCACTCCCACAGAGCTGTCCAGTAAGAGGCCGCACATAGCCACAGGTTAGTTCCAAAACACCCAAAACTACAATAATGAAGACAAGCAGTATAACTGCACTGTGGTAAATGCCAGGCAGTGAGCCACCTAGGTTGAGGTACAAGCTAGACAGCGTAACTACTCCCATTGAACGTAGCTTTTAAATTAAAGGTGTTCACGGAAATCTGTTTTTTTCAAGTGCTTACAAACGTACACATTCACAGTACTGTATATTGCTACAAGTTTTTGTGCATTTACTTGACTGTTACCACTGGCAAACTATTTGACTGGTTTGGCCCGATTAAGGCTTTAGCAAATGGAGCTCTTGCAGCTTCTCTTTTTCTACATTTCCAAATCAAGCTTTCTGTAGCTCCAAATTGTAATCCTTTTGGAGACTTAGTGGTAAGGTAGTAAGGTTTGGAGATTTCTGGGAAAAGGTGCAGGGCATAGGTCAATGACCAGCGCCACCATCTTGGATTGTGATGTCATGGTGGCCATCTTATATGACCTTCTCAGCCACCATCCTGGATGCCTTGACCCTAGTCATCTTGGTTTGTTAAGTCATAGACGCCATCTTGGATGACCACCACCTTGTAATGTGACAAAATATGATACCTCTGGTGTAATTGACACCAAAATTACATTTTTACCGAACTATTCAAAATTTTTAAATCAAATAATTGATTTAAAAAAAATTAAAATAATAATTTCGTAAGCCATTGTTTTTAATTATTTCATATGCCATGGGCTTTGGAGACCTAGATTCGATCCCGATGTGGACAATTTAATCATTTTTTTTAATCATTTGTCCATAGGGACAGGTTGCATACTGACACTCGCCACTTAGACCAAGAAATATATTACGTTATTATATTATAAATATATTATAAATAAATTACGATATGAGTAGTTCATAGATTTGTAAATTACCGGTGTCACTGTTAGCCAAGCGTTTTAAGTGAAATAACCACATATTTATGTTATGTTATCGATGAAATCTGGTTGTTTAGCCATTTTGGCAACAAAAAAACGGAATCACGACATGACCTACACCAACTAAGTGAAGTGTAAAATTCTCAATATCAAGATGTAAAAACACGTGATTCATTATCCTTTGGACATTTCTTCTGAAGCCATGCCTTCTTTTGCAGCAACCCTTTACAGAAGAATCGCTGAAGTACTATAGAATAATGGAGTATTGTGCTTGCCAGAAGTGAAGTGTACGTTGCTCCACAGAGGGTGCTGGGGTGCCGTACTTGCCCTACCAGCCGCGGCCGGGCATCGTGCTGGACGACCCAGAGTACACTCCCGGCAAGAGGCCCGTCCTCACGGCTGCCCAGGGCTTCCCCGGCGAGGCCTTCGACATCACCGTGTCCGCGGTGCAGGGTCCGGGGCACACCGGCCAGCCCTTCGTCTACCCGGGTGAGTCTTTGCTCAGGAGGATACAACTTTCGAACGTTACGAAAATTACGATCGCATAAGGGGTACGTGGTTGGAGACCCGGTAGAGGGGAATGGTTAGGTACGTGGTGGGAGACCCGGTAGATGAGGAGACGGCAGGGGAGAGGTAGAAATGACACAGCATACTTGCAAACTTGCATACCTTCACACTTGCATAATCATGTACTTGCATTATTACACAAATAATTATTACATCCTTGCACACTAGCATACTTCCACACATGCATAATAGCATAATTTAGCACTCACATACTTGCATTTTTTTTTTGATCTGCTAACTCAGCCAAAGTAAATTATGTTTCCTATACCTAATCTATATTAATAAAAAATTAAATGTTTGTTCAAAATCTTAGTTCTTCACCTTCATGCCTATGATAGGTAAAACATTAGATAAAAATATACATAGGAAGATATAATCATGGAGAAATAGAGATATCCAGTGAGGTATAGAGAGATATAAAAATATAGAAGATAGAACAAAAGATATATGTGTATGGAGAGAAATAATAGATAGAGGAGATAGAATGAGAAGTAGATATAAGCAGAGCCATAGAGAGATAGAAAGAGAAGCTGTGTATTATGTGAACCAACTTCAAATTAGAAAAAACTTGAAAAAGCATAGCAATGCATGCCGAGGCTTAGCTATTAATATAATGAGCTAGAAGTTTCAAATCTGTCGCACGTGGACTCCGCACGCACTTGTGATTATGAATGAGTTCTTAACTTTCAGAGACTATGTGGAAGCCTGTGCGATGGTGGTGTGGGGCGTGGTTGCAGTGGAGATGGAGGGAGTGAGCCTGCCCGGAGCAGCGGGGGAGGTGTCGGTGACTGCGATGGTGGTGTGGGCGTGGTTGCAGTGGAGATGGAGGGAGTGAGCCTGCCCGGAGCAGCGGGGGAGGTGTCGGTGACTGCGATGGTGGTGTGGGCGTGGTTGCAGTGGAGATGGAGGGAGTGAGCCTGCCCGGAGCAGCGGGGGAGGTGTCGGTGACTGCGATGGTGGTGTGGGGCGTGGTTGCAGTGGAGATGGAGGGAGTGAGCCTGCCCGGAGCAGCGGGGGAGGTGTCGGTGACTGCGATGGTGGTGTGGGGCGTGGTTGCAGTGGAGATGGAGGGAGTGAGCCTGCCCGGAGCAGCGGGGGAGGTGTCGGTGATCACCAGGCCCAAGGAGGGACAGCACTTTGTGTCCATCGACGGCAAGCGCACCTACTTCGACCTGCTCGGCAGCACGTCGACCGGGACGGTGGCTGGTGCGCAGCCCCTGCCCTCGACGGCCGTGGGCACGGGGTAGGCCCTCCTTGTCCTTGCCCGGTACCTCCGGTGATACACACCATCCACCTCAGCTTGATTAGAAACATGTTAGCTCTCAGTATACAGCATTTGATAGGCTTTGAGGTTCGGAAATGGGTACCCGTGGGTGCTGCAAGAGCCTGGAAGTCTCAGAAACCTCTAAATATGGCGCACTCGTGTGATTCATTTGTTCATATATTTTTTTTTTTAATTTTTAATAAACCAAGGTCACCCATCAAAGTACCAACTATTCCCAATGGTGCTTAACTTTGATAATAGTCCAAATTAAAGCATAACACACCTTTACCCTACTTAGTTACTATTTCATCATGAAATTCAATAGTCTTATAAATGTATATATATAAAAAAAGAATCTCTCAGAAAAAATAAAATTTTTACAAGTCCTTTAATTTCACATTTTCTTTTAAACCACCCTGCGTAGACCAGAGAATAAACTGCATCATAAATGTTCCGAACCTATCCAAAGCGCATCAAATGCACTGACTGCGAAAAATTATAGGAAATAAACAAAAAAATTAGCTTAACCTTATCTGGGTTTGGCTGGATCGGTTTGAGTTGGGTTTGATTAGGTTATTACCATCTTGTTAAACAGAATTATTGCTAGATTTGGAAAAGGGAAAAAAATTTTTTTTTTTTCCTAAAATGAATTTTTGTAGTATATTTATCATGCTCAGCATTATTTTTAAAAATTCTAAGTTAAATTTTCTCATTACTGAGGTAGGTTAGATGTTTCCACATCACTAGCGAACTCAAATTTTTTTTTGGCATACACCTTGGCTGGTTATACTGAATGGGTGTATGGATATTCATATATTTTTTCTATTATTAAAATTTATTATGACATTCAATGTTACCAACAATGGCTGAAGTAAAAAAAAAAAATTAAAATCTATCTTTCCATTGCAAACAACCATTAAAGACTGTAAAATTTGTGCATTTTAATACATTTTACATTTAAACTAAAGAAGTTTTACCATACGTGTTTTCCATAGCATAATTTTGTGTCTTGACGACTTTTATAAATCCCCAAGTGCAGTCTTTCACCAGGTTGGACTGGGGGGTGCATCACAAGAGAAACATTTTCCAAACTTAAAATATTACTGATTTAAATAATGCATTGCTAGGTTTTTTATTTTCTTGTATTGTTCACAACACCAGTATGGTTTCAATTTACTGAATTTTGTATAATCTTCTTGGATGGCTGTGAAGTGTGAAAAATGTTTTAATTTGATTTGAAAAAGGGAAGTGGCGAGTGCTGAGGCGGTGTGGTTGTGTGGCGCAGGTACGCCGTGCCGTTCTCCTCGCCGGCACACACGCAGTCGGGGGCCGCTGGGACTCCGCCCCGCCGCCGGCCGGCCCGCCCGCCCGTCAGGTGAGCCCCGCCTCTGCGTGCGGAACTGACCAGTCAGCAACAAGAGGGGGATTTTTATGACATTATCATGCAATTTTATGGGTACAGAAAATGTAAACAGAACGTGCAAATGATTTTGAATTGAAATAACATTTTAAAAGACTTGAAAAAAACCATATACCAAAATTATCATGTTCATGTGTATTTTTAATGAATCAGTATCAATATTTCTGCATGATCAGGGGCGTTCGCAGGAAAACGGGTGGGGGGCAAGGTGATTTCCTGTGAAATGAAACTCTGTGTACGCTCCTGTGCACTGCAAAACTCCGCCATGCTTCGTTTGGACGACAACTGCAAGGTTTCCTGAGGCATGCTGGGTGCTTGAGGTTTATGCAGAAGCCAACTTTTTTTTTACGGTATTATTTATTTTGTAATAATTGCACCAGTAGCAAACACTTTTGCAAGTTTGTGGGAGAGAAATGAGTATTATTATTTTGCCCAAAGTTTATTATTTGTGGGGTGTGAGTTGGAAACATCCTGTGTTATGGTTTGAGTTTATTTGGTACAAGCATCCTGTGAGACAGGAGTTGTGGTTTAGTTATTGCCTCGTGTTGAGTAAGGCAAGACATAGCTAAACACAGATACGTGTAACCCCTCAGACACGGAGGTCGTGTGCAGGATCGACACCTGCATCGTGGGGGACGACTCCACCTGTGACTCGACGCACAGCGAGAAGTGCCGCACGGAGGCAGGCGTGTCGTCGTGCCACTGTCGGCCCGGCTACAGCCGCCGCAAGCACCGGGAGCCGTGCCGCAGTGAGTGGCTAGCAGCATCCTTCCAGCTGAAACACAGCAGGAATGAGAAAAACAATTATTTTTTACTGGCACGCACTTTCTTTTTTTTTAATTTCTCACAAAAGGCTAAATTATATTTGTGAATTCTCTACCACCAGCCATGAACCCTTGTGTTCCTATCTTCTCCTCTCCTCCTTTAAATTTGTTACATAGTGGCCTATGGTTTCCTTTTTTTTATTTAATTAGGTACTGTACTCAAACTTTTGGTTGTTCATATACCTAAATGTATTTTTATTTAGTCTAATAAAATTTTAGTTTTTGTAAAACTTAAATATGAAGATTCTCAAACACTAGTCATTTGAACTCATTAAACAGGAACACTTCTCAAAAGAGAGAACTGCACGGCATGTTGTCGTGATGTGCTCGCAGGGGTGGCGTCCATCCTCATGTCGCTGCGCGTGGACCGACTGTACGAGCGCAAGGTGGTGTGGAGCAGCGAGCTGCAGGACCGCGAGTCGGAGCCGTACCAGCAGCTGTCCTGGGAGGCCGTCCGGGCCGTGAGTACTCCCGGCCGGTAGCGCCTCGACACGCTCTTCCTGATGAAACACTGCGGGCATCTTTTTAGCGTTTTTTTTTATTGAAAATATTTGTATAAACCTTTTTCATAAGTTTATTATATACATAAATAGTTCTCATTAGCAGCTTACATACATTTCCAATCATCATTTTTGAGCAAGGTTGCAAATGAATGGACCGACAGTCTGGAGGAGCCGGTCCAATCCTGGATCAGCCGTCAATGCCCCAGATCTCCCGAGTCTAATCAACGACCTTGAACTGGAAATTTAGTTTTACTGTACCACACACAATCAAAGACTACACTGTCATCAATGAAGTCTTCAAATGAAGCAGTGTGATTCAGAGTACTTGCAGGATGCTTTCGGTATGCTAAAAATGTTCTCTTTCTGTTGAGAAATAGTTCTTTTAAAATCTACTAATTTTGTTTCCTTAGTTATCAAAAGCAATCAGATGATAACACAATCTTAAGCCCAAATTACACAAACAAAAAAAATAAAATAATAATTTAAGTTTTTAATTAACATTTATCATTTAGTACATACATTTAGTTTTGTAGCAAACATTAAAATTGATATTTGATCATGAGTACTAAAACTTTGTATGAATTTACAACAGAACTACTAGTTGACTATAGTAGCGCTATCTATAGTGCCAATTTTAAACACTACTAAGGCATGTAAAGGGCTGTTTGAGTTGGCACCCACTGGTTTACTTAGCTTGTTAGTTTCAATGCTCATTGTAGTGATATCAAACATGGGAAGTTATTTAGTGATATCGCACACCGAGAATAATAGGGCCACATCTCAAAAAAACTAAATTTTACAGGAGAGTGAATAATTGAAAGTTTATTCTTAGCCTCAGCAATCAGGAAGTGAATAATGTTGGCACTGTTTCTATGGCACAAGTCAAAATATGGCCATGGTGTATTCCAACCCACCCTCAGCTGTACGAATAATAAGGCCGCATGTAAACATGTGGCTGTATTATTCTGATTTCTGTTTTACAAATTTAAAATGTAATAAGGACATATCTCATCTCAGGTGAATATTTATTGTACATATATGGCCTTGTTATACCGAATAGATATAGCCATAGATATTACAAATATACAAAAAATGTAAAAAAAAATTATCACAGGGAGTGATGCCACAGAAAGTGATGCAGCGATGTCATGTGTTGCAGATCGACTCAGCCATGTCGATGACACCCTTCTCGGACGACTTCCTGGGCGCCCACGTGAACGGCATGTACGCGGGCACGGGCGCGCGGCGCGGCGCGGTGTTCGTAAACGTGACGCTGCAGCTGGAGGAGAGCGCGGAGACGCTGCGGCCGGCCGTGCGTCTCGACATCCAGCGCCACCTGTTGGGCGTCATCCACCGGCGCAACAACAACGTGGGCAACAGCGCGCTGTGGGTGGACAGTCCGCCCGGCGCCGTGTCCCAGCTCCGAGGTGCGAGCCCTTCCCGCGCCTGTCGCCATATGGTGCAGTTTGAATTACAATCCACATTTTGAAACATACTTGGAAAAAGAAAAATGATTTTTACCAAAAGGGGCCAAATGTAGTCACTGGCAGAAAATGTGCGCTAAATTTAGGTGCATTGCAAACAAAACAATTTATAGAAGTTACAGTCTATTTGAATAAATCTTTTTAATTTTTTACCCCAAAATTATTTTTTAACTGTAGTACACATTCCTGCAAAACACACAAAAAGCTACTTGTTTCAGCCCTGTGGCACCGTCGTCATGCACGCCTGTGTTTACTGCCTCACCAGTGTCATGGTACCCCACCAATGTGAACAAGAGAGTGGGTGTAGGATGATGACAAGAGAGTGGGTGTAGGATGATGACAAGAGAGTGGGTGTAGGATGATGACAAGAGAGTGGGTGTGACATGTGAACAAGAGAGTGGGTGTAGGATGATGATGAGAGAGTGGGTGCGGCAGATGTGGACGAGAGAGTGGGTGTAGGATGATGAGAGAGTGGGTGCGGCTAATGTGGAGAGAGTGGGTGTAGGATGATGATGAGAGAGTGGGTGAGGCAGATGTGGACGAGAGAGTGGGTGTAGGATGTGGACGAGAGAGTGGGTGCGGTAGATGTGACGAGTGAGTGGTAGTAGGATGACGAAAGAGTGGGTGTAGGATGATGAGAGAGTGGGTGTAGGATGATGAGAGAGTGGGTGCAGGATGATGATGAGAGTGGGTGCGGCAGATGGGACGAGAGAGTGGGTGCGGCAGATGAGGATGAGAGAGAGGGTGTAGGATGACGAGAGAGTGGGTGTAGGATGATGACGAGAGAGTGGGTGCGGCAGATGTGGACGAGAGAGTGGGTGTAGGATGTGGACGAGAGAGTGGGTGCGGTAGATGTGACGAGTGAGTGGTAGTAGGATGACGAAAGAGTGGGTGTAGGATGACGAAAGAGTGGGTGTAGGATGATGAGAGAGTGGGTGTAGGATGATGAGAGAGTGGGTGCAGGATGATGATGAGAGTGGGTGCGGCAGATGGGACGAGAGAGTGGGTGCGGCAGATGAGGACGAGAGAGTGGGTGTAGGATGACGAGAGAGTGGGTGTAGGATGATGACGAGAGAGTGGGTGCGGCAGATGTGGACGAGAGTGTGGGTGTAGGATGATGACGAGAGAGTGGGTGCGGCAGATGTGGACGAGAGTGGGTGTAGGATGACGAGAGAGTGGGTGCGGCTAATGTGGAGAGAGTGGGTGTAGGATGATGATGAGAGAGTGGGTGAGGCAGATGTGGACGAGAGAGTGGGTGTAGGATGTGGACGAGAGAGTGGGTGCGGTAGATGTGACGAGTGAGTGGTAGTAGGATGACGAAAGAGTGGGTGTAGGATGATGAGAGAGTGGGTGTAGGATGATGAGAGAGTGGGTGCAGGATGATGATGAGAGTGGGTGCGGCAGATGGGACGAGAGAGTGGGTGCGGCAGATGAGGATGAGAGAGTGGGTGTAGGATGACGAGAGAGTGGGTGTAGGATGATGACGAGAGAGTGGGTGCGGCAGATGTGGACGAGAGTGTGGGTGTAGGATGATGACGAGAGAGTGGGTGCGGCAGATGTGGACGAGAGTGGGTGTAGGATGATGAGAGAGTGGGTGCGGCTAATGTGGAGAGAGTGGGTGTAGGATGATGATGAGAGAGTGGGTGAGGCAGATGTGGACGAGAGAGTGGGTGTAGGATGTGGACGAGAGAGTGGGTGCGGTAGATGTGACGAGTGAGTGGTAGTAGGATGACGAAAGAGTGGGTGTAGGATGATGAGAGAGTGGGTGTAGGATGATGAGAGAGTGGGTGCAGGATGATGATGAGAGTGGGTGCGGCAGATGGGACGAGAGAGTGGGTGCGGCAGATGAGGACGAGAGAGTGGGTGTAGGATGACGAGAGAGTGGGTGTAGGATGATGACGAGAGAGTGGGTGCGGCAGATGTGGACGAGAGTGTGGGTGTAGGATGATGACGAGAGAGTGGGTGCGGCAGATGTGGACGAGAGAGTGGGTGTAGGATGACGAGAGAGTGGGTGCGGCAGATGTGGACGAGTGCAGCAGCGAGGACCTGCACGACTGCCACGCACGCGCCACCTGCAGCAACGTGTTCGGGTCGTTCCGCTGCGAGTGTGCGGACGGCTACCGTGACCCGTGGGCGGGCGATGTGCAGCGCAGCGGGCGGCAGTGCGCTGCGTGCTCTCCCGACCACTGCAGCGGGCGCGGCGAGTGTCGCTACGAGGACGGCCGCCAGGTCTGCCGGTCAGTGCCCGCCCCACCTCAACACCCTATTTCTTTCAACAGTTCAAATGCCATAACAATGTTCTATCATTTAATATTGAAAATTTTCAGTCAAGTTTACTAAGGCATTATATAGTGTCTATTGACTGTATGGTTACATTTATAGTCATTCCCAATATTTAAATGAGTAATAAATGCCAATGACTGCACAGGGTAAACTATTTGTAGCAGCGAATCAACCTCGGATTTATATTTATCCTGGTAGACTAGACAGTGTTTGGCCAACCTCCACGCTTCATCCTGGGAACGCCTCTTGGTTCTCGTAGTCTCAAACCCGTATTCTCTATCTCTGGACTCCTGAACTCCGAACGGGATCTGCTGGTCCTCCTTTTACGAACTAGAATATGGTAATGATCTGGATCGTGTCTTGTCACCTTCCTGTATGTCGGTGGTTCTCCTCCGAGATCTTTGATATCGATTGCTGTTCTGACATTATGTACTCCAATATTGACTTTATAATTTAGCCTTTGTAGTTACTTTTCGTAAAGTTTCGGTATTAGGTCAATTGCTCCGCTGGTGTATGCTGTATTTGAAATCGTATAAACAAATTGTCTCCTGTAATATTTTCGACATGCAATTTAATACTAGAGGACGATGGTTATTTATTATAATTTTCACAGAAGTCTTATTTTCTTGAAATATTTTTGGTAAATTATCAATATTGATTCAAGTCTATCCGTATTACGATAGTTATACTATAAAAAATTATATGTCTTTCAGGCAATGCAGAAACCATTCACTTCCATATCATGTTCAATATTCAACTACAATTGTTCCAAACGAAAATGAATCCATTGGCAAAAGTGACACTCTTATGTTTATTTCTTTTAAACATAAAAATTGAAATTTGGGTCAATAGATACGCGCCACAGCACCTGAATTGACCATTCACGGTTTGGTTTACAAGTTCACAACCTTACATATTATTGGTTGAAAATAATTAATACAAAATGGATTTCAGACTACTTAAATAACGTGAATACTTGCTTCAGTTCTTTAGATACCTTTCATATCAACTGCTAGTCCACAAAAATTATAATAGATGTTAAAATTAACTAACTCACAAAAAAAAAATTCATAAAATTAATGCCATTTGGTAGTTAAAAAGTATTCAATTTATAAACAAGAAACAAATTCACTGTTATACTACAGATATGATGAATATTAAAATGTCTTTTGGCAAAATTATGTTATTCTTGTTGTTTGCTAGGAAGACTGAACTTCTACCTTTTTGGTGCTGTGCTATGAACAACAAATTGTTTTATTAATATAATATTCAACAATAAAGCCAAATTTTGAAAATCAAATGACTGAAATTGGCATGGCCTAAAAACTGTTGAAACCAAGGGGCAAATGTACATTCCTATTTCTCCCCCTTTAAGGGAATTGGCCACGCCATCTTGAATTTTTCTATTTTGTACTAAAATATAAAGTCCCAGTGCAGAGGCCAGTACTCACTAATGTTGTGTTGCAAGCTGCAGTAAGCTCCCCGGACAAACAATTAGTCACCCCAAGCTTAATTTAATACCATGCAACTCACCTCTGGACTTGATAACCGCCTGGATTCGGTTAGGAAGAAACACAAGGTTGTGCAGGTACGTCGCATCAAGGTTCAGCCACTCGGTGAGGATTTAATTGCGCAATTCTACCAAATTGCGGGAATGCTGATGTCGGCATTTTAGCCTCTGTTGCATCATGTCCCACAGCTTTTCAATGGGTTTCAAGTCGGGTGATTTTGCAGGCCAATCGAGATGTAATAGGGCGGGGGAGAGTTCATAAAACCAGCCATGCGTCCAGCCCGATGAACTTGCTGATGCCATCTTGAAAAATCGGGATATACTCAACTTGCAGATGTCGACTGAAAGACAACACCTGATCACCCAGAGCAGGCCCAACCCATGATACGGACAACACCCCATAACATCACAGACCCACCTCCAGCTCCAACCTGAACTTGCACACATCCAGAACTAAATACTTTGACTTTCGGTGCACTCAACAACGTGGGTCATCGGAATAGGCAAAAACTTGATTTGCCAGACCACATTACCACCAGTCAGCAACTGTCCACGTTCGATGATTTCTAGCTCATTGAAGACGTGCAGCTTTAGACTCCAAATGTTCATTGCATGCAGTTTCTGTCGCAGTGTTCTCTCGCTAACAGGTTGAAATGGACCTTTATTCACTGACTGCAGCAATTCCTATCGGATTTGAAGCGATTTTGATTCACAAGCTGTAGAACGTGTCTCCGGTCCCTCTCAGGATCTTCTTCCGACCACAACTCCGACTACTTGTTTCATGGGCATGTAGTTCACCACTGTTTGTAGTCTGCTGCGAAATAACAACAAATCCAGCAACTTCTCACACCTTATGGCCAGGGGCACGGCCGAACACGATTGTCTCTTCTTGCTACTCTACCCATGTTGATGTACACTGTCTGCTTGAAACATCAATGTCTCACTGATGCTACTGCCTTGTGCTCACGTAGAGGCAGTGCGTGTGCGTTGAGCACGGGACTCGTTCACTGTGCCACCTGAACAGGCCTAACAATACATCTGTGTGCGCACAGGGGTGACTGATGTTTCGTCCGGAGAGCTGGGCAGAGCGGCCTCGGGAAGCCAGTGTGATGCTTTCATGTTTCCTCTCATTTTATAGGATCTACAAAAATGGTAGGTTTTCAACTGTATTGCATATAAGATGGACATCCATGGAGTGATTTCTGGTCTCTTAAAGTTTGTCAGTTGTCAAATTAATAATCTGTGAATATTGTCACTTTATACTGGGATCATAATTCAAAAGTACAAATGCGTAATACTATGAACACGGCACAAATAAAATTATTCTTCCAACCAATGACGTTCAACACATCTATTCCATCAGTGAGGAAAAAAATGGTGGACACACACCTTTTGATTAGAAAGTATTTCTATTTCCATTGCGAGGCGTGTGCGACTTCGTGAAATGAGCACGAGAATGAGGTGTCCGTGTGCTGCTATAGGCCTACTAGTTCAGTGGCAATAAAAAATTACTGTATGTGTAATTTTAGATTTTTTTTACTAAATAGTTTGGGAAATATATAAATATGTTCACATACACTACTTTTTTTTATAAGGAATATTAAATAAGGATGAAACAACATATCAACAAGCTCGGTACATATACACAAACTTATAAGCATCATGGGTTCAGTATGTAATGGCAAGAATAAAGCTTATTCTTATCTAGTGTTTTGTTTCTGTTTGTTGCACGGCTAAAAATCGTGTGATCACAATAATGCGTCATTTTCTGTCACATCGTGTCCTTCACAACGCGCTTGTCGCACTATTGCTAGAAGGCTAGGAGGCCCGGCTGGCAGAGCGGTGCGTGTCACAGCGTGTGGTCCGTGTGGCAGGTGCACGGGCAACTTCTACGGCGCGCAGTGCGAGGTGGACGGAGAGGTGCTGGGCGTGGCGGTGGGCGCGTCCGTGGCAGCCGTGGTCATCATCCTGCTGACGGTCGTGTGTCTCTGCATGTGGAGGTGAGTGTGTCGCCACTGTCTTCTTCCGTTGCATTAGCTTTCACCTGTTGGCTTACATTTTTATCATTAATAAATTAAAAATTTTATGAAATAAATATTTTTTTAATAAAATGCCCTTAGAGCTGTATATATGAATCACAAGAATAAATTTTCAAAACATATTGTATTTTAAGGTTTAAGTTAAAAAAAAAAAAAAAAAAAACATTCTTGTGATACCTTTTTATAGCTGAAAGTAAAAATTTCTCATCTTTTTTTTTTAAAAAGGAAGCCCATTGTTTTTGTATTTATACTGCTATAGGCACTAATAATGAAACAATGAGAATGAATTTTTATGATGCACACCACGCAATGAAAATTTTGCAAGATGACAAGGGCTACCTACAAAAACACATGGTGGACCCATGTATTGCAGCATAAACCTCTATATCTCCCAATTTGTAAATATTTGGGGGCTCACCAATTGTATTAGTGAGCCAAATGAAAATTTTTAGTAGCAAAACATCTCAAATAAAAATTGTAAACTTAAATATTCAAAGAGGTAATATCAACTTTAAAAATACGTTAGAAATTTAGCATTATATTAATTACTTATAATCTCATTCAGCTCATGTGCTTCAGTAGCGCAGTGACAAAGCTTGTATGTACAAAAATAATGCAATAATTTTTGATTTGGTTCAAATCCTGTTACTGGGAGAAAAAAAATATTATATAAATGAATATTACAGTATACAAATTGTACTTCAAGAAAAAAATTATTTAATAATTTTTTTCTGTACCTAATTGCTAGTAATAACTTTTAATACGTAGCCCAGTCTGTTGGTTCAGTTATTTCATGCTACGTACCCTTTATTTATTACTTGAAGTAAAAATAAATAATATAAGCACAACCACCTTGAACAAAAATGTCACCTCTGTAATTGCACACACCTAAATTATTAAGTAAATAAGTTTCCATAAATTATTCATGGATAAAAAAATTTCCGCAGGATGAAAAAAAAAACACACATACAAAAAAAATGTGCTTTTATATCTTATTCTTTAGTGATTATTAATGAATACTGGTCCATATAATTAAAGTTATTTATTTATTGCGAATATTATTGATACAAATTGTGTTTATAAAATTTTTCAAGTGTATTTATATAAGTTAGGTAATGTTGCCAATTGTGTAATTTATTTGCATTATAAATTATAAATTTATTATTTTGTAAATTATTTAAATTAATAAATTAACTATACATTCAGCATATTTTTTGATGTTTATTATTAATTAAAATTTATCTTTTAACGCATGTACATAAGTTCACACATTCATGTTTTTTGAAAGTGTAACACGTATGTGCAGGCAGGAACACCAGGGAGGGCCGTTCAGTTTTGAGTTTTTAAACTGTTTACTAGACACAGGATGCTATTCCTCTGGAAAACTAGACACAACCAAACTATTAAATAATAGAACCCTCCATAAAACTTGTTCTGCAAACACTAGTATTGGTAACATCAAATTTCCAGATGAAAGTACATATCAGGTTCTCGTAAGATTAGACATAAGAGAGAGGTAGATATAGTACACAAACTAGAGGTAATGTTCGTAACAAGTTTAGATAGTTACACTGTAATTTTACACCAGAATATACAAATTTAACTTTAAAAATATCTATAATTTACTTGCAGGAAAATTGTAACAAACATGGCATCTTTTAAGTATTTTTCAAACTGCAACCTAAAACAATTTAAAACACATGTTACGACATATACATGGTTCCCACTCCTTTTAGCTAAAAAAATTCAAGCACTTATCGAGCACATTCAAGGACTTTTTCAAAAATTTCAAGGACCCAAATATTATGAAAATTTTAGTATGTATATTTTGAACACGTGCATAATTTTTTTTTCTCTGTCTATTACTTACAAACAGAAAGATAAAAGCTTATCGGAGGAACAGAAAAATTTCAAACTGGCTGAGTTTAACATTATACCGAACTTTTATCAGAACAAAAACATTGATGACACCATAACTGCCGGTAAAAATAGTACATAGAAGATATCTTATCGTATGCCGTCGAAAAACAGGGCATTAATCTATGTGAAAATATTCGAACGTACCATAAATATCGTAAAATTAAATTGCGGTGCCCCACTTTAAACTCTTGTAAACAGCGTAAAATTTTTATCAAGCACTTTTAAGGGCCCTTGATTACTTAAAACCATTTCAAGCACTTTTCAAGGACTTTCAAGGAGCGTGGGAACCCTGATATAGTATATGTGGTACATACATTTGCTTTCTCTTAAATGACAGAAATCTCCCTGTAAATACTTCCTACAAACAAACCGTAACCTTATTGAGATGATTTAAGATTTAACAGTAAAAATTCATCACAAAATTCTTTTAATCTCCATGACTTCAAATAAGTGTTTAATTTCTTGAGTCTCTAAAGTATTATGAACACTGCGATATCTGTTCATTTCAATGTTTACTAAGGGTTGTCAAAATTGTAACGGGTATTTTTTAATTTGTCATTATTTCTTTTTTATGACTATAAATTATATGTATTAAAGGATAGGTGTATTATTACAAAGTCTAGTTAGGCACAGCAATACTCTTAGTACATTCCCTGATGTTCGAGAAAGTTAACAAAATATATGGATGAATCAAGCCAGTAACACAATCTTTTTTTTGAGATTTTTGTGTGACTTCTACATATGGCAGCACCGTGTTTAGGGACACATTCACGTTCCAATGGACCGAGTTCATTCACGAAATTACTTCTTCCAAATGCTACATGCAGAGAGCAGAGATGTTTACCCATCAATAAATAAATAAATATCTGATAGGACGCAGATCACAAGTCTAGTATTGACATGAACAGTCGGCCAGCAGTGACGGGCGGGGGTGTTGCAGCCGGCGGTGGAGCCGTGAGCAGAAGACGGCGGCCGGCGCGGGCTCGCCGGTGTTCGGGTACATGGGCGCGGGCGTGAAGACCCCGGGCGTGGGCGCGCCCCCCTACCAGGTGTCCCTGGAGGACCGCCTGCGCTGGGCTCAGATCGCAGACGTCATGGCACAGGCCAACCACTACGCAGTAAGGCTCGCAGCACGCCACACTCATTTCTCTTCTCCCACTCAATGTAAAGCAGCAACTACTGGTTTCTGTTTTCATTTAAAATATTGTTTAATCTACTTTTACATTACATTGTGATAAAAACACCTTTGTTCAAAATGTTAAAATTCTTTCATCAACCATTTAATATATAACTATTTCTTACACGTAGTTACAGTGTCATGTGCAGGTATGTAAATATTAACGTGAAAATTGAAGCAGAAATATTGGTGGTTTTCAAAAAGTATCAGTTGTAGATGTTGCATGCACGATTGTGCTCAGTGAGACAGGTCACAAAGTTAGTGATGCTGATGTCAACTTTACAATTACAAATTTCATTACTGATTGTAAAACTCATAACTGTCACAGACACCAAGTGTCTCAACTATAAATGATTTTGACATATTGTCATATTACCTACCATGAATAATTTATGGCTAGTGCTGCTAATAAGTAATATTTTCAAATTAGTGTGAATATTATGCGTCAAAACATTTTGAGATAAAATAAATCAATTTTTCATCATTATTAATTGTAGTATGTCACAAGTCTGCAAGTTGACTTCTATAATTTTTTATCATCTGTAAATACCACATTTCAATATTATCTTTGAAAGATTTGTGCAATGGGAGTGCATGACTTGATGTAAGCTTTTGGACATACACCATTGCTAAGCATATGTATATCTGTATAAGAAAACTAAAAAAATACCCAAAAGACAAAAACACAAATTAAGCGAAAAATTGCTGTTGTCAACAGGATATAAACACCACATATTATTCCATAACAGAAAAATGGTCAACAAACAAAGAAAAACAAAGAAAAATTGACTAAGAGAAAGGAAAAAAACCGCACAAATGATGACAGCACAAACATATTTTATAATAATATTTTTGTGCTGTCATAATTTGTGGGTTTTTTTCCCTCTTAGTCCATTTTTCTTTGTTTTTCTTTGTTTGTTGACCATATTCCTGTTATGGAATAATATGTGGTGTTTATATCCTGTTGACAACAGCAATTTTTCGCTTAATTTGTGTTTTTGTCTTTTGGGTATTTTTTTAGTTTTCTTATATATGCTTAGCAATGGCGTATGTCCAAAAGCTTACATCAAGTCACATTTCAATACTTTGAATGTAACATTCATTAAAATTTGTTAACGCAATAAGTTATTTTTTACTAGATATGCATACCCCTGGGTCAGTGCGCCTACAGAAGTACAGAACTGAACAGCCTTAGACAGCAAGCAACAAACTGCCTGGGCTAGAACTAGACCTGTAAATGTAAACATGTCAATCACGTGGGTCCACACTACGCGGTGTGAAGCAGACGACCGTTGTGCGTGCCAGCAGCCGGAGCCCGTGAACGCCCCCACGCGACCGTCGTCGGCAGTGTTCGGGTACCCCAGCTTGAGCGTGTCGGGGACGCTACCCCACCTGGGCCCCCCGCCGGTGCCCCTGCCACGCCTCGGCCTGGGCCACGGGCCGCCCACCGTGTGCAGCCGTGCCGAGTCCACCAGCAGCGAGGAGGAGGACCGCACGGACCTGCTGGGCCGTGGCTTCCACGTGCCGCGCCCCAGGAGCCGCTCCTCCGTGGCGGTGAGCGGTCCCGACTGCATCCGCCCACACCCAGTGGCGCTGGTGCCAGATATAAGCTATACACTACTTTGTAGTTCTTAGAAAAATTGTTTCTACAAGTTAACAAAAAAATTCAAAGTTATTAATCTATAAGTTATTTAAAAAAACTGAATTTTATTATTCTGTAAAGGTAATTTTTAGATAAGTATTTTATATACTGCATGCGCCTTAGCCACCCACCCACCTCGCCTTCACTTGTCCGTTGTCCGGCGCAACGTTCTGACGGAAGGGATCCGTTTCAACTGAAGTCCTTCCACTGTATACAGTCAAACATCTCTGAAATGACCCCTCACGGTTCCCAGGAATAGGGTCTTAATAGGGGGGGGTTGTCATAATAGATGTTTTCCGAAATTTTCAGTTGATTTCAACCCCCCCCCACACCGCTACTCGCTAAGAAACCAGCCGTTCAATGGCAGGATGCTGTCACTCACAATGCTAGACGGCTTCGCTTTAAACCCACTTCAACCTTTATGACAAGTCCCTCGCCCTACAGGCCACCTCTAAAGAAAACATGTCAAAAGACGGTTTATTTTTACTGGTTAGTTTACATGTACGTTTTCTGCTTGCCGTAGTTAAATACACTAGAACCCCGATGTCACGAACCCCGGATTTAACGAAGCAGTGATTTTACGAATACATTTTCGGGAACCGTCAAAAAATTGGACATTTTGACCAAAATGTGAAAATCAGAAAAAAAAATTTAAAAAATAAAAACGAAATGAAAGATCATTAAAATATGTTAATTTTAACACACAGCGTATTTTTGTGTCGGCTTTAATACTTCCAATAATGTTCATGTAAGAATTACAAAAAAAATAATGGGACATTTCCTTTAAAAATATGGCGGCTGTAGGTTCTGCAACGCGAGTGGGTGCACACGAAGCTCACCCGGCTGGCTGGCGGCAGCGGCTTCATCACGCCCTCCCCTCTGTAGCATTCTTCAAGGCTAGCTCATCCCTCCCAGCCACACAAATCATCTAGTGTCCTCCCTTATAACACGCCAACTTCGCTTCCTTTAAAAAACCTTCAGTGAGAAAATGCTCTTTTCACCCTCCCTTCTCCCGTAAAATTTGGCTATTATGAATGGGGTACTAAAGCGGTCAGGGAGAGGTAAGATCGTTGTAAATATTTTCGGACCCCTCCCTCCCCACCAAACACGCCCAAAAAAAAAGTATGTCAAAATATATCACTTTTCACACCAAGTTTGAGTTCAGTCATCTCTGGCAAGGAATTTACAAGCTTTCAAAATTAAATATAAATGTATTTTAATAGCAAGGGTCCTATGAAAAGGAATACAGTAAGTCCTCTATTTACGTTGTACCGATTTACGTCGTTTCGGATTAACGTCGCTAATGTTTGAGTACTCATGTTTCAATTTAAGTTGTCGCCGATTCACAATAACGTCGTTTACAATGACCGTAAATCTTTATTTTAACCAAAACACCGTATATAATTCGTTTATAATTCTTTGTTTCCTTCGGTAGTTAATTTATGCTATGTAGCGTAAGCTACACGTTCACCGCCTTATCTTATCATACATCATGAGGGACGCTTCCTGCTCTCCGCTGCTCTCCGCACGGTGATGCAATACTACCAGCCCGCCCGCTCGGCCACCCACGTATCTCGCACGTAGAAGTGTTATCTACTTCCCGCAACGACACAGCATTTTCTCCTACCCCTTTTCGGCCAACTCCTTGGCACTTCAGTAGAGGTGTAAAAGTAACTAAAAAAAGTGTACCCGTATGTATTCGTTACTATAAAAATTAGTACTCGTTACTTTCGTATCGTTACTCGTTACTTCTGATACCGCATAACATGCTATGTTATGTAACAGCAACGAATTGAGTCGTATTTCGTACGCGTACAGTATGACGTCGCGTAAATAATAATAAATCGAATATAAACAATTAAAAGTATTTGATAATTAACAGCTTTTGTTAACCAAGAAACAATAAAATCTCATTAGAGCAGCTTTATTATAATATCTCTTTTAAGATGAGGACAAAAAACGTGAAAATACGCGATAAGAAAAAACCAAAACATACATATTTATAATTTGTAAAAAATACTTTCTTACGTTGTTTCTGTTCCAATCTCAAACTTTGTCTACACACACAATACCTTTAATAAACAGTAAAAAACTTGGACGACGAATTTCCAAATTATACTTTTCTTAATAAACAAACATCGTTCTTTGTAACGAATAAGCGCGCGCATGCGTAAAACATACGAAAAATGTGAGTAACGAAATGCATTCGTGTCTAACGTTTCGTTACTCGTTACTAGATGCCGCACCCGTTACTCAGTAACGAATACATACGGTTTGCTACAGCTCTACACTTCAGTCGCTATGATATCATTGAGTTGGCCGGAGTTTTAAACGTGCCGATGTTAACTTTATCGTGATTAAATGTGTTTGTAGTAGGCCAACAGTATCAGCTCACTGCAATTTATAATTTTTTCTTCATAAGATGTCTTCCAAACGACTATATATCTGTTTTTATATTTCAATCAATAAAGGTAATAAAGCAGCTGGTTAAATAACCATTCTATAAAGCTGAGAAGTACTAGTTGGACTTGTTTCCCACGCTGTCGGTTGTAATTTGCTGATAAAATTGCCCGTTGTCACGTCTGTATGCCAGCGCTTCCGGCCGACCTTGGGCCGTGGTCGGCCGGTGGCATGAAACATGGCTCATTTTGCGTCGTTTCTATTTACGTCGCGGTTTTCAGGAACGTAACCCCGACGTAAACCGAGGACTTACTGTATACTGAATAAAATCAAGCTGCTGTCACCAAAAAAGCATAAAACGGCCCAATGCGTGGTCGCTTCGTTATTGCTCGCGCGAGAGGTGAGACGTGGAATGTTAGAAGATAAATGCGGGCGAGACAGACGGCAGCCAGTGTGTTTCCTGGGTGGGGAATAAGTAGCGTAGCTCTTTTTTTTATGCTGGGTGAAGCGACCTTTTTCTGTCAACCCACGGGAAAAGATAATTGCTTGAGCTTTCAAAATAACCATCGCTGCGGCAGTTAAAACAAGTCGAGGCGGGCGTGCATCCAGTCGGTCGCTGTGTATATCTACACGAAAAACATAACATCTCAATTCATAACAAGATTCCTTATAAACTACACGTATTACTGGATGTTTTCAGCCTGATCCATACAAGTTCTTTAGCCACGTTTTGAATGAAAACAACTGGCGGGCCAGTGTTGTGCACTGTTTTGTGGACACATAAAGCTTTTATCAATTTGCTGACAGTTTTAATATATTTTTACTCTTGTTAAAATTAAGCAGATAAAGTGATTCGTGGAATGGGGGTTGTCAAGCGCTGACAGCGGTCGAAAGGAAGTGTGGTATCTATTTTTAGATATGCGCTGCCTACGGCAGTACAGCACTCGGCAAGAGAAACGCAGTTGCACGCTACTCACCACAAGAAACTTATTTTCTGTCCGATTTTCTTCGGATTTTCGGAAATTTTTTCACGGTTCCTCGAAATCTGGTTGTAATAGAGAGGTGGTGGCAATAAATGGGGTTGCAACAAAAAGGTTTTACTGTATTGTGTACTGTCTGATATTAAAAGTTTGACATCAGCTGATTTAGGCTTTGTTCTTTGTGGGTTTGTTGTTTTCATTTCATTTTTTTCTTGAAGTTTCTCCATGACATACAGTGCAAAAATGCAATGGCGTATGTCCAAAGAATTGTATAAAATCATCTTTATAATAAATTAAAAAATTTTTAAAATTAAGTCATACATGCAGTTCTTATGTAATTGTGGTTCAAGTTTTCATTTTTAAAATTCATATTTAAAATAGCTCAATGTCAAATTGGATTAACGACCAACCAAGTATTACACAGTAATGGCACTATCATGACGTCCAAGACAAGTGTAACACATGAAGGTACACGAGTGACATTGCGTTGCAGAACCAGAGTGGCATCTACTACGACGTGGACTACGACCAGAGTGTGTACGGCACGGCCACCAAGAGCCACCACACGGCCATCCCGCTCAGCACGTACGGCCGGTCGCCGTACTACCGGCATTGAGCGTGATCCTCGCCTCTGGCAGTGCTGTGCAGTTCCGAGTGCATCAAGCATTTGGGATATAACCATTTGAAACTCGCCTGTCTTGTCGTGTAACTGAAAAAAAAAAAAGTATAATTTTTAATGAACTTAAGGCATCTTTAAACATAAATTACAAAATGGATAAATTTTTGGGTTTTTACAATAAAACCAACATTTATTTACTGTCAGAAATTTTAGTTATTGGTAACCAACACCATTATTTTGATTAACACTGGTTTCTCAGAGGTAACTGGCAGATTGTATCAGAACTTCAACACACTGTGTGATGAAACCACTTCTCAACAAGAGAAAGACTTAGTATCAAATTCTGTGATGCTAGAGATAAAACCCACTTAGCTGAGCAGGCTGGTTTGCAGGCGGCTACACACACACTACTTCTCTTGTACAAGAACAGTTGAATCGTGGCCGCGTGCAAACCCTCGGGATGCAAATGGCACAGTCTGGCCGGCCCGACTTAAGCTGAGTTGTAGTACATTACTACAAGGGTTAAGTAAGTTACATGGAAAAGGTAGGAAACACACAATATGAGTTCAAAAAAAATATTAAAGGAAATAAAAACGATTTTCTCTTTTGTGTTCCTTATTCATATTTGTTGCAAAGTTTTACATTCACCAAAAAATCCAAATATGTTATAGGTTAACTTTTTATAGCATACCATTACGAGTGACAAGACTTATGGAATGCAGCAGTGCCACCATTCGCTTGTCAACTCTGCACCCAGCTGTACCAACCTCACGACACAGAGGCATTGAAAATGCCAGCGATGTTTAGCCGTACCATCTGGATGTTCAGGATTGCTCACATGAGATCTGGATGCATGTAAGTATGAAAGTGTTGGAACTGCTACATGGTAGCTTGACAGTATTGTGCGAGCTGAACAATATTGAAAAATGTTTTAGTTTGTATGTGTAAAATTGTAAACACAAGTGTACTGTATTTATAAAAAATAAACTTTTTTATGTAAACTACTTCAAGTTTAATTGTTGATGAAACCTGGTTATGTACAGTTTAAACAGTATCATTTATAATGTATTGGATTTGAAACTGCTTTAAATGTTTTTCTCAGAAAATCTGAAAGTTTAATTACTAAGTAGTAAGTTTATAAATTCTACTAATATATAAATGTGATAATTTGCAAGTTTTAATGTTTGTTATTCATTCATGTCCTTACTTGTAAACCATTAGAAAATGAGGATCATATACAATAATTATATGAATAATAATAAAAGTTAACTACAATACAGAACAAAGTTCATATCATAACAAGAGTTTGAAGATGTGAATAGGCTAATTGCGCAGATTTTAGATCTCTGGATTTATCATGGCAAAACATTATTTTCTGTTTTATCACGATGGGCCATGCACATGTACTACTTTACATGGAGGGCATTCATGCCAATTAACAAAACAGAGTAGAATTTGTAAGCTTTATTAATGCAATAACAATGTTCGTAACAATTCGAGTGCACTCGTGCATGACAACTGTCCACACATTTGTAAATAGAATTTGCAAACAAATGCAATCCAACATTTTTATGTAAAACTGTAATAGAAAAAATTGGATGAATATTGAATTATGTATATAGGTGTATATTTTAGGTACATAGACACATGCCATACAAGATATGAATTATTAGAAACTGCACAAGTACTTTACAAGAATGGTCAAACAGGGTGATTTACAAATTGTTTATAAATATATAAATGTGTACCGAAGAGGTTTATCTTTATAAAATAAGGAACAATTAAAACATTTACACAGAGTACAAGAAGTTACTACCTTCAGACTTTGAATGCACAAGTCAACAAAACCTATTAACTCTCATAATACAATCAGTGATGAAACATTGAGGGAAATGCTAATATCTGTTCACACTGTCGTGTCAAGAAGAATGCACTCCCTCACAGCTGCTAGCTAAGCCAAGTGCTTGGACATCTGATGCTGCAATATGGTGAGGGATAAGACCCTTCCATACGTAGTTTTGTGTGTTTCTTTACTATTTCATTTCAGAGATAAATTTTTTTAAATCTAGCCCCATTATGTGCATAAATAATACTAAAACTGTCCTAAAGTCACCATAATAAGCTGCAGACAAGTTTGTCGCAATCATAAGTTACAAACTGGTAGAAAATAAAATAGAACCTAGACTGCATTTGGTAAAAAAAAAAAAAAACTCCTTTGCTAGTGTGGTATGATATTAATTGGCTTGTTACACCTTTATTTCTATAAATTTTTGAATGTTACTAATTGGAAAAGCCCACAAAAAGAAACAGCTTGAATGTTTTTTAATAAAACATAAATGGTTGACAAATGAAAAAATGTCAACAGTAAAAATGTTAGCCATACTCATACAAATTGGCAGAATAATCTAACTTCATAAAGCATGGGGTAAAAGTATAATAAAAAAAACAAGCTACATATTCAGCATTGTCTCCAACAGTAAAACAAGAATGGTTTTGTTTTCTAACTGATATGTATAAACATACTAATAGTTTTTTTATTAATAAATTTAAATTTAAAATCATTTGTTACATATATATTATAAAATTATAATGTAATAATTTTGCAGAAAACAAATTATAGTTTATCATCATTTTCATCTTAGCTTCATACAGGTTAACATATTTTTCCCAATATTATTTTTCTGTGAAAGAGTTTTACTCGATCTATCCCTAGAGAATAGCCATTAAACTTAAATGCTGAATCAAATACCAAATGATTCACGAGTGTACATACGGGAGGCATTCTCCTTGCACGACACAGGCACACACACAACAGCACTGCCAACTGCACGGAGTGCCACTCCCGAGTGAACGATGACGTGACAGCCATGAGGTGGGCTCCAACACGCATCCGCATGCGGCAACAAGACAAAACCTGGAGCTGTTAAATCGTGCGATCGAGAAGGTGACACACGTCTGATAATTGACAAAATGTAGATGGGTGAAGATGTTTAGAAGAAATGCAGTGCATCTGGGGAAATGAGATCGGCAGATCCCGCCTAGCCAAGTTTCCCCTCACACCGACGTTACGCGATGGCTGAACAAACAAATTACGAAGTAAGTAGTCTTGAAATGGTTGGTTATGACCAAAATAACCTGTAGAGAAGATGATACAAAGATAGAAGGCAGAACAATGCAGTCTTATATTTATGAATATCACTTAAATTGATTACATATGTAATATCATTAACTACAATAACTTGTGCAAGGTTATAACACTAAACAGGAAATATGAGCTCAAATTTATGCTAACTGTATTTTATAAGAATAGTTATTAAATATTAACACAATCGAACAAGCCAACTGTATTCCCACAGCCGAAACACAAACTGTTCAACTTTAATTCACAAAATAGAACTACACGCTGGTTTGCACACAACTTTACTAGTGAAACTCTACCAAGTTAGCCACCTTTACAATTCATCGACTATAGTACACAAAAAATTATTTCAACATTGCAGTCTGAATAACAAATAAATATATATATAGTCAATAAATTCAATCAACATTCAAATCTCAAATTTCACTGCCAAAGACAATTACAAAGTTATAACTTTCTACCCGATACAGTTTTATCAACAGCATCGTGGGCCCACAGCATCATTTAAAAATAACACTTTTAGGAATAACAAGTTTCATAAAGCAGTTCCTACTACTATCGAAGAAACCTGAAACTAAACACATGGGTCTGTGGCAGCCATGCATGTTTGAACTTCACACACAATAGGGATACAAAACTTTTACGGTACTCTTGATGTATGAAACACAAGTAATGTGTTGAAAATAGACTTTTATTTACTAGTGTCTTTCCATGTCTTCCATGGAATCTACAAATAAATTTTTAGGTAATAATAGCTAAAAAATGATAAATTACCCTATTGGAAATCTCTCTACAAATAATTGTCACGATTCTATTGCTAACATCGGATCCAACCTCAGAGTTGAGAGTTTAAAGTTGCAAATTACGAAATGCAAAAGTATTAGCTAGTAGTACGTAAAAATTTACAAAAGTATTGAAAAGTATATTTAAAAAAAAAAAAAAAAAAAAAAAAAACATGTGCTGTTACAGCCATTTGTGACCAGCTGTAAAGATGTTTTAATTGAAACCTTTTATTTATATAAAAAAAAAAAAAAACCCTGCATATCACCAAGAAATATTGGTTAAACATGTTGCACACGTTAACTCCGTTACCTAGTCTCATAAGTTACCCCAATTCTGATATTACTCTACCAGCTGTAAAAAGTTTCACTTCAATATTCTTAATCCACTAATTTTCTGTATTTTTGAATTTATTAATATTTTTTGTTTATTAATATTATTATTTTGTTTGTTTTGTGTCCTTTGTCTGTGGTGTCTCTTGTGTATTGTGTTTTTTTTTTTTGTATCGTGCACACCCCTGTAATCTCTCCTCAGAGTGTTGGTGTGCATGTCACAATTTATAAATAAATAAATAAATAAATAAATATTGTTGAAACAAATCAAAAAATTGCACTCATTAAAAGTTACAACTTTGTGACATGGTGTGCTATTGAAGTACAGCTGTAGCAAGTGATGGTGGGGCGACATGGGACAGACAGGAAGAAGGAAGACAGACCAGCCAACTGGAAGAAGTTAAGAGGTTTGCCCTAGGAAGACACGCCAGCAGAACCAAGACGAATGTTGGATTGTGCTAATGTCTAAACGATGCACAATCGTGAGTGAATATGTCTTTGTGCACTCACCCGCCACAAAACCTTGAAAACCAGAAGCACCCAGTGCACGACGCTCTGAGAACACTTACCGCACGGTGCAGATGACGGCAGGCAACCAGGCAACCAAATGTGTTTAGTTTGTGGGTACAGCACCGTACAATGGTGCACACTGCTGCTAGCACGTGCTTGCCACTGGAGCCACGGGCGCCTCACATGCGACCACACTCCATCAGCCACACTTGAGGCTCGGTCTTACAGGCATGGCCTGATGGCCTGTAGCTCGCAGTATCATCCAACACAACCATTTTTTTACTGTGTAAGAATATACTGATAAAAAGTGCACAACTGAAAAATAGTGTGCTCATAAATTCATAATACTTAATTAAAAAAAAAAAACTTTTTTTAAAGAAATTATTCCCATACAGATTATAGAAATTGCATGACAATTGGAAAAACAAGAGAGAGGTTTTTGCATATTCGAACAATCTAACAATAGTTTTTACGTAAAACGTAATGTAAAACTGCAGTTTACGTTGTGATAACAGGAGCCGTTCCCCCACCACTCGACCCAGGGCAACAGGCCCTCCCGCCGAGCTCGGAGAACTGCGCCCACTGCACTCGTGTGCACCCGGACCAATTTGCAACTTTCTTTGATTTTAGCTACACCCTATAGTAAACCAAACTTACTCAACTTTCAATTAATTTAAATTTTGCAGCCTAAACTCATATTTCGTGGAAATAAAGAGCAATGACTTTACAAATACAGGAAACCCACTATCAAAAATTAAATACCTGATCTGTACAACTAACACTTCATTTCTCTATAGCTAATAAAGACACTGGATGGAAAAAAAAATTTTTAAATAAAATTTTTAATTGTAAATCTTGTTCTTGAATCCCATGTATACATAAATGTACGTATAAACTTTCCGTCTTTTGCAAGCTTGCACGTGTGTATTAGGTACCCACCCCTATTTTCACCCTTCAGCATGAAGTGGTCACAATTACCTACTACAACTGACTGAATTATTGACTCGATGTGCAGTAGTTTGGCTTGTAAAAGCCTGCAGGAAACTATGCTTGATGTATATGGTTTAGTGCTCATGGTATTGTTACACAATAAAAAACTGTCGGATGTATGAGTGGATTATACAGTGTAAAATTTTAGTAATGCCAACAAAGAAAAGCATACAGTTTTGGTATCATAATGGCATTATTTTAGAATGAACCTTTGCAAAAAGATCTACAGGATATTGAATTTAAATTACTGCATACATTTAACACTCATTCTTCAAAATTTCTAATTTTGCCTTTGTACCATCTGAAGGGAGTGCCAGATTGTCATTATTAAATTATACACTAATTCACTCGTAGAATCAGAACAAATAAAAATTATATTAACATAGTGTACAATTTATAATATTTCATAGAATATACCTATCCTAGGGTGTCACTCACTGAATTGATAAAGAATTTTGATGTAACTGCTTTGTACCATGGCCATGACTTTAACATGTATATAGGGATTCAAGCAGATTTCTCCCCCCCCCCCCCAACCTAGTTTTTTGTTCCAAAAATTCAGCCACTTAATATTACGTATCCATACTCACATCTAGTTACACTTTTATTCTTCAATGGCCACAAAATAAATTGCCTAATACTCTAATACTCTTACTAAACTAATTCTCCCCGAAATTATTTTGACTTGTTATCTCCAATTGGGCTTTCATGGAAATCCATTTTTGGATGGCTATAACAAAATATTTAGAAATGTTAGAAATGTAAATTTTTTGTTAAATCATTGTCAAATCAGTGTTATCTTTTTAAATTGTATATTTTGCTTATGATTATATGTAAATAGAAATAAAACAGAGTAGGTGCCTATGCAGACTAATTTCATTAAATTTGACTGAAGTTATAAATGTTAGATGTTTTGTGTTATTTATCAAGTAATCAGTGGCGATAAAACATTTTCTTTATGCTTTCATATTTTTTTGCTGTATCAAACATAATTTTTTTTTAAATTTAATTCACTCATGAAAATATTTTCAAATATAAATTTTAAAAAAGAATTTGGGCAAATCCTTTTATGAGTATGTTACAGATTAAAACCTGGCAAGCAGATGTCTTGTAATCACAGATATTTGGTATGATAATGTTAATAACATACTTAATAATAATTATAATAGCTCAGTTAATCCTCCTCTTGATTGGCTACATGTGGTCGGCTCACGTGACTGTCTGAGATCATCCAATTTCTCGACATTTCTGAGCGACAATTGTGCTTTATCTCAGTGCACATGTTAGGCACATATTTTTGGTACCATTGCATTATTGGAATGCCCCTTTCTATGTTTGCCAATTACTGAGTTTAATCAATTTTAGCATGGCATTTACAAATTCAACTGCTATGATTCATAATAAGTTCTGGTGTGTGTATCAGTAATTTTTATGCGTGAACTACATCTTCCTTAACTTTTCATCATGTGCCAATACGACAAATGCAGGATTTTCTTACAAAAACTGAAGAACAATACATATGTAAGCATAATTGAACTGAGCGTGACAAGAAGACCTGTTTTCTGGGTGCAATAACGATCTGAATATTACTAAAAAAAACTGTTCAGTCGTTAGCGGGTAAATATGAAATATGACAGGCAAACGTGCAGTTGAAGCCTAACTGCTGTATCTCCACTGCTCAGGCACGTCTCCGCGGGGTGGAGCCTGAGCCGTCAGTCCCAGGGACTGGTTCCTGGTCTGGTGGTGGGGGAAAGGGATATTTTCCTCTATGTACTGAAAACACAAACCCCCCCCCCCCTCCCCCCCAATAAAAAACAGGCCAAAATATTCTTAAGACCGAGCATTAAGGGCATAAAATCATTGAAGGCCTTAATGATTTGCTGTGAACGAATGAACGAATGAATACACAACATAAAATTACTGCACCTACAACAATTATTTGAAATAATAAAACTACCTACAATCACAACTTTTTACTGCAGAGAGAAAGCAGTCGATTTGTACTGTCAACAGATAAAAAAAAATGCAATCCACATCAGCGAGACAGCACCCAATACTTGGTCCACTCGTCCGTAGTTAAATACATACGCATAAGAGAACCGAACATAAACTTCAAATTCAACAGAAACCACATTACTTAAAAGACTTTCTAGTGCACACAATCAACTATAGAACTTGCTGCACAAAATAACAAACAATGCAAGAATACTCACTACAATCGGCATCACTTGTACACAACATAGAAATGTAAACTTCAGACTATAAAATTATTGTAACAATACAATACAATAATGTTTAGATAATAACAATACTAATCATGTAAACACATTATCACCTTGTGTTGACATACTAAAATTGCATTGAAAATGTAGACCATAAAGCTCCCCACATGTTCATACAAACATCAAATTTTATTATTAAATTCGTAATTAATTTATATCAACATTTCCTTGAAGACACTATAATAAATTAACAACAAAACGAGATCACTAATATCACACAACTTTAACACAGGAGAACGTGCATTAAATCAGACAATGTGACTAGAAATGAAACACCACCTACCCTACATTGTATTTACATTACCCTTTTTAAATTATCACATAATATGTGGCAAATAGTTATAAAAACTTCGCATTTTCACAAGCAATAATAATTCACGACAAACTTGGATGGAAAACAAAATTACAAGCAAAGAATTGCTAAGATAGTAAGGTGAGTTTATTCTAAGTTACCTTCTAACCAGCAGAGTTGCCAGCGTGCGTGGGGCCGGCACGTCTACGGCTGCTGGTAGAACTTCTTGACGAGCTGCGCGAGGTTTAGCACCTGGCCGTGCCCGCGCGTGGGATCCATGCTCACAAAGTCCTCCAGGTTGTGCGTCGACGCTGCCGAACAAACACCACGCACGTCTGGTCCACGCTGGCCAACAATCACTACAACTAGCTGCCGGAGCAGCTGCATGGACTATTGAACCAACTATTGATTAGCAGACCAAAATTTAAAACTCTATAATGAAACAGCACCAATAAAAGCGTAAAAAGACTTTTAAAAATATTAAACCACTGCTTTGGACCTTACTTCTGTCAAGGAATTTGATTAAAATACTGCCCATCTTGTTAAAATTCATTAATGCATTCCCTTTGTCTTTGTGAACTTCGATTCATGCCATTCGCCACAGACTGCAGCAACATGGATGTTACACACCAATAAAACTTTAAATTACAAATGCAGGGTAATTATAAAGTCCGTGAAACATTTCAAAAAATCGGTACAGTGAAATGGCTAAGAATTATGTTACAACTTATATACCACGTGAAAGAAAAACACTCAAAGTTTTTTTTTTTTCACTAGTTATAAATGTTCTATGTGTCCACCTTGCGTCACACGACACACATCTAATCGATAGTCCAATCCTGCCCATACCCGACCCAGAATATCAGGACTGATGGTAAGAGCAGCTGCTATGATGCGGTGTCTCAATTCGTCAAGGTTCTGTGGTAGAGGTGGAACATAAATACTATCCTTAATGTATCCCCACAAGAAAAAATCGCAAGGTGTCAAGTCCGGTGATCGTGGTGGCCACGGGAGTAGCACTTGGTCAGCGGCCGCCCCACGGCCCATCCAGCGATGTGGAGCACCATCTTGTTGGAAGATGAAGTCCCTGCTATCAGCTTCAAGTTGTGGCATAAGCCACAATTGCAGCATGTCGAAGTAAGTGATACCAGTGACAGTTCTCTCAGCGAAGAAGGTGCCATAAACTGTCTTGTTTGACATGGCACAGAACACGTTAACTTTTGGCGAATCTGGACGTGTTCGAGAGTTGCATGTGGATTCTCTGTCCCCCATATGTGTGTGTTGTTTCAGTTGACTCTTCCTGAGAGATGAAAAGTGGCTTCGTCACGGAAGATTAATTTGCTTGCAAAGTCATCTCTTCAAGACGGTTCTGTATGGCAATGCAGAACTGCAGTTGGAGCAATTTGTCATAATGGCTGATGGCTTGCAAAAGCTGAAATTTGTACGGCTTCACTCTTAATCGCTTAGGAAGAATTTTCCACACTGTTGGCTGAGGGATGTTCAATTCTGCACTAGCCCGATAAGTTGACTTCTTGGGACTCCACACCATCACGTCCCGTACACAATCCACCGTCTGTTGTGACACGCCTGGCCGACCCGACCGTTTTGTGTCGCACAAACAGCCGTCTTCCTCGAATTTCTTGTACCACTTCATTATGCTATTGTAAACTGGTGGTGTTTTGTTAAACTTTCCACGGAAAGCTCTTTGGACACTCACTACCGATTCGCTACGGGCGTATTCAAGCACACAAAAGGCTTTCGCTGCCTGGTTCACAGCCATTTTCAGCAACTACATGCACTAGCGCCCCTGTCGGTTGTTTTTTAAAATAGCTTTTTGGTGCTACATTCAAAAAAACTTTGAGAGTTGTTCTTTCACGCGGTATATAATTTGTTACGTTATTCTTTTCCATTTCGCTGTACCGATTTTATGTAATGTTTCATGGACTTTATAATTATCCTGTATATCACAGCAACATTACATGCTCTCTTTGCTCACACTGGTAAGTAATTGTAACATCCAACTACTACATGCCCTCTCTTCATCATCCTTTACTTGGACAAATATTGCCACTGTGACATTCCCATCATATCCTATGTTTAAAATAAGTAATTTTTTTTAACTAAATCTTTTTCTTAGTTGTTTTGTTGTTTGTTTGTAAATTAACAGTTCATAAGCGTTGTGTAAAAAGAACCCGTGGAGGTTGTTCCAAGGACAGCGGCGCACGCAAGGGGCCTACTGGAGGGCTATGCCCCCAACAGCCGAGATGATGAGAGCAGCCGTCGTTACACCAGGGCACAAACTGTCGTCCTTAAGGCTTTGGCCGGCAAGAAGTTGGTATGTGTTTATAGCTACGATAAAGACCTTCCTACTGACTTCTTGTCAGGTTTATTTTACAGTAGTAAATTTGCGCAAGAGCTTTAACACTTACAGCTACACCATGAAGGTTTTTTTGGTGAGAGCCAAATTATTTTGCAAGCCTAGGCATATTGGCACGCACCTCACACTCGTAACTGGTGATACTGTTCAGTGTACTCATGCTCATTTTTCATGAACTTAAGGGCCACGTTGCTTCAACATGACTGTAATGCACAGTGTCTGAAAAACTTCTGCCCGGTGTCTGCGGTAAAGGGTGCCACGGAGTGTTTCGCTATTTTTTTTGAGAACGCACAGTGAGAGTTGAAGGAGAGCAGGAGAAAAATTGATCACAGAATTATATTTTCTTTGTAAAAGACGAGGGACAACACGGAGTGGCCATCATGCTGGGGACGGGGTGAAGGACTCACTTGCCGTCTTGATGGGAGGGTACTCCGGAGGCGGGTGCACCCACGAGCCGTCTGCACGCTTCATGTGGCGGCGGTCAGACGCAAAGTGCTGCAGGAACAGCGTGGCGGGCAGCACTCTGAAGTATCTGCAGAGCCGAGCGCACACAACACACTTCAGCGAGGCCATCGCTGACGGATACGTACGATAACAAGAGCCGGGGACTTGCAGCACTCGGCAAGATTATAACAGACACAGTAACCAAAATGGAATAGAAATAAGCTTAGCACCAAGGTTCCAGGTTTGAATCCTGAGTGGGTTAAGGTAGTAATAGAACCTCCTTAGGTCAGATAAATTTGGACCAGAGTCAAGCCGGAATAAAGAAAACCCACATTTACGCAAAACTACTTCCCTTAACTTTAGTTGGGATTAACTTCCTATAAAAAAACTAAATAACTTCAATACTTTTTTAAAACTGGACTCATTGAATGATTCTATAGCGTGTATCAGAGATTAATATAAATATGCTATTCACATAATAGGGATGGGTCAATTCCACATTTATTCGATTCCAATTCCACAATTTCCCTCGATTCCAGGTTCGATTCAGGTTTTAATTCACTACTTTCTTTCTAAATAAAATTATGTAAATTCAAGTATAAGGTTAACCTAAAGAATAACACTTAATTCTAAATATACATACATTTTCCAAAAATTTACATTTGAAAAGCTTACAAGTATTGCAAAATACTTAATTAAAACTTATCAAAATACCTTATTTTCATATTTTGTGTTCTTGTGGAATTAATCTCTCTCCAGCCATGATTTTAACAGTCCTGATTGTTCTGTTTGAATTGATTTCAGTCAGCGAACGTTTACATTGAAATTAAAACACAGATTTTTGAGATATTTTCTGTTTAACTTAATTCAAATTCAAATTAGATTTAATAATAACGTAAGATATCGTGGTAACAGAAAATTAAACACCAACACAAAAGTGAAAACTGTGCATTTTGTACAAAAATTTGTTTACGCACACGAAGGAACATGTTATGCACAAAAATACATTTTTGGTATTCAATTTAATGACTTAAGTTCACATAATACCAATATTTAAATAACTTCTGTTAAACTAAACATACATAAAATATACAACGAAAAATTAGCTTTGGTATATAAAAGATTAAAAAAAAAAAAGAAAAATTAAATATTTATGAATAACACGGTTGGCCAGCCTGCATTAATTATTTACTTCAACATGGCGTCATGATTGTTCGCCGGCGCTGGAAATATATTATTTTAACGAGTGGAGAGAAAAGGCAATGTTGTATTTATGAAATAAAGATGTTATATTGAAACAAATTTACAATGTTTTCCCCACAAGTACAGAAATATAACTTTGGTCAGTACAATGTTACGGATAAATGTAGGGGATTGCAGTTGTGATCTCTTAATAATTATTATTATATCATGGCTAGGCAAAATGCATAAACATTGCCAGCCTACTGGCTAGAAAATACGCAAATGTGGCAAGAATCAATTGATGTTAATCTATTTTACATCCAAATTATCGACAGTAATTACGACCTTCTATTTTACATCCAAATTATCGACAGTAATTACGACCTATCATTCTAAATCTGATACAATTCCACCTTACAACTGGGAATCTACGGTTCCGATTCCAGGTAGGATCGGTGGAATCAAGCACCAAGAATCGACGAGCCCATCACTATCACATATCTTACATGCAACCCCAGTAGACTGTATGAGTTAATGCTTAAGTTGGGCACCAGTGGAAAGTTAACATTTTTAAAATTCTAGGAAGTGAATTGTTATGTTCAAGAGAGAGAAGAAATTTATATTAAGATTATATTAAAGAAAAATGTATTCGTCTTTCAGAGCTGAGTTCAGGCAACTTCAGGTGACACTGAACATGTATAAAACATATGACGTATCAATTACATATTAGTTGCAATAGATGTGCTGGCATTTGCAACAGCTTCTCTGGATGAATTATTATAAATACGGTTAGTTTACTTGTGAAAAATACCAATTAATTCTATTATTTCTCAAACATAAACATTTACAATTAATATGGCCGGCTACTAGTGAGGCAAAGCAGTTCTGAGACCTCTTATTTAATCGCTATCAGGTCTCCTCTGGGCATTAATTTTAGTGTAAAAAATTATTTCATATGTGAAAAAAAGCTGTGAAATGTAAGATTTTGCAGTACTGTTTACAGTTTATGTGTAATTACACTGGTTCCCTTGGAACATTCAATGAATGAAATGAGTATTTTTAACAAATTGAATAAAAGATAGCGATGATAAAATATATTAAAAATTCTTAATATATTTTGGGCACCTTAAAAGAAAATGTAAAATACAGGCAAAAATTATTAAATTATTACAAACTATTTAATGTTTTATTAAATTTGTATTTTTATACGATGTGAACTAAGAAAACTAAATCATTTACGATACACAAAATGATCACATTTATGGCAATACTCAGAATTATGATGATTATTATTAACTCTTTAAGTTTTTTGAATCAAAAATAAAACAGTTACGGCCATATTGCAGTTAGTTAAAGACTGCGCTTGCAAATTTAAGTTTCAGTGGCCATGGAACTGGAGTAAAGCTAGTCCAGATACTTTTCAAGAACACACGTGTTTTGTAAGAATCTTGAGTTGAGAAAAACACATAGTTTATGAGCCGACGTGCATGACGGCCCAAGTTGACTGGAAGAGGGGCACACACTGCCAGCTTGCAAGCAACAGATGTTACAAATGTTCAGAAACGTTTTGCGGATAAAAACTATCATTCTTTTTTATGCAAAGTATTTTCAAATTATGAAAACCAGCCTGGACATTGTTTTGCGCGCAGTCTTTAAAGACTTTTACGTGAATCTAGTTTTAAGTAGCTTTTTTTTTTTTAAACATTTAAAAAAAGTTAAAAAAATATTTGTCTTAAAACAGATAGGCTTATTGTCTTTAAATAATCACTAGCAGCATTGAAAAAAGGTTTTTCAATATATATACATTTTTATTTATATTAATGTAGATATAAGTATTTTATAAGTTTCTGCTATGTATTTTATCCTGGTAGCCCTGTGTTACTTGTTAGTATGCAATGCCTGGTAAATGTTAGTACGGCGTAAAGTAACGGGCCCCAGTACATTGTTTAAGAAGTATAATTTTTGGGTATACGATACTTGAAGATTTTTGTAATATTTAAATTTTAATAATTGTTAGCTTTTCACATTTTCACCATCATTCAAATAACTGCCAAGTAAAGTACACTGGAATTGTAGATATGATAATTTTTGTATACAAGCTGATTTTCGTGTAGCCTCAGTAATCATATCGCAGAACGAAGACCACAATGGTGCAGCTAGCCCTAAATAAGTGTTGGTTATTCAGATAACCGAGTAAAAGAAGGCCAACTTAACAAGGTTCAACCACATGAGCTCCAGTACTAACCAACTGTTGGTAGTAAATTTTTTAGGCTTCCTGCCTTATCTGAACAGCATAAGGCTGTTGACTCCAATGAATAATTACAATATACTTTCCTGAGAGGGTAGTCACATGAAACACACAAAAAATTAATTCCCATTGGTTTCCATGCAAATAACGAAAACATCAAACTATAAATTAAACATGTATATGCTTCCAAGTTCATAATTTGTTTAGAAAATAATTTAATTTGTTCCCAAATGTTGCTCTAAATAGTGCATGGCTAATGAAAACTCCCCCAGAACACTGGTACTTTGGGTGGGTGACGTAAGTTCTCAGGCAGAACCAGACAATGTAGTTGCTAGCACTAGCACTGCCGGCAGTTGAGAAGAACGACCACGCCATGTGATGCTGCCACAAGCAAAGTTAATGAAGGCAACTAATACCATCGCTGCTATATACACTTAGTAGAGCAAGCCATATGCATCATGTTTGGAATTGTCTCATCAATGTTGCAAACCTGTCACTTATCTGGAGTGTGTACTTGAACTCCAACAAATAGTCATCAAAATTAAATATTTTCTAGATTTACTTTGATATTTGCACCACTGTACCTTCCCCATGCAATATAATTATTATGTGGCTGAGAAAGCTCAATGAAAAATTGTTCTGTCATCCTGCTGCCAAATGACAACTTGAATACTTGTGCCAGCTCATGCATTTATTCACGAATACTTGACTTCTCGACATTTAAAGATGCAGTCCATGCATCATGACTAAAACCATGGAACTGTGGTGTAAGGCAGCAAGCAATAGGAAATGCCTTACTTCGCACGGCGCTCGTGAGACATGGTGCAAGCCGTGCCGCGGAGGCCCGACTGGTACTCGTGACACGGCCGTAGTTACAACAAACTGGGTGCTGGAGGCACACGCAGTGCACCTCTCTGTAATTCGCTAACGTCTTTTAAATTCCTGACTTTTTCCAGCTTTTCCAATTTTAAAAAATTTGAGAAAAGACCCCAGGTTTACAAATTAAACTACCATGGTCTTCACGAAACACACATCTGTTATCAGCGCTGCGACTCACCTGAAGTATTCAGGCTTGAGAATGTGGTCTGTGCGAAACGTCTCGGTCACGTACTTGTGGAAATGCGTGGGGAATGGGAGCTCCGACTCCAGATCGTAGACCACGCATCTGTCATCAGGGTTGTACAGGAACAACACATGGTAATCCTGAAACAAACACGAGTATGCCCTCTCCACCTCTCCACCTCACCACATGCAGTTCAAGGACGCCGAGCGACTGTCCGACATCTCGCGGCAACCGAAGGGAAATGAGAGATCTCCGAGTCTTTGTGTGTGCAATGATCTATTTACACCTCGCTATTGGTTGACCAGTATTGTTTTTATTTTTTGGAACATACAAAGTCACCAATTCAAATAACTAAAATTCAAAGGTGGTTTTTAAAAGTCTTTAGGTAGACTAATCAATTATGTTTTTTAATATTGGAAGATACTACTACCAAAAAAAATTTACTATTGAACACCTGCATTTTTAAATGACTAAAAAATTAGAAGTTCTTTAATTTACTTAAATTTCTCTCGAGCAGCAAAATGTGTTTGAACATTAATTTCATTGAATGGACAAGGGACGGGGCACTCACCCAGATGACCGGCTTGTCCTCATCCTGGCTGGCTCGCTGACGCCACAGCGGCACGGTGCGCCGGTCGTTGGACACGAACACCACGTGGCAGTGCTGCAGCTCCGAGGGGTGCGCCTGGCTGGCCCCCTGGCACAGCTTCCACACGTTCTCCTCGCTGCAACACGGCCCGAGCTCCCTCCCTCGCCACTTGCAACACTCACTGTTCCACGCCTTCCCTAGCGACTCCACCGTCTAGGCACGACGATACATCCCACTAATATTATAAATGTAAAAGTTTGGATGTTTGTTACTCAATTACGCCAGAACGGCTGAACGGATCTGGATGAAATTTGGCCTACAGTGAGGTCATAACCTGGATTAACACATAGACCATATATTAAAATGAAATTTCATCCCTAAGGGAGTGAAAAAGTGACAATTTCATTTTATAACAGAAAAAAATCATAGGTCATAGACATACAAATAGTGAGTGAGTGTCATTTTTCTGTGTCTGCCACACGATCATACACATAGTGAGGTCTGGCAAATTCATATTTTTTTCCTTGGTGTGACCAGCCCACTTAGTGGAGCTCGCAGCGGCTAGAAAAAAAAGGCGCTAATAACAGTTTTGTTCTTAACTTCGTCAATAGATGGAGTTGCCTTGAATTTTAGACGCACCATCGTTTGATGCAATTGTCATGTCTTTAATTTTTGTTTGTTTGTGCTGTATGCATTCCTATACAATTGATCCGATTGCTATGAAATTTTGGCGAGTTATGTGCATGCCTGTGAAGGTTTCTGAGACAGTATAACTATTTTGCAATAGTTGGAGCTCTAATTGTTTAAAAATGTGTTTATTTCATATTATATAGTGGCACTTTGTCTGTTTTTGTTGTATAAGTGCGCAGGCATGACACAATTTATTTAAATATAAAAGAGAGACAGAGATAGTGATATATATATATATATATATATATATATATAGAGAGAGAGAGAGAGAGAGATAAGTTGATATAGAGCGAGGTATAGTGAATGAAATGGGTTAGATGTATAGTTATATAGAGATTTATATATAGAAAAGATAGAGATAGTGGGAGGTATATATGTAGATATAAATAGATAAATAGAGATAGAGTGATACATAGATATACAGATGTAGATAGAGATAAATATATATTTAGAGAGATGGATAGATGATTTGTATATGTGTAACTACTTCAAACATGTTACAAAACCAAACTGAATGAGGCATTGCAATGCCTGCCGAGCATTAGCTAGATAATGGAATCTTTTCAATATTAGTAATCTCTTATTTTTCAACTTTTTTCTATAGTGCTTTATAGAGTCTATATTACATACAGACCACCAATTTTTAGATATATACAGGTAAATAACTATACACTGGCAGAACAACATCTGTCGGGATCTGAAAGTGGTATAAATTATTTTGCACACTTGACATTCAAATTAAGAAGACAATTACTAACTACATCTGAATTCGAAAAAGATCCCCTTCACCCTGTGTTCAGCCCGGGCAACGCCGGGTACTGCAGCCAGTGGGGAATAAATCCTGGTAGACCAGCAGACCAGCCGGGCCTACACCACACGTCTGGAGCCTAGAAATTCTAACTAAAAATGTCAGAAAATTGAAAAAAAAAAATACTTGTTATAACTTAATCACAGCATGACCCCAGCACCCAGGCATGAAATTGTCCGCCCTTATAGCCTCATGATATATGTGAGCCACTGCCCCACACATCCTTCCGGCACAGTACTTGAACGACTGACGAGACACAAGCAAACTACCTAGCTTACATACATATTCACTTAGCTGGGGACTTCCCCGAAACACTTGTTTAATACATTCTTCAAATGATTAGTGCAATGGGGAATTTTGATTTAATGCAGTTTTTTGGACATACGCCATTGCAGTTTTGCACTGTTTTTCATGGAAAAAAAAAAGGATAAAAAATACTTTCTTAATTCAATGATATTTGGACAAACAATCAAAAAACAGAAAATATAAAAATTACATAGTATTTCCTACAACTGCAATTGGCCATCATATTGACTACTTTTATTATAAAACAAAAATACCTCCGTTGACTACAGTTCTCCATAATAAACATAGAAACTCGTGTGGGTAACAATAAAAGGCAGGGGCACCGTCCAGGCACAGATATTGTAATGTAAGTTGAAAGTGTGATTTCTAATGAACTATTAAGTATTTATTAACGCTGTTTTTAGGGTAAATACAGGAATGTTTTTATTTTTAGTATTGGAAAATTGTATTTTCGTAGTTTTTTTTTAAATCCGTGGAAAAGCCAAGACAAGATTACTTGTGTCAGATCGCCATGACCAATCTGACACTTTTAGAGCCGCAACTAATGGAGAGTTAACTAAAGTTCTCCAAATCATAAACACACTCAGACCCAAATGGAAAAAAAAAAAAATATAGCGGCAGCCGCGTCAATGCACAGGTATTGTAGTGTAACCTAATAACTGTGATTTCTCAGAACCCAGCAGGAATATAGAAACACCGTTTCTAGGATAAACACAGTAATGTATCTAGTGTCCAGAAATTAGTATTTTGGGAATTTCATTATTACTTCACGGACAAGCAGCACTGTAAGAATATTACCATATACAGGATCATGCCATCAGGATTAAGGTATAAAATTGGATATGCGATACGGAAACTTTACCCAGTATCATTCAAAGTTTTATAAATGTTTTCAAAATAAAATATATTTAGGTAACTATTATTATTATTATTACTTATTAACCTGCAATTGGGCTTTCACCCGGTGGCAAGAACTCCCACTCACTCCCCTCTCCCCCCCCCCCCCTCCATCAGCTTTCTCCTCAGCTCCCTCCCATCCCTGACCTCCACCATTTCCTCCCCCAGCCCATTCCACTCCCTCCCCGTCCTCACCAGGAAGGTGTTCCGCCCTCTCTCTGTCCGCCTCCACACCCTCTGGAGCTTACATCTGTGGTCTCTTCGTCCTCTGTACTCCCCTCTATGTACTTTGCTTCCCAATTGCCCCCATCCCCCTTCCCCCTTCAGCACCTTGAACATCCTGACCAACCTTTCCACTCTTCTTCTCCTCTGTAACGTTTCCCACCCCAACTCCTTAATCATTTCCGTTGGGCTATGCAGTTTCCCATCCTGCCCCTCCCTCCTTCTCCACATTCCCATCACCCACCTAGCCGCTCTGCGCTGCACCCCTTCCAGCTCCTTCACCTCAGTCACCAGGTAGGGGTCCCAGACCGCCGCCGCATACTCCAACATTGGCCTGACCAATGTGGAGTATGCCTTCTCCTTTGTCCTCCTCCCAACTATACAGCTCTGCATCACCAAACATCCAATTCCTTTCTTTATTTTAATATTTTATGTTAAAATACAACTACGTATGCAATAAGAAACAAATACCATGTTCCTGTACTTAGGAATTTTTTTTGTAAAAAACTACAACCAGATAATATTTATAGGACTTTACCCCAATATCAAATTCTCAACCCTATTACCAAATAAAGGAGAAATTTTAAAAAGCTCTTGATACTTATTCAGCATAATCCTCTCCAAAAAACGGCATTAGTTTTTTTAGTTTTTTTTATCTTAATGCTAGACAAATAAAGCAATAAAAAAAGAAAAAGTACACTAACAATTGAATATAGTAGGCCTAATCCTAAAACGAAAAAAAAAATCTGTCAATAAGGGCATCCACTGAGAGCCGTACAACAAAATGTAGCACGAATTTAGTGAATACAAATACTGCATTTTAATATAAAGAGAAAAAAACATAATTTAATAAACGCAAGATAACGCCATCACTGCGCGCAACACGCATGGGCTCGTGCGCACATATTGATCTCATTGCAGAGGTTCTCCCGCATGCAAAAACCGCCTATTGCCCCTAAAATCGCAAATTTAAAAACTACGACAGTCGTAATACTTACCAGTAACATGGTGTGTAGACACAATCTGATTTCTGAGGGAATAAGGTTATCAAAGGTTTAGTTGTCGAGAGCGGCGTGATGCCTGTGTCTTGTCTCTGCAACTTATTTGACTGAGGCATGGAGGCCATATTTTGATTCGAACGTTTTTAATATGTTCTGTAGCAACCCAATGTTTGTCAAACAAACCTTCAAGAAAATGTAGCCATTAAATAATTTCGAAGTCCAGATTCTTCACCAAAACACACTACCTCAAACCTACACACCAATTCTACACAATTCCAACTAGACTTCCATTAGAGAACTGTTGACATCTCTACCGAATATTGTAGTAGGACAATATACGAAAGTCGTTGAAGAAACGGGTACACGATACGCAGCGCATTCTATTGGCAGCGCCTGATACTACAGCATTAGCTCATTTGCGATTAGGGTTCTTTGGCAATTTTTAATGTACGGTTTTTCCCTTTTTATGCAGTTGTAATTATTTATTATGGATTGGAAAAGCTTGTAAAATGTTTGGTTGCAACAATTAGTACAATGTTTCTAACTGCTTGAAGTCGTTTTTCAAGTTAAATTTCTTTGGTGCGTTGGTGCCGAAGTCGTCTCCGTGTGGCAGCAATAACCCATTTTATATTCTCTTACATGAACACCGAGGGGGCGAGGGACATATCGAGCGAAACGGTGTGCCAAAAAAAAAAAATCTCTATAATAGCACAAATATTCTGGAATAAATTTTATAGACTTTAATTGTCACCCAAAGAAATAGTATCGACTTAAAAAAACAATATAATTTTGCGATTACAGCATTGATAACCTAACATTTTACGATTTTTTTTATTTCCAAAATTCGTTCAACAGATTCTTAAAAGAATATAGAACATGTCAATAAAGTCAACAAAAATGAACAATACAAACAATCAAATTAATTAAATCATAATATCACATCAAATTAGTACTAATTAAAAACAAAAATATTAAATACATCAATATACAAACAAATCATCATAAGTTATTCTAAACATTATTATAATATTCATTTAATGTATAAAATGAATTTTCTAATAAATAGTTTTTGAGTAGAACTTTAAATAGTCTTGGGTTGCAATGGGAGATTGCTTTTAGTTTATGAGGGAGTGCATTGAAAAGTTTTATGCCAGAGTACAGTGCACCTTTTTGATACCTTGATGTATTATTACTTGGCACATGCAAGTCAGATTTATTTCTGGTGTCATAAGTGTGTATTGCACTGTTATTATCAAAACTATCATTATTTTTAACTACAAAATTAATTAATGAGTATATATACTGACACATCATAGTAAGTATCCTTAGATTCTTAAACAATGGTCTACAAGAAACATAGTGATTAACATTAGACATTATTCTAATAATTTTTTTTGTAGTAAAAAAACATCATTAGCATAGGGTGATGATGCCCAAAAAATTATCCCATATGACATTACAGAATGAAAAAACGAAAAATATATTTGTTTTAAATAAAAAACAGATACAGTTGCTGATAACGATTGAAGTGCGAAACAAGCTGAACATAGTTTAGGTATCATTTTAACTATATGTTCCTTGCCACACAAGGTATTGTTTACATGCAAGCCTAAAAATTTAACACTATTTGCTTCTGTAATTTTAGTATCACTATAATTCAATTGAACTACAGGGTTAGACTGTTTATGTAAGTGAAATTTTAAGATACTTGTTATATCAATATTTAGAGTAAGATTATTAGCATTAAACCATTGATTTAATTTATCACATACACTATTTAATGTTTGAATTAATTCTTGATTTTTAATGTTATGACACAATATGCTAGTGTCATCTGCAAATAAAATTACTTCAGACTGATCAGTTATAAAAGAAGGAAGATCATTTATATAAATCAAAAATAGTAATGGTCCCAGGATCGACCCTGAGGCACACCAAGATTAATTAACCCTTTATTTGAGTGAACTGTACTATGTCTATTATCAGAAATTTTTACTAGTTGATACCTATTTGACAAATAAGATGTAAACCAGTGGAACGCAGTATTTCTAATACCATAAAATTGAAGTTTATTTAGCAAAATTTTGTGGTCAACACAATCAAAAGCTTTAGCTAAGTCACAAAAAATACCTGCCACATTCTCTTTATTATCTAGTGCTTTAAGAATAGTAGAGGAAAATTTGAAAAAAGCTTCATTAACAGATTTCCCACTTCTAAATCCACATTGAGACTTAGATAAAATATTATTTTTTTCAAGATAATCTGTTAATCTATTATTCATTAATTTTTCCAGTATTTTTGCAAAAGATGAGATTAGGCTAATAGGTCTATAATTAGATACTTCATCTTTATTACCTTTTTTATAAAGAGGTGTCACCACAGAAAATTTTAGTCTATCAGGAAATATAGGTACCCGATGTCATGGAAGAGTTAAAGATAAAAGTAGAGGTTCACTAATTATGTCAATACATTACTTTAATAATTTTATGGAAATTTCATCAATTCCTGAGGATGCTTTCAACTTGGTATGTTTAGCATTGTGGTATTAAGCATAAGTGATGATTGCAAAAACATGGATTAAATCCCAATCCACCACAATTTTTTTTTAACATTTTCTTATAAAACTCATTATTTCATCTTAACACCATACTTAAAAAAAAATCTTATTTGTTTAAGAAAGTTTTATAACACCGGTAACTTTAAATAGGTATACACATATTAGTATGTTTAATTGGTTATTTGAAACTAAGTAGGCATATAGTATAAATTTTGACTGACAATAAAAATAAATGTTATTTATTCGAAATTATATGATTGAGTGTATGTGAATATGTGTATATACACACATTTAAAACAGAGTTTATATTGATTTGCATTTTAAATTCAAATTTAACATTTTTTTCCGAGCTTGATGAAATTTTACACACTCAACCTTCAAAACAAGAAGAATATCACTGTCTACATTATAATTATATTCCTAACCCCCACCCCCACCCTTAATTCCCCCCCCCCCCCCACCATCAAATGGAATGATAGTACCTACTTCTTGTTGAAATGTTGTTCAACTGACGTTTAAAATAAGAAGAATACTACAAGTACTACAAGCTACAACTAAATATGAGAAAAAATTCTACAACATTTATAGAAACAAATATGTATAAATTAAATTACTGTGCTACAGCCCGGCGGTCCCATGACTGAGAACCAGGTTGAAATTAAGGATGCCTGTGGCGATTTCGTGCTAACTGAAATTGAGCAAGGATCGTACCAATGACAGGAATCAAACAAATCAATCATTATTTTACTAAGTGATTTTTTTAAATAATTTTAACATTTTTTTCCGATTTTTCGGATAATAATTTCAGATTTTCAAAATGGTGGAAAAAATTGAGGATATGGCACCATCTAGAATGGCCGCCGGGGTCCCGATCATATGAATCGAAAGACGAACATGCCCGAACATATCCGAATCCTCATGATTGGCAAGCTCCCACTAGCAAGCCACCATCAAGCTGTAGTCCCATAGGACATAAATTGTGCCAGCTTTCCCCATTTCATCCTACTGTTATCAAATTATTACGTAGTACGACAGTCAGAAGTTTTTATTAACCGGAAATATATTGCAGTTTTAGCAGTAACATAGTATGAAGTAAGAGTTTTACCTAAAGCAAACTCTTCTTATTACTAATACTAGGCTTGTGTATATGCCTATCGTCATGTACAATTGTAGTTAATTTGAATTACACGGAGTTCCACTGTTATTTATATGCTATGCTGTGCTTGTGGAAAGCTTATGTTGATTGTGTCGGAGCCTTAATGGAACATTGACCGGCCATGGCAATGCCCGTCTTGTTTCCCATCTGCGATCAACCCGTCTCACGCGCCAACGAGTTCCAACGAGGACAAATGAGAGCCTACGAGGACCAACAAGAACAAACAAGGACCAATAAGAGACAATGAGGACGAACGAGGACAAACTAGGTCCAACGATGACCAATGTGGACAAATAAGAGCCCAATGAGAACCAATGACGACCGACAGGAACAAACGAGGACCAATGTGGACAAATGAGAGCCAATGAGGAACATTAAGGACAAACAAAAACAAATGAGGACCAACCAGGACCAAAGAGGACCAATGAGGACCAACGAGGATCAACGAGGACAGATGGCGACAAATGAGAACCAATATGAGGATCAAAAGAGAACCAACGAGAACAACAGGGACAAATAAGAGTCTATGATGACCAATGAGGACAAAGATAAAACACGATGTCCAACGAGAACCATTGAGGACCAATGAGTACAAACGAGGAAATGAGGACCAACAGGAGTGCTTGCAACTGGCACACCGGCTGCTCCATGGTCCGGACCGAGCCTTTGGCTTCACGGCTCCGCCACTCCCAGAACACTTGTCTCGGAGCTGGGCAGTGATTGGACATCTTCGTGTCGGATCACAACATTGCTAACAATGCATTGGTCAGGCACAGGGGCTTAGCCAGGGGGGGGGGGGTTAGGGGTTCAACCCCCCCCCTTAGCACCAAATCTTTAATTAATTTCTTATTCATCACTCAAACAAATTTCATATTAAAATTAATAAAATTTTTACCATTACAATATTTAAATTTAAGTACCGAAAACTGATAAAATAGCACTATTTCACACCTTACAATCTAAATTTTCCCGAGGGAGGACCCTCGGACCCCCCGCTTTAGTACGGGGGGGGGGGGGGCATTCTTCTTAACACCCCCCATAGCCCATACACAAATCCTGGCTACGCCACTGGTCAGGCACCAACTCTAAACTGCTGTAGAGGATATTCGAACCCATAGTCCGAACCTCACTCGTAAAAAAAAAAAAAAAAAAAAAAAAAAAAAACTAGTTTTACTTATACGTTTAATCCAATAACATAAATGGCTCTGGGCACTGCACCTGCAGCACATCACATAAAAGTTACATAAACATCACTGGGTACAAGCCCCATGTTCAGACACAAAAAAACAACTGATTTAACAAATTTACGGTTGCAGCTAATCATATCAGCCAAAACTTAGTTGGAGTCTCGGGGAACACTCCGACGCACAGGGCTCCATGCTAGCCGAAGTACGAACACGAAGCATTCATAGAGACCAGGAATACTTTCGTGATATGCTAAAATTCAAAAAATTATACTTTGTGCAGCTTCTGCTATTGACTCACTTTTAATCTGGAGGACTGTGGGCCAATTAGAGACCCTCGATCGAAGAAGTATCGAATCAATCATTACGCAGTTAAGACGCCTCACAAGTCAGCAGCCAATGAACAGGTTTTTGCCCGAGTATGCAGAGGATAGTGGAGTCCATCCTGGAGGTTATTGAACCCGCGAATTTCTCCAGTCTCTACGCACTGATGTCAGTATAGCTAGCAGAGTGGGAGCTCAGCACCTCCAGCCAGCGCAGAGCCATATTTGGATTAGGCAGTGTCATGCTATACCTCTTTGCCAGTACCTTATTTGTTTGTTTTCCTTATGGAAGTGAATACTGAAGTCCAAAACTAAGATGAATGCTAATTGTAAAAGTTGGCTATTAATCATCGAAATACTGAAGTTTGTGCTAGTTACACTGAGAGTTCCTATGAAGATAAAATGCTTTGATAAGAAATGAATTTTATTATGAACCATTAGTAGGCCTATTTGGCAACATAATTATAATTTTTTAGACTATTATAAAAGTTGCTGTGTTCGCCTGGTACCTTTAAATTCGTTTTTGTTCCATCGCATTCGCTCTCACCCCCTCTCTCAGTTTTGGGAGACATTAGTCATTTTAAATAAACTAATGAGAATAAAATTGTTTTCTATGCATTATAACGTAGAATTTCATGCAAGCAAATTTAGATAACAGATTGATTTAATTAAATACTTGCTAAAATTCTGCAGCTAGGTTGTATTTTTTTTCTTTTCGAAAAATATTGCTTGAAGGCTGATTTTTGCTGTCGCGACTAAACCAGTAATTGTCTCATTTCTATATTAGGTTTTGGGAACAAAATTAAATTTGTTATTCACATTAACCTTCGTCAGGCGATGTACATGTTTCCAACAGCACAACTGCTCTCTGGGTGTGCTGCGCTGCTCGCCACAAGTCCCTGCTGACGTCACGTAACTGCTTGTTGAGTGTCCAAGGCCGCGCGGACAGATAGTGACGGACATCGCAATGTTGTTCCTTTATGTTGATCGTCGCAGCACGTCCCTGCTATTGTTTCAATACACCTCGGCGCGGTTGCGACAGCAGAGGAAGTAGTCTACTGTATCCTTCCGCCATCACTGCAGCGCGACGGTCAACTCGCCGGACTGGCTCTCATAGATTCTGCACATTCCCAAGGACTTCTAACACAATAGCCCGTTCGAGCGATTTTGAGAGATACATTTTCAATAAGGCTCAGCGGGCCCAACCTCAGGTTGTATCTCCTGAGCAAAACACAAGCTGACGAAGTGCAGCTTCTTGGCATGTGAGCAGCTGATGAAGTGAAGATGGCGCTGTCTTTGTCGAGAGTGGGAAAATGCGGGGTAAGGAGGGGGAAGGCTAGCTTCACGCCAGTCGCTCGGCTGTTAGGTTAGGGTCGCAGAGACAACACAGATTAACTTCAGCTAATACATCACGAATGAGTTCTAAGCACGTGCATAGTCCTATGTTGACAAACGATTCGATCAGATTGTTCCTGCAGAACTCTGTTTCGTATGCGAGAAGCAGAACTATGATGACCAATGTTGGTGTGACACAACCCCTCAGAGTAGATGTTAAATTGATCATTGTTGTTGCGACAAGAATTATATATTATATATAAGAACTATAAGATATCATATGAAATAAAAGAATTTTATGTAATTATTAAGCAGAGTTTTAAGCTACTTTTATTGTTGGTGTAAGAAGACCCACAATATCAAAGCTTTAACTGATCATTGTTAATGTGACATAACAATCAGATCCGAGCTTTAACTAGCCATTGTTAATGTGACACGAACATTCGAGCAGAGTTCAATTGTTGTGTGTCACAACTAATCTCTCCATTTTCGTGGGAGTCACGGCATGTGGTGGTGGATTATTATGTTGTATCCTCCACAATTCCTTTACCCAATGTGGTTATTATATTCAGTATAACGGATATTAAAAAAAAGAGTGCTTGTCAGGTTGCAATTACTATAGTCGATGTCAGCAAGAAAATTATCTTGAAATGTAACGAAAATTCAATCATTAAAATAAGAATAGTGAGAATGGCAGCTATTATCCAGACAAGTGAGATGCTGAAGACGCCTGCACTGGAATTAGAAGGGTACTCACGTGTTCTCGTCGAAGTATCGATGCCGCCTGAATAGCTCCGGTCCACTCAAGGCCACCGAGTTCATTATCTCTGTCTCTGGCCGATATTGCAGCTAAGTAGCTAGCGACGCAGGGTGTTTCAAAACACCCACGCCTTTCGTCCACACAACCGCGTATCCTTCTGACAGCTCCCTGCTGACCAATTATTTGTTTTTAACATGCTGACACTATCACGGAAAATCTGAAGTCACAATTACAGCCTCGCTGCTTAGTTTTATGATTATCATCTACCAGTGAAGGCCAACAGAAAGTCAGATTGTCACCAGACTCGACAACCCATGGTTGGAAATGGTGATATATGGAGGAAAATATTAAGATCGTGTAGGTTTTCACTGTTACTATAGTACCAAAATATCCTATAGTGTAAGTGTTATTAATTAGTTATAAAACGAAAATTTAATTAGTTTTTTATTGTTAGGAATATTTTGGCGAGCTCTTAAAAAATTTGTGTCACTATTCCAATGTTGCGTATTGTTTGTCTAGCTAGCTCAACGACAATAATAAATTCAGTATCTTTATACTGTATACTATATAGATTGTGAATAGCCTAAAATATTTTAACTGTGCCAAAAGAAATAGAGTGGATAATAATGAACTCCAGATGGACCTAGCAAGAATATTTCATACATAATTTGGCACAAACATTTTCGCGATACATCACTATTTCTAACGATAATCTCTTTTTAACCTGTTATCAAACTTTCTTCACAAACATCCTGATAAATTTGAAGGGTAAAATGGAACATTAAAACATGCTCGTCTTTCTTTACAAATTGATAGTACTTTTATTTACAATTACAGGTATAACATGTTTCATTATTGTAAAAATTTTGGGGATTAACCATGCGAAATTAAGAAGAATAAAAAATATGCATTAGCTGTAGTATATAGGCCTATTTTTGAGGTAATTTCTTTTTAAATACTAGCTTTGCTAGTGCCAACATCAAATTGAAAGCAATTAATGCACTGTGTCGTTTATAAAAACACACTCTCAGCAAAATGGCCCTTTTTTGTACCAGTAGACCATTTTAAAACAACAAAAAATTAGATGCTTAATATTTGGCATTCAACGATAGTCAAAGGTTAAAATAAGATAAAAGCAAATCATCGCAAATATGTAACCAGTGTCTATGAGCAAAATATCCATGTTATCACCCAAATGGTATCATGCGCCAATTTATGCATGCTTGTTGCAATATTGAGACAGCAATACATTGATTGTATCACTGAATACAACAAAACAGTTATTTGTCCTCTTTGTAAAATTTATCTAATTCCATTTACGTCCCAAAATTTTATTTTAACTTATTTCAATTCCACAGTAATGGAAAACTCTTAACTTTATTTTATAATCTAAATAATACTAAAAACTTTTAAGATTCTTCTTTCAATCTCGACGTGTTCTAATAGCTTATATATCAATGCTTCTTTCAGAAAGTCCGGAAACATGTTCATGGCACAGTAAAGACCTGATTCAACACATTTGAATTTCAAACTGTGATTTGTACTCTCCATGATGCTCTCTTGTGGCAGCATATCCGCAGTGTATACGGCTTTCCGCTCAGTAAAAGGGGACTTCCTTAAGCAAGTCCAATGTCTTTCACAGAAAGACACATTCTGAATTAATATGCATCCCTAATCATCGTTTCAACACAATCAATCAAAACTTCAGGAACAGTGAATGTCTCCCTGTAAGTTCAACAGTCGTTTTACACATTTGCACAGACTCGAAATTCTACTCTCTCCTGATGATCGTTCAGCAAATCCAGCATGCTAGCTTATTCGTCTCACATGTCCCTCGCGCTCATGTTGAGACAGTGCTCTCTGCTGGACTCCAGGAACCTCTGTATCTTCTCCTGGAAGTCCATGGTCCTCTCCATGGGCGGCAGGCACAGTCCGTCTTCCTGAGGGAGGACCGGCATTGGCTCTCGACTCACCCTGCCGTCCTGCTGGACCTCAGCTCTGGGCGCTGGCCTCTTGTGGTTGCAGATGATGTCCGGCTTGTCCCTCTGCACCTTCATCTTCTCTTCCTCACGCCTCTTGTCCGCGCCGTCCGCACCTTCGCCCTCGGCGGGGTACAGGTTCCTCATGCCCTTCCACGCGATCCTCGCCGACAGCACGGCCCACACCAGCTCCAGTGTGGACGCCACCATGATGTTGATGGCCACGACGCTCCTCGCCTCGCTCCTGTCGCCAGGCACCGGGGCCTGGGTCACCGTGGAGTTGGCGGCAGTTCCCAGCTCCCGGCTCTCGACGAGCACGGCGAGAGTGGCGGCCGTCAGCGCCACGCTCAGCAGCGCCGACAGTCCCGCCACGCACGAACTGATGAAGAACCAGCGGATGTTGTTGTCCACGTACCACCTGCAACAACACGTATGCTCTTAACAGATTGCAGGTGCAGGTGAAGTTGAATGGTGATGCACCAGAAGGCTTGGTCAACTCGGTCTCTCAGTGCTCGTGAATAGTTGTGGATTATGCCCGGTGTTGCCTCGTCACTGTGTGTAGCGCCTGAAGCTGTTATGCCTGTTTGGAGGTTTCTTGGATGATACCTTGCTAGCATTCATAGTGGCTGGTATGGAACATTCTGTATATTAGCTAATCAGATGAATGTCGGGGAGAGAGATGCGTGGAGCGCCAGTGACACAAGAAGAGGAAGACGTGGCCAAGCTCAGGGCTGGTGCTAGGTATTGGTATTGGCGACGACGCGGTGACCTGCAGCTCCACTTGGCTCCCGTGCCAACTGGCGTCTGATGCCTCGGCCGAGCCTCTCTGCACTCGCAACAACACGAGCTCAGTTTCTTCCAGGATGCAGGTAGCAGTTACATCTAGAGAGACCAGCATATCACGAGTCATGGAATGGATGTCGTCGTGTGCCGTCAGCAAAATTAAGGATTCAAGCACTGTAAACTAATACACCGCCATGTGTGTTTGTGTATTACATGCTTGAAAGCATATTTGCCCTCCTGTATCAGTTAATGAACACTTCACTCATTTCGCTAACCTAAAAATTAACACATTCCACCAACACCACATGCCTTAAAGGATAACATAGCCCGTATTCTTGGATTTTGTATTTTTTTTGTTATAGTTCCTATTTTAAAATATGTATCATAATTTTTGGCAGAATACCTTAATAATATATTTCCTAGCTTTTATCATGCAATTTTCTATCAATCGCCCAGCATGGAACCACCGGGATGGATACACTAGACCACATTTTGACTTCAGCCAGGATACAAAGGTAGGCCACTGTAAATTGTCAAGCCATAAGATTAAATTACACCTCTGTTATGCAAACTGTGGCCAAGTGTTTTTTTTAAGTTTATATGAATGGGTTGTAGTAACCCAATAACCAAAAAGAGTACAGATAGTGTGGAATAGGCTGTCCAGAATCTAATGACTTGCAAAACTTTTAGTCAACTGTACACATACAGTTCTTGAGCTGTCGAATTTTCAGAGCCAACATAAGTACTCGATCAACAGCTGATCAATGTTGGATAATGTAAATGTATTTACAGCTACAATTAAAAATACATATATACATATATATATGTATATGTATACACACATATATATATATATACACATACACACATATACAGACTAGCATGAAACGTTAGGATCGCTAGATTTTTTTACTTCTGTAAAAAAATATATATGTTATAATTATTAGTTAATATTTATAAAGGTTTAAATATTATTATTTTTGTAAAAGCAATTATTTATACATGCAAAGAAGTACACGCTTTTTAGTGTGAAATTAATGCTTAAATATTCCTATTTGTGATATTTAATTTTTCGTGGTTGGAATGTCCCCTTACACCCGACACTCGGCCTGGAGCTGATGGTTCATAGCTGACTGCCAACTCGACTGGCACATGGGCCCAATGATCTCTGGCTCTCTGTGGCACGAGCGCTATGGGACAATCTCAGTTACGGAGTAGTTTATGAGCACTGGGTCGGCACCTTATAGTTCCCTAACAACGTATCACCCTACATTAGCTTGTATTCTCCTGCTTCCACTAGCTCATGATAGTCACCCACTCTCACATTCAGCAAAGCCGAGTCATTTCTTTTCGTAGTGCTCTTGTTTCACTAGCGGTTCATTTATTCCAGTGATGGGTCGATTTCTTCTCTAAAGTGACAGTGCTAGTCTCGTGGTTTTTGCTCACCAACCTATGAAAATCCACCTCCGGGAAGTGTGGCCAAGATAAACGAAAAAGCTCTCTCATTCCTTATTCTTAATCAAGCGCAGCGAAGAGTCAGTTTTTCAGTAGCAGGAATGAAGGTGAAATAAATCTGTTCCACTTACTGTGACTTTTACTCTCCAGAATGAGTAAAAAAATTATAAAAAAAAACACACTTATTTTAGATGGAAAATAGTCGCAAAGGCAGAGATTCTTCAAAGTCCCAGGAATTAAATTTGTTGCAGACAAGACTTCAGGTGTGAAAATGTAACGATTAGACCACATTTCCTTAGACTCATCTTGAATGATCGTGGGCTACTAATAAATAACAAAGTAAAGGTGAGAATCTGTTAAGAGTTTCGTTGGTTTGAAAATGTTAGCCACTTCAAAGCCGAGATCACAGATACTCGTATTTTGGCAAATAGGTCTTCATCAACAGATTCAATCGTCTCGGGAATTCGTCAGAAAATAAACAGCTATGCAGACAAGTTTCCTCAAAAACACACAACATTCCAACGAGAGAGTGTGGTGACAGACCTAGGTATCTGCGAGGCACTGCCAGTAGACTGTCCTAGCAGAACCATTGCAGTGATGAACGAGATTAAGTAAGTATTGTTCAATGACTATGTGCTAGAGGGAGGGCAGTAAAACTGCTATAATCCACTGGTTACGAATTAGTTTCTTATCAAATTTCTTTCTCTTGGTGGACCTTAAAGCAGTTTGGTATAAAAAGTAAATTTAAATTCCTTTATAGTAACGATGTTGATTTTAAAAATAAATTATATGTTAGTCTTTGGAGTGCAAATTTGTTTAATCAAGTATTCGTTTTTCTCTGTGTGTCTGTGTCTTTAATATTTTGTATTACCAAAAGGATTTGTTGCTTAATTAATCTAAAAAATTACGACTAATAATTGATAGAAGTGGTACGCTGCGATCTCTGGGCAGCGCGGGTAGGCACAGCAGACACAACACCTGACTGGCAGACACAAGTTTACAGAATTCAACAACTACGCTTTTCATTTCGTGACAATTACTACTTCCCTCCCACGTGCGGCGGTTGCGACCAACTCAAATAAATCAAAAACATACTTAAGAGGTCAAACAAGGCTAGAAAATGAAGGCGCAGATTCACAAAAACCTTTATTAAAATGCAAATCAATGACAAAATAATAAACTATTTACAAATTTGATTCTGCCACATCTAGCTGCTTAACGTTTTGCAAATTTTCATTTCACACTTTATAGTAAACAATAATAAACTATGAAATTTTCTTAGCAAATGTTAAAGATATCGTAAAAACCCCTAAATATTGTAATTAGATAAGAAATATAAAAATGTGTAATATTCTTAGGACAACGAATATTCGGTTACGTTAAAATAATTTTAAATATAGACTATATATGATAAATCTTTGATAGCATCTGTAAGTTTAAAAATATTTAAGGGTTCAAAAATTGATAATCCTTAAAAAATAATAGGAAATAATTATTTCAGTCTTGCAGCTGACTGAAGGTATAAGTTACTGCAACTTGTCAATGCAGCATTCAAATTCGTATATAAACGAGTCGCATGATGCCCTCGCCTTCTCACTGCAAATGCGTCAAAAATATATAAAGTTACTTTATTCTCAATATTTTTCTTCGTAGCCCATGAGGGAATGAGAATGTGGGTACGAGATAAACATTTTAATGGTTCCGTATCAAACACAATCAATTCTATGGAATTATTTCTTCTCAGTACAATATATTCTACAAGATAGCATGCTGCTACTGAGGGGTGACCTAACGCCTCAATTGTTTCCTAATATTTTTATTTGCTTAGTTTATTTTAAACTTTGCTCGTTAGCACCCATTTTTGTATTTTAAACTTTTTCTTGTTTGCCTTATCTTGGGTGAAGTTTCCCTGGATTGGTCGTATCATCGGACTATGTGACTTCTTTAACATCATGACTCGGGCCGGTCATTAATAAGTTATTCATTTAAATAATTGTTTATACAGATCTGCATAAAACTTAACGTCAGAAGCTTTCTTAAAAATTAATGCATTGGTGTTTCAAGTTTGGCTACTCGTATAACTTCTTGCAATCAGAAGCGCGGTACATTTATGAACAGAACTGTACGCGTCACACAATTGATAGCAATACCCTTTCGATAGCGAAATTTGTTCTTGCTTCTGCATGTGCGTCACCAAGCCCCGATGGGCGTGGAGTTGTTGCAGCGCTTCAGTCATAGCTCGACCACATTAACTTTGGGTCCATGGTGCTTGCATGGGGTCTTTAGCACGCAGTATTTGTCGTTGAAGCTGGCATTCACGCCAACACAATACTTCCAGCAAATTGCATAATGATTTTGGGACACTTTCATGGTGCGAGATTTGCAAAGAAATTTCGATGTTGTATAAGTAACTTTTTCGCTGCATATTGTGATGTGTGTACGAAGCGAGCGCACATGTTTCTCGTAACTTGTGCAGAACTTATTTTGAAACAAACTATGTCCACCTTTGCGAGCCTTTTCCTGCTATTTAGTGCTGGATTTAAACTTACAGTTTTACTTTTCACAAGAGGAAATTTTAATATAAAATGCCATTATCTTGTGTTGCGTATAAGATAAATACCGAGAATGTAAGTGAAATACATACGAGTTAAACAGTGTTGTAAATGCAAAGTATTGGCGCTGTTTTAAGGGATTCGTAACGGCATTGTGGTCCGCAGTTGCTTATAATAAAATTTGTTGAACTCGGAAATTTAAGTATTGCGGTACATAAGTCCGTAAATCACAAACATAGCCTACTAGCCGCTGTAATTCGTCTGTAATTATTGTAACAGCTTTTTATTATCGTTTTGCCTTCAATTTTTTTTTCATAATTTATTCTTCATATTTTTTTGCTATTGTTATATTTTACATTTGCCGTTAAATTATTTTGTATAAATTACTTTTAATAATTAGTGTAATTTATATGTTAATGCAGTCTTTTGACATGTAGTACGTAATAAATATATTTTAAGATTATTTTTCTATTAAAACATGTAGGCAACAAACATAATTACCTTACAGAGCCATGAATACGCTTATGATATTATTCTGCTGCAGTTCAGTAAAATTTAAATTGTGTTTAATTTATCGCATTTTCTTTATGCATGCCTTGTGGTGTGGTTCAGTCACCCTGCGCTTTAAACATAGGTTGAATATGGTTCATTCATTGAGCCAATGGCCATGGAGCAAGTACAATAGTTTTAAATACTACATTAATTATTTAAATTAAAATTGAATAACATTCATTATACGAAGAAAATTTTTAAAAAATTAAAAAAAAATGGCATTTAAGAAAAAATAACTATTTTGTTACATGTCATACCATAAAACTTTATGATTAACTTTTTGATTAATTGTAAAGTAATAATTTAAATATAAAGTCATTAATAACATTACAAAAGTAAATTAGTGGTGTGCCGGATATTTGGTATTTGACACGTTTTTTTCTTCTAATTTTAGATGATTTTAAATTTATTTTTGTAAATTTTATTTTTCTTTATAATTTGGTTTCTAAAGGATGATTTACTCTTTGTTAGGCTAGTGTACCCCCTTAGATAAACTTTGTGCCAGTAGTCTGAAGCCCCTTTCCCAGAGACCTATAGGATATTTTGCAGATCTAAGACTTTGTTGGCAGAGCGTTTAACATTTCCCTCGCTTCCAGGCACGTCCCAGACCTGTAACGTTACTTCACTTCATGACTAAAACTGCATACAGCAGCTCTGGACGAGCTGTTACCATTTCTCAGAGGCGAGCTGACCATAGCCTTTACTGTCACGAAAAGTCTTAGGTTCACTCCTCGAAAAGCACGTAATGGACGCTCGTTCTCAGCGTCGTTGCACTTTTCCTCCACCCCCCCTTGCCACTCGGTTCTAAGAATTCGCCTAAGACCAATGACCGGTCATAAACCCCAGCAGAAAGCGACCGTCTCCAAGGACGACTTGCATAAAAAATGTGTGTGCCAAGATGGACCGCCCACGATATCTAGCGGCAAACTCGCTAACTGCCCAGCCAACTTACCCTGTAGGCCGCCAGAGTGTAGCACCTGACTGCCCCTTTAAACCTTGGTTTAAGCAGACGTCTTGGGCGAGTCGATTCTTTTTTTATTTCAGACACCCCTCAACAGGTAGCGCTAAGGTCGGCCAGTGCTACTAACTTCGAGACATCAGTCAGAGTTTTTTTATGACGCCCACACGGGGAATTTCGGAACCTTTCGGTCCGGACTCCCAGCCCCCCAACCCCCCCTCCACTTTTGATAGAACAGTTACTTTTAATTACGAGACGCGGTTCTTCGCGAGACACTTCGCGTCGCGACTGCAGACGGACCGTTTGATTATTGGCGAGTCGACGAGACACTGCAAGACTTCCATCCGGCCGCAACCGACTATGTAGTCGCTTAAATAAGGGATGCTATCCCTATAATCTTCTTTATGTAGTTTAGTCCGTATGCATAGTACAAAGTGTGATAGTTAGTTTTCTGTTAAATTATTTCTTTTGAAATGGTAGAAACGACCGCACCAACCGCGTATTCGCGGGATCCAGTTCCTGGCTGGCGACGCAGCTGTAAATAGAAGCCGACTTCCCTGTCTGGTGAGTTACGATCCGCGACTTTCCACAACCTCCCCTTAACTTTACCGGGCATTCTCTGCCCAGTTTATACTGTCTGGGTACAAGTTCTGATCAGTTTTGATTCGGACTGTTACAGACAGGGTCAGAGAGCCGGACGCCGAATTGGCACTTTCATCTCCCTTTCTCAACACCACACAGGCGCCCTGACATCATGTTCCCGCGTGATTTCCGGGAAAAAAAGCCTCGACCTCCGGTGCTGTGCCTTTCAACCTTTTTTTTTTTAACTTTCCTAAATTACGCCGTCAAACAAAGTTAATCATAAAAACATAATTTCTGGACTTTAAGTATATACCTCAACTGGGATAGTTAAAATATATTTGTATTTTTTTTATTGGTTTATGTATATTTAATAAATGAAACTTTTGATAATTTCATGTATGGCCGGCCCATAATTTTTTTTCTTTTTGAATATACCTGAGAGCTGTTTAAGAATGTAATTAATATTGTACGTTAATATTCTATTGTATCTGCTATAAGTTTCCTCAGTATGAAGTAATTATATTTCAGATGGAATCACACCTTGTTTCTGTTCATTACTAATAACATAGTGAAACCTAAAGATCCACCCAGCAAAACAAAAATGGTAAACAGACCGTGGTTTGCTGCTACAAAAATGGAATCAGACCGTGGTTTGCTGCTACAGTGCCTAGTAAAAATGATAAGTAACACAATATATAACATAAAAAAATCAACAAACCTTAATCCAACCACACAAATATACACGTGAATAACTATTCAAACACAATATTCTAAAGGCACTTGATGTTTTATTGCCTTTTTAAAACGTGTATTCCGCTAGTGAAGTGCCAGCAGGTGCAGGGCTCCCAGCAGCTAGCAGGTGAGTGTACATACAGCAGTCAGGACCCACCTCCTCCAGGCCAGCAGCCCCACCAGCCCGGGCCTGGCAGTGCCAGCAGGTGCAGGGTCCCCAGCAGCTAGCAGGAGAGTGTACATACAGCAGTCAGGACCCACCTCCTCCAGGCCAGCAGCCCCACCAGCCCGGGCCTGGCAGTGCCAGCAGGTGCAGGGCTCCCAGCAGCTAGCAGGAGAGTGTACATACAGCAGTCAGGACGCACCTCCTCCAGGCCAGCAGCCCCGCCAGCCCGGGCCTGGCAGTGCCAGCAGGTGCAGGGCTCCCAGCAGCTAGCAGGAGAGTGTACATACAGCAGTCAGGACGCACCTCCTCCAGGCCAGCAGCCCCGCCAGCCCGGCGAGCGCCGAGGCCGCCCCCAGACCGAGGACAGAGCCGTAGCCCGGGGCAGGGCCTGGCAGTGCCAGCAGGTGCAGGGTCCCCAGCAGCTAGCAGGAGAGTGTACATACAGCAGTCAGGACGCACCTCCTCCAGGCCAGCAGCCCCGCCAGCCCGGGCCTGGCAGTGCCAGCTGGTGCAGGGTCCCCAGCAGCTAGCAGGAGAGTGTACATACAGCAGTCAGGACGCACCTCCTCCAGGCCAGCAGCCCCGCCAGCCCGGCGAGCTCCGAGGCCGCCTCCAGACCGAGGACAGCGCTGTAGCCCGGGGCAGGGCCTGGCAGTGCCAGCAGGTGCAGGGCCCCCAGCAGCTAGCAGGAGAGTGTACATACAGCAGTCAGGACGCACCTCCTCCAGGCCAGCAGCCCCGCCAGCCCGGCGAGCGCCGAGGCCGCCCCCAGACCGAGGACAGCGCTGTAGCCTGGGGCAGGGCCTGGCAGTGCCAGCAGGTGCAGGATCCCCAGCAGCTAGCAGGAGAGTGTACATACAGCAGTCAGGACGCACATCCTCCAGGCCAGCAGCCCCGCCAGCCCGGCGAGCACCGAGGCCGCCCCCAGACCGAGGACAGCGCTGTAGCCCGGGGCAGGGCCTGGCAGTGCCAGCAGGTGCAGGATCCCCAGCAGCTAGCAGGAGAGTGTACATACAGCAGTCAGGACGCACCTCCTCCAGGCCAGCAGCCCCGCCAGCCCGGCGAGCGCCGAGGCCGCCCCCAGACCGAGGACAGAGCCGTAGCCCGGGGCAGGGCCTGGCAGTGCCAGCAGGTGCAGGGCTCCCAGCAGCTAGCAGGAGAGTGTACATACAGCAGTCAGGACGCACCTCCTCCAGGCCAGCAGCCCCGCCAGCCCGGCGAGCGCCGAGGCCGCCCCCAGACCGAGGACAGCGCCGTAGCCCGGGGCAGGGCCTGGCAGTGCCAGCAGGTGCAATGCCCCCAGCAGCAGGCAGGTGAGGGCCAGCAGGAGGTGGACAGCTCCCAGGCCGCCCACCGTGGAGGCCGAGTAGCGCCGCTCCGAGGGGTACAGCCGCGAGGCGCACGGCTTGCTGCGCACCTTCACCACGTACACCTCCTCCATGGGGCCTGCAGACAGACGAGCCCGCACACCTTTGAACTTGGTGTTAACAATAATTAAAGAAATATATAAGTTTAGAACAGAGAAGAAAGATGTGGCCAGCTTCGCTATGGCCGAAAGAATTAAAGAGAGAACGGCAGTTTCCCTTGGCAATGTGTCTTAGTAGTATAGAATAGTATGTCCTGGCACAGGCGCCAGGCGGAGGAGGGAGGAGCCGACCGCCATCTTGGATTCTGACGTCATGGTGGCCATCTTGGATGACCGTGAATTTGACCTTTGTCCTGGACCTTTGACCTTGACCCCGGCGGCCATGTTGGATCCGCCATATTGGATCTGCCATATTGGATGCGCCATCTTTAAATCGAGTGCTCCACTCACTCATGATGAAATTTTCCTCACTGTCGCCATATCGATTTTTTCTTCTGTTCCACTGGAGGCCGCCATCTTGGATACCGTCGACTTTGTTTCCACTGTTTGTTCCTAGAGAGCACCAGCATCGCTCTTGATTTTTTATGTTCCACGGGAGGCCGCCATCTTGGATACCGACGACTTTGTTTCTGCTGTTTGTTCCTAGAGAGCACCAGAAACGCTCTGTCTCATCACATAAGGCCGATGTTTCATTACCTACCATAACTATTATGGTCCTTAATGACATTTTAAATTTAATTTTTTATGCAAAATACATTGGAAGCACTGTGATTCGAACCATTGCAGCTCTGATCTCTAGGTTGGAAAACATACGCCTTTAACCACAAGACCATCGAGAAATTTACCAGACTGAGATTTAAATAATGTATATATAAAATAACATGCATATTCAACTTGTATTCTTTTAATTTTAAGTAATAATAGCACCGCCTTTTCGAGACAGAACCGCCATCTTGTATTAAGTCACAACTGTTGCAATTCGCGTTACCGCCGCCATCTTGAAAATCCGTAATTTTAATGCTAGTAATTCCGAAAAAAAATAAATAAAAAAATATTTAAAAAATTGCATACTACAAATGTTTAGTTACTTAATTGTTTTCGGTCCTCGGTTCGATTTACGGCGAGAGTAAACTAGTAATTTATTAATATATTTTAAAAATTCTAATTAAAAAGTAATAAAAAGGTTTTACGACACACCCGACATTGTGAATTATGTCACCACCTGTATCAATTATCGTGAAAGGCGCCATATTGAAAATCTTTATTTATTATCCGATTTTAATGAAAAAAAGTAAAACATTTACCAAAAAATTAACTTATAAGAATACTTATTGATTATGTCGATTCCCGTCCTTGGTTCGAAACTGGTAAGAGCAAAAAATAAAAAAAACGACAGATCCTTCTTCCACAGAAGCCACCTACAGACTGACCTACCACCACGAATAACAAGGTATATATCATAAGCTGGTATAACGTCATGTCCGACACCTTGTTGTCGTCTGCTAGTGTGTGCTGGCAACATGTTAGTATAATTTTCTGTTCACCATACCTTTGACCTCGACTGTTGGCATTGCGCTTTGACCTTGACCTTGAAATTGAAATTTGACTTTGACCTTGATGACTATCATGGATCCGACATTTTATGTGCAGTACATGCTACCAGGAGCTACCACCTGCTAGAGGACATTACCACCATCTTGTTTTCGTCTGCTGGAGGACACCATCTTGTGTGTGTACTCGTCTTATAGAGTACATTACCATCATGCTAGTTTTATTCTAACCCTTTAGAGTGCAGTAATCATTTATTATTACTGAGGTGCCCGACATCTTGGAATTTGGGCGCCATCTTGGAATCGTGTAATTATTTAGCTAGAAATGTGGGAAAAATTCTAGAATATACCAAAAAAATTTACAATCAATTTACAAATTGATTCGATCAGTTACTGTTCTTAGTTCGATACTTGAACAGTGACAAGTGTAACTAAATATTAAATAAATTTAATATTTTGGTTTCCATTACCTTTTGCAGAGTTTATTAATCATTAACTCTACAAAAACAACTCAAGACAATATACCTGACCAACGAATTAAATATGTTATCGATAAGCCTAACATCAAAGTCTAGTTTTTAATACTTAGAATAACCTTTAAAATGTTCATGTACAAAGCCATCCATCCATACATATACACCAAGCATCTTCGGACCGCAGACCGGGCCATGAACAATGTCAGACATATAGACCATGAACACACAGTACACACAGGAAACGGAATGAACACAAGGTACATACAGTACACACACCAAAACGGAATGTACACACAGTACACACTGGAAACAGAATGAACCCACGGTACACACAGGAAACGGAATGAACACACACAGTAGCGGAAACACTACAGGGGCGCAACAGGAGGGGGGGGGGGGGAAGGGTATTTTGCCCCCCTCTGAAACCTTGAAGTGGGGGCAAACGGAGGCAAAGAAAGTGCTGTGTAATCAATTTTTAGATAATAAAACTGCTTAAATAGCACAATTTTCCACCTTGAAATACAAATTTTCCCGGGGGAGGACCCCCGGACCCCCCGCTTCAATAGGGGGTATCGATGATTCTTTATAAAAAGGTATATTGCCCCCCCCCCCCCCTTTGGAAATTTAGTTGTTGCGCCCCTGGAAACACACACATGCTTAGTTAAAATCATAATACAAGAAATGAAACATTTAATTTTTACTTTCAATATTTAATTTTTTTCTTAACATTATACAAATGCAAGTAAAACAAGCCATTATTGTATGTAGCCAGCTTCCCTCAGTTCTTCGAGTATGAAGGATGTTTCTTTGATGCACGAATAGTTTCCGGCACAAAGCGAGCCATGTAGAAGTCTTAGTCGGTCAACCAATATGTTTGGATCTTTCCATGAAGTGTAATCAATCTCTTCTACCACCATATTCATTGCATGCTCATTATAAATAATTTTAATATCACTATCGTCCCAGTGATCATAATAAGCTTTATCAGATTTATTTATTATAACACGTCGTTTCCATCGTTTCGGTCTCAGGACACCGCCACATTCTTCGATGTTGTCAACTTTAGGTACTTCATCAGTGTATGCCTTTGTCAACAGCCCCAGAGTCACTGTAGCAATCACCGTAGAATGCATCGCCTTCATCCAGATTACCGCAAGAATTCGATATCGATGATGTCGAAGTGTCCTCATCGTCTTCATGCTTCCGTTTTAGGAGTTCATCATTTTTACCAAGTAGGAAATATCTACTTGAATTCGGCTTGAATCAGTGGCGGATCCAGGATTTTGGTTTGGGAGGGGCTTGACCCAGCTGAGGCTAGGCTTTATCAAGGCAAACACTAAAACAATAGTGGAACCAGATGCTTTTGGAGGGGGCTTGAGCCCCTTAGCCCCACCTCTGGATCCGCTACTGGCTTGAATGTATTCTCACTTTTCACGTTAAGAATTCTTCCATTGTCTTCATTCATCCATAAATCATCAACGTCCTTCAATTTAAGTTCTTTGCCGAGATCGGAAGAGCCACGAACATAATCTCTCCCAAGACAAGGAAAATTATTGTCGTAATGCAGATCACACTTCTTTAGTCTAGTAGATCCATCGATGTCATCTATGCCGTAAGTGGGCTTGGTTTTACATGTTATACCATGTCTTTTTAAGCTGTCACTTCGTGTTAACAACCTGCTACACCGATTACAGCTTAACATTTTGCGTAGTGGGTTTTTAACACAATCATTCTTCTCATGACGTCTAGCATTCCTTCTCATGACAAAATCCTTGCTACAGTATCTACAGCGGCTTCCTTCCGATTCAGCTGCAGGTAACAAACCATGATCCATGGTAGCTTCTGTGACTAATGTTAGATGCAAATGGACAGTTTTCCAATTGGAACCATTACTTAAATATAATTTTTTTAAATATTTCATCAGGGTGAGTTAAGTTATCTTATGCAAAGCAACTTGTTGTAAGTAGTTCTGCTTGTCAACAAATGATGACGACACATTTTGCTTGCAGGTAAATATTATTTATTTTATGTGGGATGCGGAATGCTCACTAAAGATCGCAAAAGAAGGAAGGCTTTGCTAGACAACAAGGAGAAGGAAGTTCGTCCTTCATGATAGTGTTTCTCATCCGTCTTATCACATATTTTTGGACTGAGAATGTTTTTTTTAAATCCACCTTATAAAAATATTGTCAGTTTTGATTTAGTAGCAGAAATTCACAATTTAATTGCATCACAGGATAAAATGACATAACTCATTAAGTAAAAAATCCTTCACAGAGATCAATTTCTCATCTGATCTGTAACCAGAAGCACTCGGAGAAAACCACCATAATATTGACAAGGTTAAGTGAGCACCTATCCCACGGTACTACCAACAACAAACTCAAGACGTCCACGCCACGCCAGAGCGCCCTGCTCGCCATGTCTCTAGCAACTCGTGCGAGAGTGCTGGGGCGCATCACGTGAACTGCACGACTCTCGGCGCGCTGCCTCGCTGCCAGACTCCTGTGAGCCGTGTTCTGATAGCCAGACATTAACCACAAGCTCAGGATAATTAGTAGCTCTGTCTCACATGCTAAGTTGAGTTTTTTTCTTAATTTTTCTCGTCATTACTATTATTTAATGACTTTTCTGAAATTTTAAACTCAATACCTCCTTTGTATTTTTTTGTTCTGTCACTAATATTTTCAACAGATATTCGTTAAGTGTAATACAATAGGTTGCGCAAGTGTTTGTAATTACTTGCGCAGCAATTTACACCCATGATATTACATCAAGTGAATATCAGTTGAAAATACTGGTGACAGAATAACGAATGCAGAGGAGACATCAGAAACAGTTGTCAAATAGTAGTGATGACAAGAGTAACTCGGAGCAGGGCTTCAGAAAGAGCTGTTGCCGCGAGGTAGATCACAGAGAGAGAGAGAGAGAGAGAGAGAGAGAGAGAGAGAGAGAGAGAGAGAGAGAGAGACTGGCAGGTGACGAAATGTCACGGCTGGCCGCAGCCCGCATTGTCGCGGGCCGCGGAGAGAGTCGCCGCCCGCCGGCACGCTGTTTCATGAAGCTGCGGTTCGGCCGTTATGAAACTGTGGTTACCCGGTCACAGCCCCGCATCAGACCGCATCGGGCCCCATCAGGCACCATCAGGCACCAGCAGGTACCAGGGCTGCGCGTGGATACACGTGCTCCCGGGAGTTTCCAGCGACCGTGGACACCATGTTCGGGCATTCCGTCCACGCAGTACGCAGTTCGGTATTTATTGTAATACTCCACACAGGAAAGCGTTTCAATGCCACCGACGTAGTTAACAAGGAAAGTGTAGTGTAAAAAAAAATACTTTATATTTTCTTAATAAAGTTTAGAATGGAAAATGATGGGAAATTTTTTTCACACCCACATCGGCCACTATTTAAGTGTTTATTTTTCTGGCCACTTGCCACTGTTATAAATGTCCAAGATGAGGTTAACTTCACCAGTACACCGAGCTAAACACAGAAGGGGCAGGAGGAGTGATAAATATACTGGATTATGAGCACCTGCGAAATTGGCGCTGTATTTGGAGAGTGCAAATGTCTGTGCCCCCTGAATATGACCATGGTAAAAACCGTGGTATGTGGGTATCGAAACCTGGTTCCTACAAAAATACTTTTTAATGGTGCTAATTGTAAAGAAAAAAACCACTTTAGTGATTAAATATTTTAGCTAAATAAAAAAGGTGGGCCACTAAAACCTTTCTTCGCAAAGAGCAGATGATGCACTAATCCTCCCGCCTACACGTGGACACACAAGATGTGCACAGCTTCAGGATCTGCAATAGCTCAACATATCAGAGTGGTGTCTGTTCATCAACAACACACGCTGAGGGCGGATGAGTAGTTCTGTTTCTGTATTTTTACAACTGTATTTTTGACGCGATAACGTCTTATAAATCGATGAACTCCGGCTGCACGCACGAAAAATTGTCACGTTCCGCCTGAGCCAAGCGTGCAAGAACCGGCCAACCACCGTGTGAGAAAATCTTCTATAATATCAAACAGGTTAAGGTGGGCTTTTTAACTAATTGTTCGTGATTATATTTAAACAAATTATTTAAATTAAATTTGGAAAAAGTGTAAATAATATTTGAAAATTAATAAGTATGCAATTTTCATCAATGTTTACTTATGACATTATCACTTAAAATTATCGTCCGTAAACCGACTTTACAGAGAACCCCCCCCCCCCTTTTTTTTTTAGAATAATGAAAATGGCTGGACTGCATGTTTTCAGAAAAGTTTTTAGGCATGAAACTTCCTGTACAGATTCTTGAAAGCACTCAAGGGAGTTTATCTTAAAGTCTCCGCCATGCACCGGGAGAAGACTGCGCGACTCCGCGCCAGATACGCCCCCCGGAGACAGCAGGGCCGGCGAGGGGCGCAGCCCGTGGCGTGGCGCCAGCACGACCCAGAGGGCTCTGCCACGAGGCAGGACACGAGCCTTGCTCTGCTGTGCGCCCGACCAGACAGTTCCCTTTCTTCTCCGCGTAGTTAATGACGTTTCACTTACTGAGATGAGAATAATCGAATTCACAAACAAAATTGCAGTATTTCTATAGAAAACCATCAATATAACTGCCGTCGTCACAATGTACTTTCGAATTCTTCCACGACGTGGCAAAACTGTTCACATGTAAAAATACCCTTAAAATTATGCGCAAAGCTACGTTCCTATCATCAATCACGCTTCGAATAAATGTTTACATGCCAAAAACAAAATAAAACTCCGACTCAAAAATACTTGGCACAACAGCCTTGCAACAAACGAAGATTGCACCCAAGTACTATATGCAAGGCACAACAATAAGTTAGCGATACAGGACCAGTTTTGTTTGGCCACTTCACTTAATTCCCTTTACTGACTTCTCCAGTCCCCCCCCCCCCCCCCAAATTCTAAATTCCCTGACGGTTCTAAGTTGTCCCCGTTGTTCATGATCCTGGACATCCTGTGTGTGTTCATATTTATTTGCGATCATTCACTTGTTGCGGGTTGGGTCCCACCCACCTGTGTCTTCGCTATCTTCGGAGCGGCAACCAGCGAAGCTCCACGGCCTGAGAGTTGGAGGACGGCGCAGCTTGTGCGCGGAAGCCAAAGAACAGCGCCTCGTCACCCGAAGTTGCGCCCAGTTCTGGCGAGCACGTCAAGAACTTCCCAGGCCTAGAAGACCTTAGCCTCTGCGGGGTATACAACCCAGCCTCCAAGTGGAGGACGAAGCAGCTATCTCACGGCCGCTGCCAGTACATGCGCCCAACGGACTTCGACGCCAGAAGGGATAAGGAAGGTGACGTCAAGGAAGATTGACGTCACGAGAAGTACTCGTAGGTGAACGAGTAGTAAAAGGTTGTTGAACTCGTGGAATGGGTTCGTAAGCTGGCAAGGCTAGCATGACAGCGTAGGCATGGCGAGTGCGGAGATACTCGCCGCACGACTCGTGTAGCGAGTTGTGCTGCAGAGACCCCTCGTTCTTCTCACATAACTGACCATTATTGAACTGATAGTCGCTGAATGGTTTACATCATTACTGGGCGTCAGAGAGCGAGTTGGACAGCGGCGTTAGTTTGCATTTCCACAAGCCGCGAGCTACGAGTGTAGAGAACAGGAAGTTCTTGCTGTGCAAGTTGTCTTCAGGGAATCAGCAGAACACTGAGTACATGGACAGTCCTGGGGATACATACGTGCATCGTTAGGGGATGGGTTTGTTTACCCAGTCCTCTATCATCAGCCCTATAGGCCTGGGCCCCCATGGGTGAGGATCCTGAATACGCATTATACGCGAATCGGGAAAGGTGTTAGAACTTCAGCTATGACCAGAGGCTGAGGCTACCCATCCCAGCATAGTCACCACCTCGGCACCCTGCCTTACTCAGCTAACCAGGCAGTTGGCTGTGTCCTTAGCCCTTAGACCTTATCAGCACTGCTGGCACCTACCCCGATCTACCACATCACATCGGGACCACACAATCACCCAGTGAACCCGTGGTCCGGTGAACGACTATCCAACCTCTGCTAGCTGTCCAGGCTAGTACCGGAGCTGTGTCGTCGCTCACCACGTCGACTCATGAAAGGGCTAGGGAACCCTTTGAGCCTGCTCCAAGCGATCGGAGCACCACCACTAAGTACGAGTCCTACCCATTCAGATCCAGGACCTTAGAGGAAACCTGAACAGGGATCCTTCCCGTACGTACCAACTTGGTGTCTTCTATGAGCACAGAATGTTCGCCAACAGCTAGCCGACCAGCCACTGGATCCACCTCGTCTCCTCGGATGATCCCCCGACCCGTGCCTCGTCCCGGGGCTACAGCCCATGAAGACCTGGACGAGCCCGGACTCCGGCGGCGACCACTAACCGCCTTAGCCTCGGCGGAATCCAAGATAGCGAATTAGGTCAAATGTCAAGGGTCAAGGCCATCCATTCCTATACGTCACAGTTTAATTTCGTGAATGCATTAATGTCACAGTTTAAATTGGCACATCGATTTTATGTTGTCCTTAATCGGCGCCAAGTTTAAATGCATGATAATCTGTTTATCATTTTTAAGTTTCAAAAATTTGAAAGTAATACGAACAAAGAGAAAAGGAGAATAGAGACCGGTAGGCTAAAATGAACGCCTTGTGTATTATACCAACGGTATGTTGATTATTTAGCTAGTTTACTACTAGAGGAATTACATGAACGAGTCTCTAATGTTTTGTGATAATTATATCGTGTCTAACGACAGGTAGGATATTTTTATACAAGTTTTAAATTCTGTGTTCAAGATTTACAATTGTGTTTCTGGTAAGTTATGTTAGACATATAGTGAATTTGTAACATAATATTAGTCAACGTTACATAATTTAACGAACTTATTTTCGCCAAATATCCTTCTTTCTTTAATGTACTTACTTTTTGACGACGAATGAGCATCGATAAGTCTGAACTCAGGACACGATTGGCCTCGTGATTCGGGGACATCTGGTCTACATGTTTGACATTTTACTTATCTTTTTGAAATGTTGGTCCCGTATTGACGAATAAGACCTTTTGGTTCGAAGACGCCTAGTCTATGTGCATGATTCTGTACATGAACTGTTTAAACTTTTCGCCGAGCATCGACGAAAAACACCTCTTGGCTACTGACTGGATGTGTCTGACCACCTATTGAATGCACCTGGCTACCTATTGGACATGCGTTCCTGACCACTGGGCAACGACTTGGCGCACCTTGCTGCCAGCATGACGTGTCTGGTCGCTGACTGGACATACCTGATGAGCCTGGCCACTGATTGGAGGAGTCAAGCTAACATCTGGATGTGGCTGGTTAATCGACTGTCATGCAGCACTGCCCTGAAAACACATGTAAGGACTGTGGAAAAAGAGAAACGCTTGTAATTTGTGGTTTTTTATATTTGTAGAAGTTATACTATAATACATTTTTATTTGTAATTTTGTTGTTTAATTTCTTGAACCTGTCATTTTAATGGTTATTTTAATTAAATTAGCTTTTTTTTCATCCGCCAAGGATCGAAACTTATATTAATAGATATAATATATTAATTCGTTAAAGAAGGATTTATTGATAAAATGTTTTCAGAATTTTCAGTTTAAAAAATACGGATTTCCAGCAAATTTAAAAATGGCGGAAGTTCTTCTTATAAAGTTTTATTAATTAATTTGTATCATTTTTTAATTGTTTCCCTAATTATCTGATAATAATTACGGATTTTCATGTTGGCGGCCGTAACGATAAATGCAATGATTACGTTACAATGTAAAATGGCGGCCATGACATCCTAATAGTTGAGGTCATGACCTCAGCGGCTTAAGGTAGCTAGTCAGTCGCCGGTGAAATAAAGTCGCTTTAGGGAATTTACCATTTTTAAAGGCAAAAATATTTTGAGGTTTCTGGAATTCCAAATTTTTTTTATCGGAAATTTTCCTCAAAAATGGAATTTTTATATTTTTATAATTTTTTTTAGAATTTTTTAGATTTTTTTTGGCCTATTTTATTTCCCTTAAAATTGAAATAATTGCAAATATTTTTTGCGAAATTTGAGTTTTTTTGTCATTATTGGCAAATTTTGAAGGTCAATATCAAATATCAAGGTATCCGAGGTGGCCGTCGCGACGTCACAATCCAAGATGGCGGACACCGCCCCCACCACACTCCGACTCCAGCCGCCGGAAATACTGACATATACGTACCACTTGCAACTTCTGTGTATGAGGTATGCCGGGTTGTAATAGGGGACGAAATACATTATTGTAGCCAACGACATACGCTATAATCCTACTGAAATAATGTAATTGTAACCTTATGTAGCTAAGTTACTATAATTGAATGAAGCGGTTGGGACCCCCGGCTGGTCCCTGCTGGGGTCAGGGGTCATCCACACGAGGAGGGTCGGCTTTCACGCGGGAAACAGGGCGGTCGTGTCTGCCGGCGGCGCGCGGTGCAGGACAATGGGCCGAGGGCGGAAGTGCGAGCGAGTGAAAGCAGTCCGTGTGTGATCGATGTGTCCTGCCCGAGCGAGCCACTGCACCTGGGCTGTCATCTCCGTGCTCCAGCCCGCACACGTGGCGAGGTGGCACTGGATCCTCCCAGAGGAGCTGGCTGACCATCTGGCGATACTGGGGTGTTTCTTGTGATGGCAGGTAATGGCCGGTCGCTTCCTCGACGTGTCTGCCCTGTGTTAGCCTCGGTGTCGACGAAATGTAAAGCCCTAACACAATAATAGTGTGTGACCAAGATTTGTCGATCTGCGCTTGCCTTCCAGAAAACCCACTTTCAATGGCGACTGGGTCACACCCGATACTTTATTTCGTTCCTTCGTTTTTTTTCCTTTATGATTCTGAAGGCTCGGTATCACACGTCATGTTGATTCTTTCGTTTTATTTTTTTCGACATTTGCTTTATCTAAAGCCTATTTCTAAAATTTTAACTCTTGTTCAGCCACATATATTTTCAACCGATATTCACTTATTGTAATATTATAGGTGTAAAAAGGCGCGCAAGTAGTCGTAATTTTCATTACTTGCGCAACTTTTTACACCCATGATATTACATCAAGTGAATATCTGCTGAAACTCTTTGTGACGGAACTGTCAAGTGAACAGTGTTGTGCGCGGAGATGCTGTCCTATCCTCGAGTGCGCCTAGCAGCCGGACGACACCGCGCGCGGGCTGGCTTCGGAGCCGCTCGTTCATCTTCGGCTGTCATCGGGATGGTGCGCTCTGGGCAGATTCTTAGTTTTTTAGGTGCTGACTGGTGGCGGAGTGAGTGGTCAGTGCAACCACTCACCACCAGGGGCGCTTGCGTCCCTGGTCACTAAATCCAGTACTGGACAATTAGCAAAGCGGACCACGAGTCCAAGTGCCCAACCCCCGCATGGTAGACTCTTTTCTACTCTGTCCAACACTTCATCCAGACCATCCTCTGTCTCCTGTAAATTCCTACACGTAATGCATGCCAATTTGCATCCCGCATGAATGTGCCCAAGGTTTTCCCTGTGTCTATGCAGGTTTTACCTGGGCCCAACCTATCTCTAGTTATAGTCTAGATTTAAGAGTGAGGGGAGTTAGTCATGGCGCCAATCTCTGCCAAATCCCCTCCTAGCACATGATGCATGCGACCCTCTCCCTGCATGGCTAATCCCAGCATGACTAGGTGTATAGACTTCGGGCTGAGACGCACCTAGGTCCCTCCCTAACCCGGACCCCTCCAAAATACAATTAGTTTTAGTTAGGTAAGGAATAAAAATCAGATATTACTACCACCTCGATGGAAGGTATAAATTACCCCCCCCCCCCCCCCCAGAGAGCAAAGGAGGGAGGAGCCTGTTGCCGTCTATGAAGCTCTCCCGCCGCCACCTCTAGGACTTGAAGTCGGTGAGCCATCTCTGTATTCGTACTCGCAGTTAAGTATTGGAATTGTCTTGTATTTTGCTATAAGGACTTGGAAGAATTTGCGAGCCAACGAGGCTTGTGATAAATCATACTCGTTTGGACTTACAAACATAAGGCTTAAGAACTCGCAACACTCTCAGGTTAGATAACGTGACATCGTTCCGAGAGTTTGCAATGAACGCGTGGACTGCAGCCTCCCCTCCGCCACGGGGCAGTAGACCCGGCAGTCTTCCAGCCACTTCTGTCCACAGCAGGTCATTAGAGTCAATGTCACAGTCCACGGGAATTGGGAAAGTAGCGGTCGCAGCATTTGCCTGCATCTGGAGGCCCACGGGAAACAGAGATCACGGAACTCGAACCCGGGGGTAAGAAGCTGATAGTTGCTGTTCGCTATCTTTGCCATGATAACACCACCCACCACCTCCCCTTTTTCCCATCTGGATAGTAAAACTTTTTTTGTAATGAAATCAAGCGCTCTGTGTTGTTAACATTACTTGTAATTTTTATAATTCTTCCTAGCGAGTACTTTTCTATCACTATCTGTTGTGCACAGTTACGGCTTGGTTAGCTAACAAATTGCTAACCAGACACCCGCTCCGTGGACTAATACCTCCATGCGCAAAGATGTAAGTCTATGTCTCATACTTCGCGCCGTCCGAAGGGCAGAACTCGCTGCCATGACTGGCCAATCACACGCTACCCTTCCTGCATGGTTGAGACCCGGCATGATGAGGCGTGTAGGCTAACGCCTTTCCCTAAACCGAACCTCTCTTAGTTGAAGTTAGGTTAGGTAGGGTGACTAAATCATAAACTTGAAAAAACGGGACACATCCAAGGAGGGTTTGGGGGCGATGCCCTCCAGCTAAAGGGGGGTCCGAGGCGCCGCCATCGAGACGTAATCTTGAAACATGCTCTTTTTTGCTAATTTGAGACCTATAAATCTTTTTCAATTTACCTATGAATATGTAATTTAATTTAAATTGTGAGGTGTACAATAAATAAAAACAACAATTTTGCAGTGAATACTTATTTATCATAAGTATTATTACATACTTCAAAACATAACTAAACAAGATAACTAAAATTGTTAGTCAAAGTTATGTTAAAAATCTTTCGGATTTCAATTGGGGATATATTTTTTCGTTCCAGCCAATTTTAAAACCTCTTTCTTTTCCAATATAGAGTTGTAAAAACTAGAACAGTCCATTTTTAAATTGTAGAGTACCTACCTGCAAGATTGCAGAAAGGGTATCCACTCCCATCTTGTTCCTTTCATCCGTCCATTGAATGTTCATAAGCGAAAAGATTCTTTCAGTATTACCATTATGGGCAGGGATCGCAAAATAATACTGGCATATCTTCAAAAATTCAGAGTGCTGTTCTGGCCTGGTATGCGTTTTAAAAAAACAAACCCATTTTTCGTGACACTGAGGTGGTTTTTTTATTTTCATCAGTCCATTCTTTAATTTCTTCACTTACAAAATCCACTAAAAGCCAGTTGATCAAATAGCAAAGTATCATTTATGTCATCGAAGTAACAAATAGTTTCTTCAATTTGTTCCCTACTGGGGATCTCTTTCAAAAGCATCCATTTAAACTTTGAGAAAGTAGATAATGGTACACTCAATTTTTCACTATACTGTATGCAGAGTTAAACTGTCGAGGAGAGGGGAAGACGGCCCGAGGAGAGGCGCGACAAAGTGTATCATCAACCCAATGTAAATACGGGACATTTAGGCGTCCCGGGAGACTTTTTCGGGACCCCGTGTACGATCGTTAAAAAACGGGACAATCCCGTTTTTACGGGACGTTTGGTCACCCTAGGTTAGGGACATCGAAAGGACCTGGTGAAGGGGCAGCCTGTGCTGAAGCAGAGACTATCACTTGCCCTTTCCTTGCTACTGCACTTCGGCATTCTTAAGCGATTCTCACGCGATGTCGCGACGGTTTGCATTACGCGATTATTTCACAAGCACAATAAGTAATAATAAAAACAACTTTTTCACTTGTTACATATAAACTTAAAATTAGATTCCGAAGGGGCCATCTCATTCGGTCAGCCAACTATGTACCAAATATTTTTTTTAGAATATGTTTGATATGTATAATTTTCTGAAACGTTATTTTTCCAGAAACAATAAAAATATTTCTTGCTATATGTTTACCAAACTGTCAGAAATGTTAGAAACAAAGGTTTACGCGTAATTCATATTCAACGCAAATGTTTTGCTGAGTCTCACTCACTAGTTTTTATGAGGTGCACTCATGAATACGCCTTCATCAGGATCGATAAAACAAATTTTCATTAGCACTTTTTAAAAAATTATGTACAAAATATGACTAATCCCATGCCCTTATACAGCTACAAAAAAAACTATTAGATGCATCCCTTCATATGGCGATGTGTGCCTATTTATTTGATGAACCAATTGTTTTACGCCTTTGTACACTTTAAGCCAGCGATTTTTCGAGAGAGCTGTCAACGCAAGACATTTTAAATTTTTTGTTAAACCTTAAATTTTTATAACTTCAGCACAGAGCGTGCAAGTTAGTTTTATCATGCTGAGTGAATAATTCAATCGAAACAAGCTGATAAAGAAATGTTTTGAAAAATCAGAAATTTATAATGGGGTATTGTTGCCAATAGTTATAATTATTTGTGCTGTATAGCACGGGTGTAGAAAAATTGATATTTATAACAGTCAGTATCTGTGGAGCACAGTGTTTGTAATAGTCATACAGAAAATGTAGTTTATGATTAATAGGAACTTTAAAAATTGACCGCCATGGTTTGTTTACCAACAGTGCCCCAACTAGAACCACGAGGAAACGATAAAATGATACTGCAAACAGTCGACTGACGGAAAGAAAGAAGGCGGGGTCCTCAAGGCACTCTGAAGAAAAATAACAAAGAGCACGCACCTGTTGCTGCGAATTGTTGAACTGGAATTTTTGTTTATGGAGGTTTAAAAACAAAACTTAAAATCATGCTTATTGCATAATAACAAGTTGCGATTTACTTACCTTGAAAAATAAACTTTAGGACACGTAGAAGTCTTGAAGTTTTTAAGCGAATTGATGTAGTCTTCAGCAGAAGTATTTCATTTCTTGAAGGCCGAGAATCCACGCGGCAAACTGGTAGCGCGTTTCTAAATTAGTATGTTCAGTTCCCGCTCAACCAACGCGAGCACCACGGGCTAATGCTGAGTTTTCACTGCGGCCTCGGGGCAGCTTTCATTGTTGACTGGCGGCGCGCGGACAGTAGTGCTCCTCTCGCCGACTGCAGCGCTGCGTGGCGGCGGCGTCCGGAACTCCCCTCCCGCGCGAGACCGCCGTCGTACCGGAGTTATCGCACTGGTACGAGGATTGTGCTCGCACATAACAAGATATTATTATTCAAGCGCCCCAACAAGTCGAGGCTTGTCATTTAACAGCATTTATATGTTTATCCCGTTTATCCCTACATACAAAATTCAAAACACACGTAGAAAAAAAACGTTTAATGGCTGGATAAAGTCAAAATAAAGGGATTTAAAATGGTTAATCTGCTCACATTTATTCTTTGTGGGAGACCTGTATGATCGTAAACATTGGTTATGCTCTGGTGATAAGTTGTCAAAATTAAAAAGCACGGTCTTCGCTTTAAATTGCGAAGGAAATCGAACTATATAACTTACGTACTTGGAAATCGTAGCGTTGTAATCGTAGCGTCGTAATCGTACGGTCGAGTGTGCATGCGATACACACGGGGCTGTCGACCTTATCACTTCGCCTCGTCGTTCAGAACTTAAAAGGAGCACGCATACAATGTGCAGAGCTTCTGAAGAAACCACAAGATTTGAAATCTTGCTTAAGATATCCGACAGGTGTCTGTTTACGAAAAGCATTTAATAATGCGCTGAGGGCGGAGTTGTCCTGTTTTCGTGTTTCGTTTTAAAATCGTAGTTGTAGGAGCGTGAAGAGCTAAAACGCATCTCTTCAGGATAATTTTTGACATGAACGTCCGTTACAGATTCTGAATGCACTCGAGGGACTTGCATTACACCTTTATCTTCATTTCTCCGCCATCTAATATTATGGTTACCGGTCAAAGCTCATAGTTGCTCTATGCACAATGAGAAGACTGCGCGCTAATTGAAGGAGATACCGTGCTAGAAGCAGCAACGAGCGTCCCAATGATGATCCTGCCCCTGACTTGGCGAGCATCCTTGCTTCTGTGGCTAGCTGTTAGAGGACACCAATCAGGCAATCAACAGCTGCGACTGTTATCAGCATAAGAAAGTATTTTATATCACGCAAGAAGAGCACCGTTGTAGTTGTTCCGTCTGGCCACCACCAAGCTGTTTGCACATCTCCAGAACACGCGCGGTTTAAAAACTTATCGAGTTATCAGTTAACCGAAAAAAAAAAATCTCCGACGTCGACGGCATCGCGTCGCGACGGGCAACGAGCTATTGTGGAAACCGTCGTAGTAAAATAAAAAAAAAAAATGAGAGAATTTATTTTGTCTAGATTACACCAACTGTTCAATTCCGTTTTCAAATAAATTGAACCGGCACATGTAAAAATCATGCTGTGTCTCACACACGTAGATTAGATCACATCACATTTAATTGCAGAGCTTTTCTGTGGTACGTACGATAATCGTGACGCGAGAAGCGTGGCACAGTGTCGCAGCGCTGCAGCAGCTGGAAGCGGGGGGGAGTGGGAGTAGTTGTGACTGTGTCGGTGTTTGTACGTGTGTTGCCGGCCGCGCGCAGCGAAGAAAGTGGCCCTTGTCGTGAAGAAGGGGTCAGGGGAGGAGAGGTTCAGATGTCAAGGATCCCAGGCGGGCTTGACAACTGCCGTTCCACGCCCGGGCGAGAGCCAGCCTGTGGAACGGTTGCGCCGCCGAGCGTGGTACAAGGTAGCGGTTTCATAGCGCGCACGGCCCATTGTTGAAGGGCTGCCAGAACTGTAGCAGTTAGCTCGTTTGTTTAGCGTCGTATGAAACAATACAGAATTTTTGACCTATTCAATTTTTTTTTTTTCCGCTCAAGCATTTTAACTTACACAACTATTCTTCCGTTTTAAACGAATAGTATTTCCCACGGTTGTCTCAAAGGTGCATTATATAGCATAAAAGTTCATCTTTAAAACGCATGATCTGTCATGATAAAAAAGAACGCACGCGTGAAGCTTGTCTCAGCAGGACATGCGCAGAAGTCAGAAGTCAGCCACTCGGGTCTAGTGCACGGGCGCAGCAGCTCTCAGCCGCACGTGAGTGGACTAAGGTCGGACCGAGGTCACGTGCTGTGGAGGCCGGCGGCATTCTTCGCTCGCGACCAATAGCTTTCACCGCCGCGACTCCACCTGGCGAGCACGGCTGTAAGGGCGACTCTGGCTCGGCATCGCACCCTCAGCCGCTACGGCCAGGCCCCTGTGGGACTTTGTGCGGTGACCACTTTCCTATACCACATTCATTACTGTGTGTAGAATATTTTATACTTAAAAACTTCCATGAGAACACCCATTTCATCCTTTTCCACTGTCCAAAAAATACACGTTCAAAACGAAACTAGGGAACTAACTTGTATAGACAAGTGCAATGACTCTTATGCTATTCGTAATCATACACTTTTAATAAATCTCGAGGGGTTTGTAAATGGTGCGTTGATACGTGGAGCTCTGCACGTCTATTGGCGGCCTAGTCAGGCGGCCATCTTATGCAGTCTACAATTTCCACAGAATACTGCACCCTAGAATAAAGAGTTTTATTATTGGTTCAGAGTATGCAAATTCGTGCCCAGATTGCAGAAGTGACACATCCATCGTTCTAGCGGGCCATCAAACAAACGCATTCTTTTCCCCTCCGGTTTGCGATGGTAACATAGTGTTATTGACAATAACGTTTCTGGAAACAGCTCGCGCATTATTCATTTCCTTGGCGCCATGTTCCCGAGCTAGGTGCAGAGTTGGCAAGTTTCTAAAACAACATCCATTTAGACTTCTCAAAAAATACCAATATCAATTTTTTTTAAACTACCGTAAACAAACACAATAAAAATGAACTTAAACTTTTGTACTTCATTGTTATAGCCCTAACAATCGATAAAATGAAAACACATAACACAAAATCAATGTTTACAAAAAGCTATAAACTATGTTTCACAACCCACCATGACAAATATTTTTACTTAACTGATTAAAATCAGCCGTTCTTTAAATCACTACACATTTTTAGTTATTCGGGTTAACAAAATTCTCAATTCCATGCAGGAAGGGTGGCACTCGTGTGCCTTATTGGATGTTGGCCAGCCAAGGCTGGCTCCCTGGCCAACTAGTTTGTGACTCGTGTTATTTTGGATTTTGCCTAAACTAGTATTTGCTTTATGCTGTCAAATTAAAAACGCATGGTCTAAAAAAATAATTTTTTCTCAGACAGTGCCAAAAAAATAACACTTTCAATCGCGGCTATGCACCTGACTGGGGCACAGCCAGGGTTTGTGGAGGGGAAGAGAAAGGAAGTTATAAGAATATATTTGGGATAGGCCTGTTTCGGGGAGAGGGGGGTAGTGGGATACCCCCTGGCGAACAAGCAGTCCCGGGTCCTTCCTCAGTTACTTTTTAAACTATGATTCTTAAAAAAACTTGTCTTAATATGTGTTTAAAAAGAATGCTACTTTATAATTTTGCATGTTAGTGGCCATAAAATGAATCATACTTAGTCATTTTAAGCTGGTTAACGAAGTTCATTATAATTTTTAAAAAAAACCTGACTTCTCTTTTGCTCCTGACACACTCAGGTAATTAAATTATTATTTATTTGCAGACGTGTTGAAATTAAAATACTTGTTTTGCTGTTATTGCTGTTTTCGTTTTCTATGCAGGGTTATAAGATACGCTATATCTAGGGACTGGTTCGGTGACCTCCAGGGTAGACTCCACCGTCCTCTGCACACTCGGGCACATTGGCTGCTGACTGGTGCGGCGTCTCAACACTTATGTTACGCTACCATCTTATCCCGACTAGACTTATCCTACCGGCTGTAAATAAGTTTCACTTCAAAAATAATAACATCAGTCACTAGGTTTTTCTCCACCGCCCGATGGCGGGAGAGAGCCAGTTGGCAACTCTGGCCGTGACTGGCGCGCACGACACCAAATGCCAGCGCGCAGGTGTGGGTGTCTGCCGCAACATGGCGCAGGGCGTGGTGCGGCAGTTGGAGCGCGCTGGCTGCTGGTGGCCTTGGCGCAGTCTCCCGACAGAGTGTCACGTGGTGTGCTGGCCGCACGTGACCCAGCTGTCCAGACGCAACCATTCCGCTGTACGTCATGTACATTCTGTGGGCAGTCTACACGTTCCAACTTTATCCAAGTTCCGACCTCCACGGATATCCGCAATGGAGGGTTGACTTTGCCTCGTGCAACTGCATCAGCTCAGGAGAAGCAGATGAGCAGGAACACGGTGGTCAAGAGAAAGTCTTTTGAAACGAAGCCAAGTTATTGAAATAACTGCGGGTCCATCCCACAACTGACGTAATTATCTGCGGATGGATTGCAGTGCGTATAGTCAAATATAAGAGTTGGTGACGCCATACATGAAGAAAGAAGACACGTGCGTGAGAAAGGCTATTTCGCAGCATGAAAGACTAACAGCAACGTTACGATTCCTCGCTACAGGAAGAAGCTGTAAAGATTTGGAGTTCACAACCATAGAGTCTAAACCTGCGGCGACCGGTGAGTAGAATAATTCCTGAAACATCAATGTACCAGTCTTTGAAGGAGGATTATATGAAGATTAGCACAGTTTGAAGCAATTTATTTACTGTTTTCGGCAAGTGCAATAAGTGTAAACGTATGGTACAGATAAAGAAAAAAAAGAACAACACTAAACAGCTAGTCGGAATGTCGCAGAATGTGGCATGGCAAAGTTTAGAAAGATATTCATTATATTGTAATAACAAATGTGTCATATTTTAAGATATAATAACCAAACTAATTAAATAATAGTAAAATATGTTCCAGCATTTGAATAATGTAGTATGAAGTGCCTAAGCACAAGGGAAACATTTAACAATGAAGAATACAATGTAAAATCCAAAATGAACATATACTAACAACATTCCAAATCTCTAATTATTTACCTAGAAATTCGAAAAAAAAAAAAAAAATCAAGAAATCATCATAAAATTCATTATCTCAGGAGAGGTAGCATGCATCGTGTGCTAGGAGGGGATTGGCCAGCCATGACAGCGTTTGGTGCCATGACTAACTCCCCTCACTGACTTATCTAGAATAAAACTAGATAAGTTGTGCCCAGGTAAAACCCGCATAGACACAGGGAAAACCTTGGGCACTTTCATGCGGGATGCAAAAAATCATGCAGTTATATCAGGGAGGTTGGTTCCAGGAAACAGAGTGCTGGTTCCGGAAGAAGAGTTGGTCAGAGTAGAAATAAACTACTAAGCAATGGGCGGGAACTTGCACATTTCTGTCCGCATGGTTTTGGGAGTTAATGGTTTGTTGGGCGCGACTTTTGTCGTTTCCCGCCAGGCTGCCAGCCAGCTCGTGCAGTTAAAACTAAAGATTTAGTGAACGCTTGTGTAGACATTAGTAAATTTAATTACGTTAATTAATCTCGAGCTTCTGCATCGGGCCTCACTCCAGAATGGAGTCAGCTCGCCTGTCGCCTGTCAATGGCTGTCGGCAGCTAGCGAAATGATCCAATCTGTCATTGCGAAAATGTCATAGTCTCCCCATGTACGGCGAGAAGACTGCGCGCCAGTTCAGGGACTTGCGTTTAAGGGCGATACCTCACAAGAAGAACCAGCCAGTGTTGCACTTACCATCCCGCCTAACACAGGTACACCTTGACTAGGCAACATTACTCTCCTACAGCTTTCAACTTAAATAAAAAAAAACCTTCTAGGTTAGTGGGTAAATGTACTAAAACACTATAAATGTATAAAAAGCACAACATCCAGAACAAAGGCACTTCCGGCGGAGACTGGCGGTAGTTGCATCGCCCGCCGCTGGGCGCAGCACTAGCGCGAGTCACGTTTCTCATTGGCCCAGCAGCTGTCTCTCACGACGTGTTCTGGTCGCGCGGCTTAGCTGCACTTCCTCTTCCTCCTAGGAAGTTACTCAGTCCTCTTCCGCGAGTCCCTGCTTGTGTGACTTTTGTGTCCAGCACACCACCTAGTTCACATTCCTTATTGGTGGCTAAGTTAACTTACACTTAACTACATTAGCATTTACATTTCTCTGCATTGCATTAAAAAAAATCCCTTTTGGCACAGTCTAAAGGCGTATGTATATTTCGAGTTCCTATTTCTTCTGGAGCATTATGGAAACTTCTATAAACTTCTGGAACAATTTAAGAACTTAATAGACATGACAAACTAATGTCCAAAATTCCCAAATGATCGGTAAAACATTTTCTCATATTACAAGCAGCGAAAATGTTTCGAATGTTTTCAGCGCAATGCATCCAGCATTGAATAGCTTAGAACGAATTTTTTATTATGCGTTTTAAGGTAGTTATGAAATTTTTTTACCTTCTAACACTACATATTTTCATTCCCTTGCACTTATACTTAGTCGTATAAAAGTATGCTTTGGGCCACCGTTTAAGAAAATATTAATATGGTTTAAAATATATTCGAATGAATTTGATAGTAAGGAAATAATGATATATATATTTTTTTTATTTCAACCCCTGTTTTTACGGTAATAGTTCGTTTCATCTAAAATTGTTTCAGCCTGATATTGGCCGCCTCAGCGATGAAGACAGCACCGCCATGCTGCCGGAACTGCGACTGAGTGTTCTGGAGACTCGTATCGGCGAGCTGGGAAGAGGAGTCCGTGCTTCGCCAACTCGCTGTTCCACAACACAAGTCATCGGGCGAGCCTGCAGTGGCAGCCAACTGCGGGCTTATTAGAGGCAAGTTACGATATGCATTCGTGTGGCGTTAACATTCTCATCGTAACATCAGAGTTTTACGTGGATTATGTTCAGGCAATTCATTATAAATTTATCTATGGTAATTTTGTGATTTTGACTACAATGCTGGAATATAATTAATCTTATATGATGTGCAACTCTAGTGTCATGTTAGCTCACCGCCGATAACATCACAACTGCTGTGTTGCGTTTAGAACACACGCCAGTGATAGGACGTCTCCCACGTGTGTGCGTGACAGGTCGCGTGTTGTACAGTCACGTGTCGCGCGCCGTACAGTCACGTGCGCGTCAAGGCCTGCAACTGCCGCCCAAGGCCGACTTGACACTGTCTTACTTCAGGGGCTCCCAGTTTTGTAGGTAATGTTAAATAAATGCTGTTCGGGAAAATATGGTTTTAAATAGTTTCGGTATAAGAAAATAGAACACTTAGGGTTACCGGATGAGTAACATAAAAAAACAACTAAATGTCAACAAAAAGGAGAACGCACCTTGACAATACACTGAAACGTTTTTCTTAAGTGCTCAGTAAACATAGATTTTCGTTAGGTTTTACAACCGGGATATTAAACGATACAGACACTTATCTCCAACAATGAACAATTCTAAACAAACGCTGCTGGTAAAAACTTAAATTAAAAATTTTAAATACCTCCGACTTTGCAATTATCACTTGAAGCTATTATTATTAATTAAAATGCATTAAACACTATAATCGTATTTTACCATTGCTTAGTTTTTGTAATCTGTACAATAATGCACCATCCATACCATACTACATCAGGTCAAGGTTACAATGTTCTTGAAATACAATTGAAGTAACATGATACCAAGTTTCGAATCAATCAGACCTGTGAAAGTCGCTCTCAACCCTTCATCAACAAAAAAGACCTGATGATCTTCAAACGGCTGAGCATATTTTCTTGAATCATAGCTAAGAACACTCTCGATAAAGTCACCTTTTAAATTAAAAAACTAAATTAAATCTGTTGGTTCGTTTGGTAGCTACGATGCCACAGACAGATACACAAATACACACAAACTTAAAACACGCCTCTGTTTGCAACGTGCGTTGACAAGAGTAGCGGGGAGGATAGAAATATATATTAAAACATATATTAAATATATTCTTTCACCCAGTCTCGTTGATTACAAGCAAAATGAAAACAAAAGAGCGGAAATTTTCTCTCTCTCACTTGCATTTTATAAAAAAGACATTTGCTAGTTTCGCAACTGAAAATTTAAAATGACTATAAAAAGAGGATTTGTGTGGTCAGTTAACCATAAAATTACTGCAAACATATAGGTATAATGAATTTTTATTAAATTAGAAGTTTTCACTAACGATTTATTAACCAATGTAAACCTAATCATAACTAACGAAAAAAATTTTTTCTTGGAGTTGAAAACAAAATTGTTTTATAGTTTAATGTTTTTTTACTGTAAAAATTTGTGCTTTGTTGTAATTTTGTTGTATAACGAATATTTAGAAACTATAAACTATATGAAACTCTAAATAATAGCATAGAGTTGCAAATCAATAATCCTTCATTGCTAAAACATTATGTATCTAGTTGATAACAATTCCTTTTCAAACTGTATGTGCATGTATTTAACTTGATTAATACATTAAAAAATAGATCTTCTCATATAGGCAGTTTAAACTATCATTATTAGTGGCTTGTTGCAATAAAATAATGTTTTTTATTGTCAAAATATCAAATATGAAATTATTTCCTTTTTTCACGTGTTTTCTGAACAAAGCTTCACCACAGACGTGCATTTATTGACGTCTCCTTTTCAGCAAAAGAAAGCAATAGCAGCGGAACATACTCCTGAAGTTATTAATTTTCAGAGACTTCTTCTGAGAAGATTTAAATTATTCTTAGTGATATAGCAAGTAGTCCTACCGGTAATAATACCATACCATAAAAGTAAATAAGACCACTCCAGATGTAAAATAAAATTAAAAAAAACCCTAATTGTGCATGACCCACCGTGACCAATAACATGAGAACCAAACAACTTGCTGTTAGATCTGAGGAAATATATGTAATTGATAGTAATATATATTGTGCTTGTAGAAAAGTCTTAATAATTCTTAATTTTTATGAATATAAAATGTACATTTACTTGTTTACAATTGCTGAAATGAATGCTCTTGCTCGCATTACATTATTTCTGAACCTGTCTCGCCTTGAAACAGCTACACACTCCTCATCAACTTATCGCTTCATACCTACCGCTCTGATCTTCCCAGCATCTCTCTTATCTGCTGTCCCAAGTCTGCCCGCAGTTGACAAAAGATGCATAGTATTGTACATGCTATTTTTGTTTTTAAGGCACTAAATTAATTTGTTTTTGTTCACAGCTATTTAATCGTAGGTCTTATGTTTTTTGAATATAGGATAGAATGACCATGACTTTGAACACTTTAGTTGTTAGATGAATCTGTTGAAGGTAACTTCACTTTACGCCACACATTGACAAAAATTGTCTACAAGAAGGTAATGGGACTGTATGTCTAGACATCTTCCGCCACCCCCAAGAAATAAGCACCATGTATGAATAAAATGAATCTTAGTAAGTTTATGATAATTATTTTGTTTTCTGTCTTAATAGGTACTGTAATGATTTTACATTCACGTAAAAATTTTATTTATTTTCCATTTTACAAAATTTACAATTAAGGCACTTAAAATACCTAAATTTAATTGTTTCAGTGAAATTTACAATTATATTTACAACTGTTCAACTCACAATTTATATGAAATTTGAATTTGCGCAAAACAAAAAACTGTACAGCGAGTATTCAACTTAACATTAATAGGTACAATGTCTTAAAATAGTTCTCATATTAGCAGGCTAGAATTGATTGGCTCAATAATTAATAGTTGGTAAACAAACAACTTACTTTTTTCTTAAACTAAAAACAAAGAAACTTCAAAATTTAATTCCATAAAAACTTAGGTCTAAGTTGTGCAAGATGAACAAGGTGGATATGTATATGCTTAACAAGAAACTCAGTATGCACAATGCTAAGAGGCAGGGAAATGTCATACATGCTACACTTCAAACAAAGGAGCACAGTTTGTCACGCAAGCTGCAACAATAATCCTCTCGCGAGACTTGTCCTCAAGACAGCAGCCAATCAACAGCGATGACACCGCAGCTAAGATGACAAGGAAAGCCTCACTTACAGACTACGAATCTGGACAATATTCTATTCCCTCATACAGCAAAAGTGGAACAATGGTACCTACATAAGGTACAATTAAATTTGCAAGTCTCAAACTACGAGGCACGCTTCAGCAACACGTCAACACACCAACGTGATTTCAAATAAACTTCATACCTAAGTAGAAGCTACCAGTGTGTTTACTTATTTTTAATTATAAGCTGCTATCATGTTTTAACTTCGAGGAAGTGAACCTCAGTCATTGTTAAAAACTCAAACTTTTAAAATTGTTAAAACAATATATCCTACACAGTTGGATTCACTTTTGACTAGCAACAATTTTAAAACATATTTAAAGTGAAATGTTTACTTCCATACTGTTTTTCACAATTATACTTTATACACATCAGTATTAAAACTAATAGGTAGGCCCTACAAACAGTATTAAATCTAAGATAAAATTTTGGCGTCAGTTGAATTAGGTAACTTAAAAATTTAGATAGAGCAACATTTGAAACAACCATTGCAATAACACAGACATTTTACTGTCAGTGCTTTCTACAATTAACAATGACCACATTTACCTCCAATGCACGATAGCATAGCCATAATTAGTTGACGACTAAACATTTTTGAGCAACTTCCTACACATAGCCAACTACAATCCTACTTTGTAATTGCGGTTGTATAATTTACCCTTAAAATTTACATTATTTACATTCATGAAAATATTCATTCAATTGGCTGAGGCCTGTAGTGCTAGATTTTACTTTTATTGAAACTAAAGAACATTAGAAAATAGGCTACACTTAAGTAGGAACTAAAATACAAACAAATACAGAAAATAAACTGATTTAAAACAAATAGTTCACAAAATTAAATTTTAATAAACGAAAATAATAAAAGCATGGTACGTACATGGTACATTGGGCTGGTACGTACCGATATAATTTCACTCATTAACTTACTTTTAAATGCATTTAATATTTCAAATAGTTTGTATAAATAATTAGCATTTATTATATCAAAATAACTATACGACTTTGGTGTAAAGGTTTCCAAGTTGAAAAGTGATCATAAGAAAAACCAAAATATATTTTATCATCTAAGATTGAATAACATTTGCATTGACTTCAAACTTATTTAAAAATTAAAACTGGACTTCTGTACAACATTGTATATTTCGGTTTATTTTTTTAATAAGGCTTCAGTTAGCGATAAAATGAGTGTCGCACCATTGGGCGAGTAGGAAATGCATAGGGCCCGTTTTACAACAGCTCACGTAAACAGAGATGGATCTCCCGGAACTTTACAGTATCACGTATACTACTTCCACAATGACCGGGAAAGTAACAAATGGCAACCAATGATATTATATTAGTTTAGTTAAAAAAAAAAAAATGCTTCGAGATCATAGTATGCGCAGAAATTACATATACAATAAAATAAAAGCCAAAGTAATAATCGAACCCTTGATATTCTTGTATGTACTTGAAACAAACATGGCTACCACCGCAGCAAAGCACTCGGCTTCTATTGTTCGCGCGGAGCGAAGGAAACGGAAGGGTTGTAGTGACTGGACGCTGGCAGTGCAGTAGTTTGCGCGCGCCGTCAGATGACGAAGCCCTCGGCGCAGTGCTGCACTCTGTTGTCCGGCGGCGGGTACTTGCAGCACTGCGACGCCATGACGCCCAGGCCGGCCAGCAGCAGAGACAGTCCCGACACTCCACAGATGGCTCCACCCACCATGTCGGCTAGCGGCGTGCCTGGCCGAGGCTTGTACACCAGCAAGGTCACGAGGCCCGCAGCCGTCAGCACACTGAAGATGGCCAGCAGGATGTAGCCTGCCGCAACACGCATCCCTCTACCACCTTACCACTCGCACCTTGTTTCTGGTATAAAACAAAGTCGCTTCTCGCTCTCTGTCTGTCCCTAGGTATGCTTACATCTTTTCAACTACGCAACGGAATTTGATGCGGTTTTTTTAAATAAATAGAATGATTCAAGAGGAATGTTTATATGTATAATACATGCATAATATAGTAGAGAAACACTGATAATTTTAGAGGTTTCTAATGTGATGTAAATAAACACATTTTTTTTTGCGCTTACATTGCAAACGCTGGCTGAACCATACGAGATAGATCATGTTGTTGATAATTATTGTTGATTATCTTTTGTTTTTAGTAGAACGAATAGTAAGTAAAATAATTTTTTATTTAATTATCGAAAATCGTAGTTTAAGGTAAGGTATTTAAGTTCAAAAAAGAACAAAATAGAATAGGTTTCTTTTGTTGTTGATATTTGTTGATTATCATTTGTTTTTAGTCGAACGAATAGTAAGTAAAATGTATAGTTGAGGTATTACGGGTGTATTGCATTGCACCCGTGCGAAGCCGGGGTGGGTCGCTAGTCTATCATATAATGCAGCACAGTAGATTGCTGTAAATATTTGATCTCGGCTTTCCTCGAGAGTTTTAATCAAAACAGAAATTTATGTAAAAGTAAGTATATTAAAGGAACTTTGATACTTTTTAAATTGAACTAAGTGTTTGTAAAATATACCTACTTGGACCAAACCTGTTATTTTCATACCTACAGATATTTACTATTTTATTTACTTTTCGGGTGCTTCGTTGGTCCTTTGAAATCAACTAAACGGAAAACCCATTCAAAAAAAATGGCGCTAAAGACGAAATTATATAAACATACAATTCAAAAGTTTTTTTGTAAATTCTTTTCACGTGGTTTTACATTTCGGTTTTACCTACTCCTCATGCTTCTCATTGGCGAATATTGTTCATGACGTCGGATGCTGACTCAAGTTAGTCCAGTCATTATAGTAAGTTCACCTCGGAATTCGAGATACCCAGCTGTAAGTCTCTAAATACTTGTATATTGACACCCTAAAAGTTGTCTCAAAACCTACATATGGTAGGGTGTACGCAACTATTAAATTTCAAGGTCAAAGGTCACAAAAATCGGTTTTTTGCGCTTTTTTTTGTAAATATCTCATTTCCTATGGGTTTTTTGCTATTTGTATTTATTACCAATATTGTAGAATACAAAATTCTCTACAAATTTTGTTTAAAAAAATTTTTCATACGGTGAACCGTTTTCGAGATCGAGGGCGGAGAGCGCGCGGTCACAGCATGACTTCAGGTCAACCGGTGCCTCCGGTCGAAAACGCGCCATATATAGTTGGTGAACTATCGATAAATCAATCTATTATAAATATTTGTCAATTTTTATTAACTATATTATATTTTATCATTTTTTTCCTAACCTATCCACTTTTTATTCAGTATTAATTTATTTAACAACACTTACCTGCCCATGGAATTGCAGAATTGTTAAAGAAAATATAGGAATTATATTTGAATTTTAACCTAATTAATATTAATATTTTCTTACATGATGAAAAAAATAAATAAATTATGAATTAATCTTTTTATTAAAAAATATCATTCAAACCATTTATTTTTATTAAAAGTAAAAAATGGAATAAAGGGTACAAAAACTACAATTTATAATTTTAATCATCTTCTTCCTCTTCATCGTCGTCTTCCGGCTGCTGGTAAATTTCAAACTGGTCTTCATTATCGTCTTCAACGACATTTGTCTCAAGTTCTTCCATGATGTCGGGGTCAAAGGTTCCATCTTCGTTAATGTCGCTCTTATATGGTAGAGCATTGAGACAAGCTTGCCCATTACATTGGCCACAAGCTAAAAAGCATTGCAAGCCCGCTTTCCTGCATCCGCATCGCGAACCACAACCACTTTTGCAGTTGCAGAAAATTGTATTTAGCAAATCTTCTGGAGCAGGTGGTAAAATTGTCATGATAGGCTCCAGAAAATCGTTTCGCATAGCCCAACCCCATTCCTGGGGTTCCAAATCATAGCCTAACCAAGTTTTAACTTGATAATATACACGTTTGACGTAGTGGAAGGATTTTAAAATTTACAGATTTGAAAGAAAATGAACTTAATTATTTTCTATTTAAAATGTCATTAGTGTATATGGGAATATAATTATATTATGATTTAAGTTTTTCCCTTAATTATTTTTTAATTTTAGGAAACGGTTATCAGTATTATTGAAAAGATATAGATTTAATGCATGAAGAAAATGATAAAATATAATATAATAGTTAATAAAAATTGACAAATATTTATAATAGATTGATTTATCAATAGTTCACCAACTATATATGGCGCGTTTTCGACCGGAGGCACCGGTTGACCTGAAGTCATGCTGTGACCGCGCGCTCTCCGCCCTCTATCTCGAAATCGGTTCACCGTATGAAAAATATTTTTTTAAACAAAATTTGTAGAGAATTTTGTATTCTACAATATTGGTAATAAATACAAATAGCAAAAAACCCATAGGAAATGAGATATTTACAAAAAAAAAAGCGCAAAAAACAGATTTTTGTGACCTTTGACCTTGAAATTTAATAGTTGCGTACACCCTACCATATGTAGATTTTGAGACAACTTTTAGGGTGTCAATATACAAGTATTTACTGACTTACAGCTGGGTATCTTGAATTCCGAGATTCTTACCTAATTTAAGCTTAAATGACTGGACTAAGTCAGACACTCCGGTCAGACTGTGCCATCACCTGACGTCACGGGTCACGGGAACCAATCAAATGCCTTATCCGCACCTGCACATCAGCTGCGCATCAGCTAGACTCATCACAAGGGCAGTTCCAACTGGAAGTGAAGTTTGCAGGTAAACGAAACTTTGTATTTAGACTTAAAGAAACTCAATAAAAAAAATGTTTTGTGGGGTATGTTTGATAAAACATTTAAGTAATTTAAAGACTCGTAAAATTATTTCCATTTTATATTTGACTTGTATTTAGAACTGAATGAAAAATTAAATAAGTTTATAAGGAAGATGAAATAAATGCATGCACATGCATATAATCGTAACTACGAAACGAAGGGGTGATACTAATGGTGTTTTAAAAATAGCTATTATCGAATTAAATTGTTTAAAAAAATTATGTTAACGTCCTGATCAGCTGGCTAATTCTGTTTGAAGAGGCCAGACATGAACCCGTCCGAATTCGTACACAAGGTAGCAAGTAAAGTACACAACTGCGTACTTTAATTTGAAAACACGTGCTATAAATTTTCAAGCTTTTGTTTTTTCATCAGCCTAATTACTTCACGTAGGCGGCTTAAGGGGCCCGCCTCGTGGCCGATTTTTTCATCGCTCGGGCTCAAGAGTTGTAGTTTTTCCTCCAAGCAGGGTGGCGAGTCGGAGAAACACTGAGCAGGGAGGAGGGCAGCTGGGGAGTGGGGGGGACACAGCTCCGGCCACCTTCCTCTTCCCTTCTTCCTTGACGCGACCTTGAACGCAACGCGGGAGGAGGGGAAAAGACAGACGCAGAGAATGAGAGAATGATAGCAGGCCGTGGTGATAAGGAACGTGTAGCTGGCGACCGCTCGCTTCCCTGTCCACAGCAATGCATATTTGTGTCCTGAATAATCCACACGCTAGGCTATCCCGTACAAGACGCACAGTATAAGCCTATATTACGCCAACAGTTTCCCAAATTATAATGCTCTATCTGCTTATTATAGAAACACAAGTCTTGCAATTTTTAAGATCGATATAATATTACCTAAAAGTACAGACCTATTAAATTACTGGTAACTGAATGATAAAATTTTCTAGCTCTGCTTGAACCAATAAACATGCCCAGTTTAATACATTTTCCTGTCATTAAACTTTAGCGTAGATTTAACTTATATCGGTTTAAAAAAAACCTTGTTCTAAAGGGGAGTATGTGCAAGTAAAAAAGGTAAACATAATTTCTGATGAAAAAGAATTTTTGGAATTGGTTTTTAAATGACTTTGAAGAAAGCATTTTTTTTTTTAAATTTAGTTGATAACCTAATCTGGAACATATGTTTCGTACGTTGGCGTTTCAACTTCTTACACTTCAGAATTTAATCCTCCAGTTATTGTTTGTGAAGGTTAGGACCGCATATTCTTCATTTAAATTAAGCCCATTACACAGCTGCCAAATTTATGCTATACCTTCAATTATACCCATGGGGATAAAAATGAGCAAAAGTTTATCTAGCAGAAGAGAAGAAATAATTAGTTACTCCATTCACACGATACCTAGAATACTAACAGAAAACCTAACAACGCATTTGCCGACAAATCATGCTTTTTGGGCTAGGATAGACATGTTATTGTCCATTCAACCAATTACTGAAAATATATAAAAAATCTCACGGTGTATTTAAAAATAATGTAACCTGGTGGATGAACTTGGTATTTAATCTTCCTGACTTCACTTGCAAAAAATAAAACAAATTTGTGCGGTATTAAAAAAAACCGAGCAATTGTAAAATTAATGAAGTTTGCTCAAATGTAGTTTATTTATTATATATTCATAAGATAACATAAATAAGACAGCTCATTCAACTAATTCACAATATTAAATGTGCTATTTGTATTGTACTAATTCCAAATGGTCCCGATTCACATATTTTATACGTACGTACATACTGATTGGTTACTAACTTATTCTACTACTTAAAAGAAATTGTAATTAACAATTTTCGTTAACAAGTGAGACAAATAAACACGCTCAGTTTAATGTAGTAGTTCGCATAGTAAACTGAAATCTGAAGTGAAGGAAAACCATCGCATTTTCGTTTCGACTAACAGGTGTGGGGTTTCTATGATTTGCTAAGTTTATTCAGTAATAATATATGGAGAATAATTTCCTAATAAATTTAGATAATTAATTATTTGTTAAAACTACTTGTATTAAACAATCAAACCAAATGACTAAGCTATAAATTTAATGTTATTATAACAATAGGATAAACAAATAAAATGTTTTAGTAGGTATTTGCTGTAAGCATATTTTTTGAATCAGTAATATTTTATCGAAAAAAAATTATATTCCATTACCTAAGTTGAAAAATAGCGCGCTTTATAGACGCACAACAAAGTCAATGGGAACTTTTGTAGGAGATTATGTATTATCAGTAGAGCAATGCTGTAACTATTTTAGTTTACCAAATATATTTCAGAATACTCCAATACCATAAAATTTAATTTGGGAAACTAATACGTTTCCTAATGTTTGCATAAGTTAATATATACAGGTTTATGTTCTTACACGCGGGTCAATCATCTTGGCAACATTGGCTCGTGGGTAAAGCAGAAAAAATCGAACACGTTCTAGTACGGTTTTAGCTAATATTTTCGGTATGAAAACCTTTATTCCCAGTTACAAACCCCTTGAAAGGTTGCTGAAATGCTACCCACACGGGAGCAGGCGCGCTAACAGAAAATTTTTATGGAAACTGCTAAGGGAATGGGCATCGTAGTGGTCGCAATCATAAATGTATATATATACATTTGATATGTAAATATGTGTATGCATTTACATATATACATATAAAGTGTGTGTGCATATAAAACTAGATTTCTTATTGTTAATTTTTTTTTCACATGTATTGTACAACTGTGGAGTTGGTTAAAAACCAGTGATTTTAAACAAGGGACCTTACAGTACAATAAGTTCAAATTAAATTTAAATCTACCAAATTTAGACCAAAGTATCACTCACTTAGATTTACTACACCTCTAATTTACATCATAAACAGTAGGAAATCAGTCATGGCATATCTCATTTTTATGATTCATGCTTTGCCCAAATTTATGTTTCATAATGTATGTGGCAGTATTGTTTTGTTGTTTACTACATATTTGACACTCTACAGGTCCCATTTCTGTATGGTTCTAACTGCTACAACGACAAATATAATATGTGGTTACGCTAGATAAATTGTAATTATTTCGTATGCTTTAGCCCGAATCAAAAGGAAAGGAACTTGTGTGTCACTGTCATATTAAAACTTACTTAAGCTTTTCCTATTCAGAATTAAAGTAGTTCAATATTGCTGTATGCAAAGTTACTTGCTTACGCAATCCTCCAACATACACTGACTGAATTTCTTCATGGTACTTACAGGCATAGTTTTTTACTGTAACAATATGTAAAGCAATTTCGTTTGCGGACAATCCATTTATACAGAGAGCCAAGATGTTAAACATCAAAAATTACAACTCGATCACAAAACATACCACTCAGTCACACACTTCTTGATAGAGGTGCCTCACGACAGAGGTGTAAGATAGCATAGTTCGAGATTCTCAGCCTGTACCTAATTATTAAGAGCACATCAAACTCGGCATATAGACAGATTTACTTGGAAACAATAAAATAATAATTCAGAATCTAAATTACAAAACATTTCACAGTATTAACTTACGTGACATAGCGTTAGCCTAATAAACACTCTCCCCGAGCGACTGGCTCGGCTCGCCGGGCGCAGAGATGCACGACACAGGGCAAAGCACTCAAGGTCAAAATATCTAACGCGCATTATCTGTTTTGTAAAATGGCTGGCAGAAGATAAAAACAAAAATAATATACAGAATGAAGCACCCAGTGAAATACATTTTTTTAAATATAAACATTAATGTTTATTTTCTTATGAATAAAGTACGATTTTTACGATTTTTAGAAGTTGAATAAATGCTCTTAAGTTAGATGAAGTCATTATATTATTTTCAGCGAGAGCATTTTGAAACATTAGGCAGCGCAAGGAGCCCCGATATATTTGTATGCAACTTCGTCATATTTTTTGAATAGCCTACTATGTCACAATAAGTGAAAAAAATAATGGAAATAAGAATGCAATTCGACGATATTATAAGGGTTATATATTTACTAGCTGCAGTACCCGGCTTTGCCCGGGCTGAACACCGGGTGATATATTGTCCGCGGGTTACAGCAAAATGAATAGCGATATGTCCAGTGTGTTGGACATTAAGAAATGATACATAATTACTGTTTGTGTATCTGTGACCTATGATTTTCTGTTTACCCATGGCGATCGGTTGAAAGGTTTAGAAGTTGATGCGCTACAGCGCCATCTAGCGGCGAGTTACAAAAAAAATGGATAGCATAAAAACCTTCTTCATGATAAAAACACTTCGATGTGCCAAATTTCATGGCGATCGGTCAAACGGTGTAAGAGTTTATCGACGTCATACATGCCAACATCCAATTATATATATTCTTATATTTCGAAATTTTAGGGCTTTCACTTTTGCGGAAAGTGGATGTTCAGGACCTCGAATGGTTTGGAACACTCCATCTCGAAAGAAATGATATTTGAAATTCCTGCAATTTTCGAAATTTTGGGGCTTTGTCCCCAGAGGGGGAGTGGTGATTTTGAGGACCCTGAATGGCTGAGAAACAATAAAAATCGAAAGAGAATGATATTTGAATTTTTTTAAATTTTGGGGTTTTGACCCCTGAGGGGGGTGGGTGTGTTGTTGAGGACCACGAATGGCTCGTAAACACTCCAAATCGAAAGAGAATAGGCTTTTGGAAATTTTCCGAAATTTTTTAATTATTGGGTCTTTGACTCCTTGTGGGGGGAGGGTAGTTTGAGGACCCCGAATGGCTTGGAAACACTCCAAATAGTAAAAAAGTATTCTTAAATTTAAGAAATATTTCGAAATTTTGGGGTTTTGCATCCCCCCCCCCTCCCTCAAAATTGGGTGGGAAGTCGACTTTGGGTAAAAGTTCCACCATGCCCCGGACACTTTAGTTCGTAATGACTTAATTTTAATACAATTTCCTCCAATTTTTCGAAATTTTGTGGCTTTCACTTTTGTGGAAGGGAGAGGGGGGGGGGGGGGTGGAGGTTCAAGACCTCGAATGTTTCGAAGCACTCCATCTCGAAAGAATAGATATTTGAAATTCCTAAAATTATCGAAATTTTGGGGCTTTTTCCTAGAGGGGGGGGCGGGGTGTTCGAGGACCCTGAATGACTCGAAAACACTTAAAATCTAAAAGAAAAAGATTTTTTAAAAAATTTAAACTTTCGAAATTTTGGGGCTTTAACCACCTGGGGGGGGGGGGGGGGGTGATGTTGAGGACCCCGAATGGCTCGGGAACACTCCAAAACGAAAGAGATATAAAGGAATATAGGAATGTAGGCATTTACTGTACTACTATCTACCATAATAACAATATTGACAAATAGAAAAACTTATTACCTACCTATTAATAATTTTCTAAATAAATTAATAAATAACTCTATGTTTAAGAATTTACGTACATACATAATATTAAACTTCAAACTATACAAATATAAATATTAGTAGGCCCTACCAACCTATGAATAAATTTCGAAGAAATTTATAAGTTTACGAATTTATATACCTACTTAATATTAAACTTCAACCTATCCACAGAATAAAAACCTAAGAATATTAGTGTAATTAATTTTTTTTATTTGTCATAATACCTAAAATACGTATGTTTCCAAAATAAAACAAAGTATAAATAATGACCAATTTGACAAAAAAAAATTGTACAACTCGAATGACATTGAAAACATACACGTGAAATTTAAAAGAATTATGAGTGCCCTAGGTAGGGAGAAAAAATATAGAAGAAATTAAATTTAATAAATGGGTGCGTGTACTTAGGTACGCGCATGAGAAGTTATACTTCTTTGGCATCATTAAAAAATAGTTTTTAATTGCATGCAAAAATATTGCGTGGAGTCCCTCCGCGCGGAAGAAGTGAAACTTCGTAATGTGGAAATGAAAATAGGAAGGGGTAGAAATAGATTTTTAGTGAAATCATATTGTATCAAATCAAAATAAAAAAAATAAAGGAAATAAATGTGTAACGATTCATAGATTGATCTTCAGAGAGAGAGGGAGAGAGAGAGAGAGAGAGAGAGAGAGAGAGAGAGAGAGAGAGAAAGAGATACATATTTAATGACTATAAAACTTACTTTTTTATGAGAGCAGATTTTCATGAAATAAATCATGAAATCATTCAACGATAAAAGCTGTTTATTTAACTAAGCGGACGGGTTCGCCCGAAGGAGAAAATTGACGCGGCAAGACCTCGTGGACATAGAGAAATGACACACACTCACTATTTGTGTGTTTATGAAACATGATTTTTTTCTGCAATTTAAATTGTAATATACAAAAACGGTATTGAAAATTGAAACAAATATGGTGACACTACAAACTGTCAAGATCTTTATTTTTTTCTTACTCTCTACTTAGTTCCTTACAATAGAAAAACGTAACGTAATGGCTTGAAAGCTATTGCACGGCAGGCATAGAGGAATGACACTAACAGTTTGTATATCTATGACACACATTACATAAAATTAAGATATATTTTTTTAACACGTTTAATTATTTTTTTTTTTTTTTAGACAAAATATAGCCTATGTCCATCCCCAGGATATAATCTATCTCCTTGCCAAATTTCATTACGATCCGTTCAGCCGTTCAGCCGGGAAAAGGTAACAAACAAACAGACAGACAGACAGACAGACAGAGTTACTTTCGCATTTATAATATTAGTATTGATGAGAATATTTTAAGGAAAAAATATTAACTAAATATTTTTGACAAAAATATTTTTTTTTTTTTGTGAAGACGCGTCGTTGTAGATGGAAAAGAAAGGTCCATTTACAGTTCAAAAATTTTCATTACAAAATTTTAAGTTTTCCGTACCATGAAACAAATAGGGTCGGCGTTACATTCTACATCAGCATACAGTATGTGCGAAAGATTCATCCTTGGATCGTCTTTCATCAGATACACATTCCTAAAATAATTTCATTTCTAGTGATGCATTATTTTTAATTGCACGTTTCCTTTGAATAAGCACAGCAAGTTTAAAAGGAATGTTGCCTCAAATTTACATATATACGTATTACAAAAATTTAACGAACGATTGTTTCGTCAATAGGCCCTACACGTGTTATTATTACATTATAGGAAAGTTTCACAACAAATGCTGATAATCCTTCGATTGTTTAATATTAGTTATATAGAATACGTTATACATAAAACATGTAAAAACGACAGTGTTCATGAATATCGTAAATAGAAAAAACCTGATATACGACAACGGGCCGGTTTTATTAAAGCTTTAATATTGGTATTATCATTAATATCGATATTAAAGAAGGTAACATAAAAAAATCAATTTTAAAATTTGAGATATTTGCTAAATATTTTCATTGCAGGGTTTTAGGTGGTAAATGTTTTTTTGTATAATTCCAAAGCAAAATTTAGGATTGCAGTTAGCGTAGCATCGGTAGGCAACACGTAGTTCATAGTCAGCAGTTCGGAGTCGCCAGTCAAAATTACATAACATGACCAAGGGAGTATTTGATTAAACCACATCATCGCGAAAGATTTTCTGATAGGTGAAAATATTTTGGCAGCTGGCGGTCTGGCAAGTTGTTTCGGGCCGAAGCCCGGCCTAGCCTCACCACCTCCACCTCCTAGGACTGAACCCGTGAGGGTATTCCAGGAGCACTAACTTTTCTTCTTTCATCCTGATGTCACCTGGTCTTAATGGCATCAGGATGTTTGGCCTCGGATGTTCATATGCCATGTTTTTGAATGGTTAAACACCATTCGTTTGCCTCAACCAGAAACAACTTATCCATTCTGTTTGAGCCGCCGTGCCTGCAGCCAGAATATAGCTTTGTCAATTTTATAAAATACTTTGTCAGTTGCATCCATGCAGATTTTAAACACGACGGCTGATGTTAAAACTCTTCAGTCATTCCGCGTGGGATCTCTTGTATGCCATTGCTCCGGGACGGTCTGGCAGTCCGAAATGAAGTTAGATGATATCCCACTGCTCGACTGGCGACTGCTGGACTGCTGTCTGTGGAACAGTTTATCTCCGACTGCCGCCTGCCGGTTGCAAGTTGTCAAACTGCGGACTGCGCATTGTGAATAAGGTCCTAGATGCCGAAACGTCCGGCGTCGCCTCTTCGTAAGCAAAAGAAACTAAAATTGAACATTTATATCCAAATGGTTTTATTCTGCGGGCTATAATGTCAGGCATGCAGTCCGACTGCCGGGCTCGGGTGCTTGATGAGAATGTGACGTGAGACGAGTGGAACGGTATGTGCACAGACGATAACTTTTTTCCGCAATGCGTAACACGCCAGCGCACAGAGAGGTTTAAGTGACACGAGATATTAGTATAAACACAGCGTCGTTTTTTTCTTATTTTAGCGGTGGCTACACATTACACGTCTCTTAGTAACCTGTGGAATTCGTCAAGGTTTTACAATTAGCAGCGGCGATAATGCAATATGATACTTTTTTTGAACCGCTCTCACGGAGTTCCGTTTGTCAACTGTGAGTCTGAGCTTAGCGAGATTGACACGTGTACGTCTCCGAACGCATACACTTCCAACTTCCAGAACCGCACGTATGTTGCTAGACTCCGACGTTTATGGTTTGAATCACCGGAAAAAAACATAGAAGTGTGTACTAATCGTACGGCCATTAATGACATGCAACAAATGCTATTTATGACTTAATTCTTGTTTTCTGTATAAAAATTTTCAAATGTGTAGAGGTGTTCCCACTACAAACTATCACAGTCAGCCATGGACAGCCGGCAAAATACTATTTGTTTTAATTGTGACTATAATGACAAGCTTCTATGTCCAAATTAAACTTACACTGTCTGAAATACTGCAATATTTATGCATGTTTGCACACACCGAACAGTTTGAAGCTAATTGCTTTGGGCACCAAATTCTGCTTACCAAATAAGAACCCCCCCCCCCCCCTCCAAAAAAAAAGGCTCTTCTTATTCTTACGTTCATTCACAATTGAAGTTAAAAAAAAATACTTTTTTAAATGTTACGTGAAATTCTTTATTTCAACTTGGCGTTTTTAAAATGGTTAAATGCATATTTTGGTTAAAAGTGTTGATTGCATATAAATTTATACCATTAAAAATATTAATGGCCACATATAAAATAAAATTAATAAATACGTAACTAACAAAGCCATATAAAATCGATTTGAATATATCACTTGTATAATGAAATATTACTTATGCCCAACGATTTGGCGTTTACTTCCTTTAATGGTTTTGTTCTTCTTCCGAGGTGCATTTTGTCGTAACCTTGCCTTATGACCCCGCCTGCAGTCACGCTGAATTCTAATGTCGTTCGGCCTCAACACAACTAACTGTGGAATACGCGTGTACTCAGCCCGGTCTGGTGTCCACAGGCCCGCCCTAGCCGGGGTGAGTATTCAGACCGGGCAAGCGAAGCACAACTGAAAGAGGACAGGAAGAAAGGCAGCGCGGAGACCCCCCTTCATCCTGCCTCGTCATCCAAGGTCAAGCGGCCGTGGCGGCGCCACATACCGGGAAGAACATTCGCGCAGCACACGTCGTAGAAATCACGGTTTTTCTCAAAATTTTCCGTTGTGACCTAGTGCAAATTATATACGCAGCGAAAGAGAAAGGATTGGTGCACGATCCAAAAGTGGTTTTACGCAATAGTAATGAAAACTGTGAGCTTGGCGTGCCTCTGAAAATACGCTAATTAGGCTTATTCAGCATGCATTTACTAATCGACTATATGTCTGAGACATCTTAAACAACTTTAGGATCATGCCCGGTACCTTAATCTCTTTTATATCCGAAATCGGTAATCGCATGTCAAATAGTTTCGATAAAAACAACTAATTGTTAAACCTCTGCAGCTCACTTTGCACTGCATGTAGGCGGGCCCCTTAAGTTGACGTAGCCTAATAGTTACACTAGCCCAAAATGATTATTTCATAATTCCGGTAGCCTAGTTTGTTGAAGCACAACATCAAATAATACATCTGTACTGCAAAGTGAAGCAATATTTAAAATATTCAATATGGTGGGGTATGTATGTGTGTATGTATGTATGTATGTATGTATGTATGTATATATATATATATATATATATATATATATATATATAGAAGAGCGTTAAACCGTTCCAAAGACCCGGAAATTTCTCAGATTAAATGAACTGGTGGTGAGAAGGTTGCTGTCCTTCAGGGAAGATTGGTTTAGTGTTGTACCAAAGTTAATTTGTTACTTTTACATTTTTAATTGTCTTATAAGACCCCTAGGTTATGGCGAAAAGCAACTGTCCAATTGATAAAAGTTGAAAGAGACGAGCAATGGAAATCGGGGGTGAGTAGAGCCAGCAATCAGTACACACCAAGAGTGTATGCAAAATTTCATTTAAGTATGGGAAGCAGGAATAGAACCATTTCCCCCACTGTTTGCTTTCAAATTCTTTGTGGGAATGATAGATTTTTATAGATTTATAAAGCTTTCGGGGTCCATATGAGAAAAATTAATTTCAACCATAAAGCAGTACCTACTAAAAATAGGAATACTTTAGTGAAATGCATTTTTAAAATAGGTAAAAGTGTGTTCGTGTCACAAGGCACGTTTCGTTGGTTATTACTATAAGCTACACAATATAAACACCAGGTCGACGTCAGAGCCCGAGGCGAGCAGTCGGACAGACACAGGGTCGCCGCTGCGGGGCTGAAGAGAGAGACAGGTACCTGACACGTAATTCCTGTTGGGGAACCACAGCCAGGCGCGCGCGCGCAGTCCCGCGGCGCCCAGCAGGAAGGCACAGAACCCCGACACCAGCGCTATGTCGAGGAAGTAGCGGCGCCCTTCCTGCAACACGTGTTCCCTCACATCACTCTGCTGACTACAACATGCACTTACCCTGGCGAGCTGGGCACGCAGCTTATTTACCAGACGTGTACTCTATGCACTGCCCCTGGCGAGCTGGGCACGCAGCTACTCTACCAGACGTGTGCTCTATGCACTGCCCCTGGCGAGCTGGGCACGCAGCTACTCTACCAGACGTGTACTCTATGCACTGCCCCTGGCGAGCTGGGCACGCAGCTTATCTACCAGACGTGTACTCTATGCACTGCCCCTGGCGAGCTGGGCACGCAGCTTATCTACCAGACGTGTACTCTATGCACTGCCCCTGGCGAGCTGGGCACGCAGCTACTCTACCATACGTGTACTCTATGCACTGCCCCTGGCGAGCTGGGCCCGCAGCTACTCTACCAGACGTGTACTCTATGCACTGACCCAGGCGAGCTGGGCACGCAGCTACTCTACCAGACGTGTACTCTATGCACTGCCCCTGGCGAGCTGGGCACGCAGCTTATCTACCAGACGTGTACTCTATGCACTGCCCCTGGCGAGCTGGGCACGCAGCTACTCTACCAGACATGTACTCTATGCACTGCCCCTGGCGAGCTGGGCACGCAGCTACTCTACCAGACGTGTACTCTATGCACTGACCCAGGCGAGCTGGGCACGCAGCTACTCTACCAGACGTGTGCTCTATGCACTGTCCCAAACGAGCTGGGCACGCATCTACTCTACCAGACGTGTACTCTATGCACTGACCCAGGCGAGCTGGGCACGCAGCTACTCTACCAGACGTGTGCTCTATGTACTGCCCCTGGCGATCTGGGCACGCAGTTACTCTACCAGACGTGTGCTCTATGCACTGCCCCTGGCGAGCTGGGCACACAGCTACTCTACCAGACGTGTGCTCTATGCACTGACTCAGGCTAGCTGGGCCCGCAGCTACTCTACCAGACGTGAGCTCTATGCACTGTCCCAGGCGAGCTGGGCACGCAGCTACTCTACCAGACGTGTACTCTATGCACTGACCCAGGCTAGCTGGGCCCGTAGCTACTCTACCAGACGTGTGCTCTATGCACTGCCCCCGGCGAGCTGGGCCCGCAGCTACTCTACCAGACGTGTACTCTATGCACTGACCCAGGCTAGCTGGGCCCGCAGCTACTCTACCAGTCGTGTGCTCTATGCACTGACCCATGCTAGCTGGGCCCGCAGCTACTCTACCAGACGTGTACTCTATGCTTTGACCCTGGCGAGCTGGGCACGCAGCTACTCTACCAGACGTGGACTCTATGCACTGACCCAGGCTAGCTGGGCCCGCAGCTACTCTACCAGACGTGTACTCTATGCACTGCCCCAGGCTAGCTGGGCCCGCAGCTACTCTACCAGACGTGTGCTCTATGCACTGCCCCAGGCTAGCTGGGCCCGCAGCTACTCTACCAGACGTGTACTCTATGCACTGCCCCAGGCTAGCTGGGCCCGCAGCTACTCTACCAGACGTGTGCTCTATGCACTGCCCCAGGCTAGCTGGGCCCGCAGCTACTCTACCAGACGTGTGCTCTATGCACTGCCCCAGGCTAGCTGGGCCCGCAGCTACTCTACCAGACGTGTGCTCTATGCACTGACCCAGGCCAGGAAGCAGAAGCCCGCCACGCACGTGACCAGTCCGCACAGCACCAGAAGCAGCCCCGACACGAACAGGGTCGCCGTGGGCGGGTCCTGGTGTGGCTCTGGCAGGGTGATCCAGGACGCCTTGAGGCTGCGACTGGGCGATGGGGCTGGTGCCTGGGGCCGCATGGTCGGTGTGGCGTGCAGCACGAGTGGTGCTGGGTCCTTCCTGGGCGTCGTCTCTCTCTGGTAACACTGCCTGGCGCCCAACTCCACCGAGGATACCCGCCTCTGCAGCGGTCTGCCGCTCCTGGACACAAGGCACCACGTCTTATTGCCTGACTCTGATTCCTCTGTGGCGGGTGATGAATGGACATCCCCATTCCCCCGGTCTGATATATAATCTATTATCTCATTACCACCAACAGACGGAACTAATATCTACGACCTATGTTTCTCCCATCTACAATTCCCTTGTACACGTGACGGAAACAAGTTGGCAAGAGCTGTGTTTCAGCAATTGGTAAGCGATCTTGAGAATATGAGCTACTTGGGTAAGGTAACTAATAGATTTTTTTTTGTTATTTTCTGTATAATTTCTTTTATTTATGTTAGTAATGTAGCTCCGCTAAAAAAGAGATAAATTAGTGAAGTAATTAAGTTATTGTAGCTTGGTACAACTCTGCAATTTATTTGTAATGGAAACTTATCAAATAAATAAACATGCAATTTATATATTTTTTATATCTTACTTTATGGAATAAAGTTAAAGATAGTTAAACTCAGTGCAATAAAGTGCTTCTTTTGTTACGCGCATATCCTAGGAAATTTTGCACGACACAGTTATAGACATTATGCCAAACTTGACTCGTTCGGGTTTCGAGGTGTATTTGTAATAAGTAAGAATAATTATTAAAGAACATTCTAAAATTATATTTATTTTCTTGAGGTACAATAAAATGCTATAACTGAAACAGTGTTAAATTGTTATGGATAATGGTCCACGTTATATATGTGAAAGAATAGCTACTTCTGTAAAATTTAATCCTCTAATGCATAAACATCTCATATGAGGCTACAAATTAGTTCAGCATTTAAACAATAATTACTATTAAATGAAAATGAATTGTTTAGTACTTATATTTTTACTGATACAGCGATAACTAAGTAGTAGAAACAACTACTAAAGCTGGCCAGCGAAGTAGTAGTTATTTTATGTAACCTGTATTTTTGAAAGCCTGAAATGCTAAGATTTCGCAGTACGTAAAATTATATAATGGTGTAGAGATATGTTAATTCTAATCCAAAAATATTTATTTCTGGTTAAAAACAGTTTGCCTTCTACTTTATTTTTGTTATAATTTCACTGCCTCATTGTGAATACTTAAATAATATTAAATATTATACTAAATATCCTTAATGTTTTAAATTTATGTGTAAAATTATTTCATAAATCAATGAAAACAGTTCAAATAAATTATCTCTTCAAAATTTTCTAAAAAAAAGTTTGATAACAACTTTTACTCAGTTATTATGGTGTTTGTAAATATTTATTTATATAATAAATTTTTCTAATAAAAATTAAAATTGAACTTGCAGTAAAAATTTGGTAAACTATTAAACAAAAAATTATGTGTTTTAAAAATGTTATCGTTTATAATTTAATTTATATGCGCTTCAGATATGAAATTAAAACAATGTTTAAGTTATTATTATTAGTTCCTACAATATGTATCGATTGTAACGTACAAATCTATAGTACAGTGTCTAATTAAATTGAAGACGATTGTCTTCAAAAAATGTAAACATTTGTGAAAGATTGGTTATGTTATGTAAGATGCATTAAAAATACTGTAAATTGTATGAATGGTTGTTTAGGTTAGGTTAGCGACATCAAAAATACATAACGGCATTCTCCAGTACAAGTGTTTCATTAAAAAAAAAAAAAAAAAAAAAACCCTTTTCTGAGTTACATGTTCTTAACAGAGAACCTTCTCTAGGAAATTACCATTTGTTTAAATAGGGATAACAAGCTGCAGGCAAAGAAGTATAGAGTGTGTTAGCTGAGTTCAGGGAAGCGAGGTGGCAGATTTGCAATTAAAACTGCACAAGGAAAGACTGAATTTTTGAAATGATTAATAAACATAAAATTTATTTATATCGCAAGGAGACAGATTATTAATTTTCTAACCTTGATATTTGAAAGGATTTTTTTTCCGGGATGGGGTTAAACCAACCATCGAAATAATATATACATATAAATATTTTTTTTTCGTATCTATAACAACCACTTTATTATTTTGACGCACAGTATTTTGTTATTACAGGTAGTTGTTTTGTTTATAAATGATTTTATCACGCGTGTTGTCGTCAAGAGTGGTAGGTACTCGTCACAATCGCGGCAAACAATTGATACAAATGTTTAACTGCATTTTAGCCAGACTTCTGTCGTGAATGTGTTTCACTAAAAATATAAAAAAATAAAAACCCATTTCTGGCTATATTAAAAAAAAAATGGACAAACTTAAATGCTCTCGTAGCTTTCGTCCATTTGAAACCTAGGTCGGGGGAGTCAGAAAAAAAAACCACCGATAAAAACCTTTTTAGTCATAAATGAGGCAATCAAACTAATTATAAGTATCAAATGTCTCTTCTAATTTACTTTAATGCAATTCAATGGATCCAAATGGAATTCAAACTGCCATTAATTTTTAACGTATATTTCTCTATACTCTACTATGGTAAAATATCTCTAGTGACGTCACACTTTATTAGGTAGAGTCAGAGGTGCGCACAAGCACACGCATATCACTCCACGACGGATATAGACTTCTACGCATGACTTCCAAATTGGCGTACGATTTTCCAACATATTTGTTGAAATCAGCTGATGTAAATAAGGCCATTGTGTTTGTTTAACAGTACTCAAACAAATACACGTTTTTAAACTGAAATGCACTAGTAACTGAATAAAAAATAAACACGTAGGCCATAATACATTGAAACTGGAGCACACAAACTACTTGTTAGAGTTTATAGCCTCAACAGTGTGACAGCTACGTCCGCCATTTAAGTTTTACAGACAAATAAGTCGTTCTCCCATACTGTACATTATTTTCATCATCACATTATTTTGCAAGCACACTTTAAAACCATTTCACCTGAAAATTTGCAAGAAATATGATTTCCAAACGGTTTTTTTTCTTTCAGAAAGCAGATTACAGAATACTGCGAGAAAAAAAAACTGAAATAAATTTAAAATCGAAATTTGACGTGAATCGCCTGATGTTCGAGTGTTTTCCACCTTCCCATCCCCTGACCTCACACTTCAGGCAGGCATCGCAACCATCCACACGGCAGCAAGGGAAATGCTAACACCGCCGAGAGCGCTGACCTGGTGGGCGTGCGGGCAGGCGGCTCGTTGCGCCGGCGGGGGTCCGGGGACCAGCGCCAGTCCCTCGGGGGGGACTCGTGGTGTCCCGGGGGCGGCCACTCCAGCCGCCGGCGACTGGACGCGCGCCACTGCGGACTGCCGGGCGCTGAGTAGCCGTGGTTGCTGTAGCCCGCCATGTCACGTCATGCCTCGAGCCGGGACTAACGGCCGCGTCCTGCCGGGGGACTGCCGGAGGGGCGGTCCAAGGGGAAGGGATGGGGGTTGAAGGGGCGGCGATGCAGATCCACTCCTGCAGGATCACCAGGGGGGTTAGAGGGGGGGGGGGGCAGTTGGCGCGTGCCCTTCGGGCGCAAGCTGCGGCGCGTTTTCCGTTACTGGCGGATGAGGGCTCCGCGTCTACAGCCCGGCGCGAAAACATCCGCCTGTCACTCTCGGGAAGGACTGTCAGTAGACTGATGTCGGAGAAACGACTTTGCTTGAAAAACGGTAGAAAAGCCACCTTCGACAAATTTTTAAAAATACGAATTTAGAAGAAAATAACAAATCAATATAACGGTAGTGGTATGTCTGTCAATTTTTTTTTTTAAAAAAGGGGTAGGGGGGTAATTGTAAGTTACAGTTGTCAGACGAGGTGAATGGAGACTAAAACACACAGAAAGTCAGGGATGTCGCAGAGAGGACTGTCCACTCCTGTAGCAGGGGCACACCTGCATCGCCTGGAGCGACTGGAGCGATGTCCCCTCGGTGAGATGTACAGCGGCCACTGCGAGAGTCCAGCATTGCCTGCTGTGTACTGCTGTGAAAATGCGGGTTTTAAAATTTTCAACAACACCTACGGAGTGACCGCGGCGGTGAAGTGACCAAGGGTCGGGTCTAGAGTCCTCTCCAGTGGGACACAGCGCGTTGTGTCTGGGAGCGCCCGCACTTATTCAATCCTCACTCCACCACGGACCTCTTTGTCTGCTGCTGAGGCAAAATAACACAGTGAGTTTCAGACTTTAGGTTGGAGTCCTTGTGTAGCGTTTATAGCATTCCTTCCTGGGCAGGATGTGTTCGCTGTTGTTTGCAGTTGGAGTGGATGAGCGTGGAAGTATGCCAACCCACAAGACAGCCCGTGTCTCCGGAGAGAGAGAGAGAGAGAGAGAGAGAGAGAGAGAGAGAGAGAGAGAGAGAGAGAGAGAGAGAGAGAGAGAGAGAGAGAGAGAGAGAGAGAGAGAGAGAGAGAGAGAGAGAGAAGAGAGAGGAGACTACACCCCTTCCCTGCTCGAGTGGACGAGACGTTAAATCAAACCATTTCATTTGATTCCTTTCAAAAACACATCTGTGATCTGACTGAAATATTGTTGTCTTGACAACCAAATCGACTTGAAGAAAGCAGTAGGTAGCTCACGGCAGATAGCGATGAAAGCCTGCGCCGCAGCGGCTAGGGGCGATGTTGTCTCGCCGGGTAGTAGCGGCAGTGTCGCGTGCCCTCATGCCGGCTGGGCTGTGGATGCTGGTCACAGCCTGCCCCACAAGTCACTACACTGCCGGCATGCGCGTCGAGCTGTGTTCAGCGCTGACAGCCACACAGCGCTGAAGCTTACACGCATCTCTGCACACGTCTCGGAGATTTAGCAAATGTTGGTGAAACATTGTATGCAGTAGCAGAAACTTACGCAGAATTTCTATTTCATTTCGGAAAAGGAAAATAAAAAAAGGGTTGGGGGAGAAACAATTACTTTGTTGGTGGGGATGATAGATTTGTTAGGATTTAGAATATTATATGTCCACTCTCCACCTCACCCCCCCCCCTCCCCTTTCCCAAATCATTTTACTTACGTCCCTGTGTAATATTGTGCGATGCATTCTATGCTACTTTTGTATTTTTATTTTTTTTTTTCAAATGAAGGATTGAGTAAATAGATTCTGCAGTTCAAGACTTCAGAAATGTGGCTATCATTTGTATTGTAAAAAAAAAAAAATAGGGAGTTTCAGAAGTTAATTTGTTGACAAAGAAGACTTCAAAAACGAACACGATCAACGTTCCTTTCGCGACTGTACCCTGACTGAAGACTGACAGCTGAGTCCTCGGAGCTGACAGTCGGGTGCGTGCTGATAACACGCGTCTGCGCTGATAACGGCCGCGCGACCACGCACAAGGGCTGCCCTGTCACAGCCTCGGCTTCACGCTGCCAGATTCACGAACCACTTTCAGGTTCGGTGCAGCCTGTGAGGTGCGTCAACCATTTCAAGTTTCTCAAATGTATCCTATATGTTTAGGGAAAAATAAACAAAACTTATAAAGTTAAATAGACTATGCGGTACAATTAGCAGAACCCTAAAACACAAGGCAAACAAAACTATGCTTATAGACCCTCTGGTTTCCAAGTGATTTTTGTAGCTCAAAATGTTATATTTTGCTTTGTTAAGGGGCATTAGGCCTCGCTATCTTGCACATTTCATATTTTGATACCGCTTTCAATAAAGCTGCCGTGCTATTTGTTTTGTTTCGACATAGCACAGGACTTAGCTTTGGCTACTGGTTGAAAACAACAATTGTGTTCTGGTGTGATTGATATGATGGCTGTAGTTACCCACGTGAAATTGTGTTATTTCCTCGCGGCACTCACATAGCAGAGCCGGTTAGTAAATATGTGGTTGCAACAGGGGCGCGTCGTTTTGCCTAAAATCGTTTTGCCTAATCGTGTTTCCCCGCCTTCGTTTTGCCTAAAATTAGTTTTTCTTAAAGTCATTTTGCCTAAAGTAATTTCGCCTAAAGTCATTTCGCCTAAAAGTCGTTTTGCCTAAAGTCATTTGGCCTAAAGTTAGTTTGCCTAAAGTCGTTTTGCCTAAGTCATTTTGCCTAAAGTCATTTCGCCTAAAGTCGTTTTGCCTAAAGTCATTTTGCCTAAAGAACATTTTAGGCTAAATGACTTTAGGCTAAATGACGTGTACTCGTTGCAACAAGGTATAAAAGGCTTGAGAGATATGATTTATGCCTTGACATGCCAAAATTTAGGATAAATAGTTAAAAATTAGAATTATAACAAACTTATGAAAAAATACAATATGGAGGGGTCTAATGCATCTTAAAGCAAAGCGCATAATTTAATTGAGTACCTGAAGTTCTTATAGACTGGCTGCGACAAATAGTTTTCTATGTGAAGCCATTGGTTTTAGTTTTAAATTTATTTTTATTAATGACTTCAACTATAATAGTTCCGTATTACATACACGCTCTACCTCAATGAAAACAAATTTCGCAATTTTAAAAGATAAAGAATACAGTTGAAACCAAGATGGCGCATCTCTCCCCTGAACCGTGTGCTGCCATGTTTGTGCCGACCAGCCTGTGTAATGGCAGCAGTGCTGGATCCTCACCAGTGAGGCACGAGTGAACCAAGGCCTCAGAGACGTGGTTCTTACTGATCTACTTGAGGTGTACGAGGAGAGGTACAACTCTAAAGAAAACTTGAGATTTACAAAACAGAGCTGGAGAGATGATCGCCCAACAGTGAAAACGACAGACGAATCGGGCAAGTATTTTGTTGGGATTTTAACTCTGAACGTAGCAAATACTTTTTTTTATCGGAAACATTTGGAAACGGCATTAATTTAATGTAATGTCGATTTCAAGGCTCGAATTCAACCACGTAGTTTATGTGCGGAGCGAGGGTAGAAATGTATTCGGAAAAAAGGAAAGGGTGAGGGTAGCAGTAAGTCTGAATTTATAATTTCTTAAAATATTTAAAGATATTTGACAGTTGAGTTGACGTGGCGACGCCAGACGCGACGGTGAAGCCAGCTTGCGAGTGCCCCGGTGCAGTTCCCACGCTACGCTGCCCCCCCCCCCCTTCTCCCTTGACAGGGCTGATAGCAGCTGCCGCGCTGTTGTACAGGGGGGGAGGGGGGGGGTTACCTGCCCTGCCAGGCACACACTCGCTGGTCGCTGCCCGCATCTGCATACACCGCCGCCATCTTGCACTCCGCCACACGAGTACCCTGTTTCCTTCAGATCAACCCTACTTAGCTCAGAAACACTGAACGCCGAATCACACAATTTAGAAACGTTTTAATTTAAATAGTCATAACTTAGAATGATTATAACTTAGAAATATAACCTTTTTTATTTGTAAATATTTTAGCTTTCTGTATACAACATTAGGTATGTGCAATTTCATGAATGAAACGGAAGTCGATTGGAACGGAAATGTGTAAACACGGTGCTGCCATCTGCGGAAGACTCAGAAATCTCGCAAAGATGGCGTACCCGCGTGATTCATCCGTGTATATAAACTTTCGCAAAAATAGCGGGGGATGAACTAAGCGTATTGGTGCGCCTAAATAAACTGTATGACAGTACAACTACCCTTTCATATTAATGTTATAATTTATATTCACGAAAATAAGTAATTACAACTTCAAACATACGTTAAAATGCTGGCATTACAATTTTGACAATTCTTAGTTAACATTGAAATGTAGGGACACAATGAATTGTTGGCCTACATATATTCGCAGCCATGTTGAATAAAAGAATTTCGTGATGAAATATTTTTTGTTAATTTGTTAATTTTGAATCAACACAGCATGGTTAAGGTTTGTTTGTAGAAAGTATTTACAACCTGATTTTTATCGTTTAAGGAAAAAACAACTATACATACATATACTTAGTTTAATAATGTATTTTAATAAATGTTTCAGGTGTAATATTGTTTTAATGTATCTATTGGACTGGACATTTTAGTTTGAAAAATATTTAAAAGATAGCACAGCGTTCATATTGCCTTAGAGAACTAACAAAATATTAAATATCTTTTACGCCATTTTCGTTCCAACCCAATGTTCCTGGCTAATAAGTTATAGGTATTTTTAACGTTTCGATTATATCTTGCTATGATTATTCAAGCTTACAATATGTATTCCAGGGTATTTTCACTACCATAAAGTTTAATTTGGCACACCAATACGCTTAGTTCATCTCTCGATGTTTACGAAAGTTAATAAATACGGGTGCATGTTGCCCTACGTAGGTCCACAATCTAGACAACCACGGCTCATGGTTATAGCAATTTATGCATGCATGAACATTGGGCTTTAAACCTGTTAAACTTCCATTGTGTTATGCACGCTTATTTCATTTAATACTAAAATTTAACCCTCAACTCGCCCAAACATTATAACTTCTAAAACGCAGGCGATGATAATGGCGGTTAAGGGAGAAATGTCACAGGTTCGGCGTTGAGGCGTTTACTTGCGCCGCGCTCGGTTCTCTGTTGATCGGCTAGTCCTGAGAAATAAATACTTAATACCATCTTGTTAAACAGAATTATAGTTATGTTTTAAAAAGGGGAAAAGTTTTACCATTTTACCCTAAAATGAATACTTTTCGTATATTTATCACACACTGCATAATTTTAAAGAATTCACCGTTAAATTTTGTGTCTGAGTTTCGCATTGAAAGTTTATTTGCAACGTGAGAACACGTGAATTTTCTAGCGACCGAGGTTAGATGTTTATACTCACTGGCGAGTACTGAAATGCTCGCTCGCAATTCCCCCCCCCCCCCCCCCAATCATTTTGTGTATGTTTCTGAAGGCCCTGTTTCACTGTAAAACTGAAAAACTTTCGCTTCCAACACCTTCCAACATTTTGTGTCAAATAAAGTTGGAGGGTTATGACGTCACAGAAAACGCCACTAGCGCAGCCATGTTTGTTTGACAAGTTGGATGACTCGAGTTGCCATATAGAACGTGTTCTTCAATAATGTTGGATGCAATCAGCCAATCAAATGCATGCCTAGCGAAAACGGAAATTACACCCGTTCCCGTTACAACGAATCTTCAAACTGTCGAGGAACACGGGTGATTAAAGAGGTTATAAAAGCGAAATAACTAAAATAATGTTAACATGAATGTCGTATGCGAATTAATTTATGTGTAAAAAGAAAAAAAAAGTTATAACTTAAAAAAATCATTGAACATTTCTTTTTACCAAACGAATATTATTCTGAGTAAAATTGATAAATTGAAAAAAAAAAAAATAAATAAATGCCCAAATAGCGCGACAAGATCAAAAATTTCACGCAGCACTGTGATGCCTTTTTAAATTTCAAAATGAGGTTAAACTTGAAAAGTTTGAGTTAGCTCAGACCAATAATAAACTTTGATAGTGTAGCATGATTTCAAACATATTTGAGGTTATCAGTACAAATTAATTTATGGACACAATCGGAAGCCATTTTCCGTCCAATACTACCTTTCAAACTCTATCGTGAAATATAGTTGGAGACAAATTATTGACAGTATGACAGGGCCTTAGGTTAGGACAGCAACTCCAACCCTTCAATGCTTACACCGAGAAATTATTTCTTTATTACCCCCTCCCTTCCCGGGTACGACCAGGCCTGAGCGCCAGTCCACCACGTGCTACGCCCTCATGCGAGTCGTTAGCACAGCTGCGGGCGAGTGTACTAGTCGCCAGGGTGCATACTTGCATACTTGCATACTTGAATACTTGCACAGCGTGGCCTACTTGTGACATCTCGGCTACAACTTGCAAACCGATCTTTTGATAGCCGAGTGTGAAATCTGTTGTATCATTGGCTTACAAAGTGCATGTCAAGTTGTTTTTATCAACTTCTAATAATTTTAATGGCGTTATAATTATTTAAAGAGCATTAAAAATATCATATATAATTATTTAAAAACTTCAGAACCTTTTTTTATTTATAAAACAGACGGCTCATTAAATAATATCTACAACGCGCTGGTCCGCTAGACGTAGATTAGAAGAAAGTTTCAATTCTTCACAGAGCTAGGTGAAATTAAAACTAACTGGCAGTTCTTCACTTGGAAAATTCCAATCGTTTAAGGTTGCGTGCATAAAAGTAGGTTATTTTTACTTTTGATACAGTACATTGGAACAAGTTATATTTATTATTGTTAAGATTTTAATGATTATTTTGTAAATATTTAAAGAGTAAATAAACACGAATATAAGCCTACAGTTGTTTTTAACAATGAATTTAAGTACTATCATAGACATACATTATGCCACTATAAAAATGGTAAAATATGAAAATATAGATAAAATTATGATTGAATTTTGGCAGTTGTATAGTTCTTTGATTTCAAAACAGAAATTATTTCGAAGAACATATTTCAAAGTAAAATATACCAAATTTAAAAACATTGTCAATTCAAGTTTTATAATTATGTGAACCACGGGCGTCGACGGAGGAGGGGGGGGGGGGGTAGGGGCCCCGGCAACTAAGAAGCCCGGCCTGCCCTCGCAAGAGCGTGACAGTGAAACGGGTTTGATGTACAAACTATGTCTTATTAAAAACTTTCTGTATGTACTATAGTTTTCTGCTTATTACATGCATAAGGACCAACATACGAGCTCCCTCGTGTCTGTTAAAACCCACGTGCAACTCCCAGGCAGCTCGAACCATACCGATTTGCGCCTCTGATAAAAACTAAAAGTTGTGTTCGTTTAATAGTGCACTATTCCAAGTATAAACATATGGCTCCAGGCCGCGACCAGCAGGCCTCGCAGGACGCAAGACGCCCCTGCAGAACAGACGGCTTATGGCGGCTTGTAGATGCGGACTGTTCATGCCACTGGCATTTTGGACGTCTGACATTGGAAATGTTCTCTCAAAACGGGAATTTTCCCCTTTAAATAGTGAAATTTTTATTTTCCGTGGTTTTTTTGGAGATTTTTTAGCAGATTTTTTTTCTAAAACATTACATTTGTGCGAATTTTTCGAATTTGTGATTCATTTTTAAGAATGTTGAGTCATTTTTGGCACATTTTGGCCAAGTAAAGGTCAAAGGTCAAGGTGATACAAGATGTCCGCCGTGACGTCACGATCTAAGATGGCAGGCACCACCACCGACACCACACTCTGAACCCTGGGCCAGTATGTCCATTTGCATACTACTAGAACTACTTATCTGTTCTCAGCGAATTCCTAAATGCTTTTCGTAAACAGACCCTACTCCGATGTTGTCACGTGGTTTGTTCTGAATCTCTGCACACCGTGTGACGTGTGCGTCGTGCAGGCGGGGACTTGGCGGGCTCCAGCAAGTCAAGGTCACGACTATTGGTCATCCTCGATCTTGATCTGTCTGTCCACAACACAGCTGTCACGTGTCCTCTTAGCTTCACACGCGCTCAACACGTGCTTGTGTTGTCATGCAGGTGTCGTCATGCATGGGAGTGGGAGGGAAGAATATTACATTTTTTTTAAATTCATAACCAAACAATTTTTCACATTCAATACTATTTAGAATACAACGAACAAATTCAGTAATTTTCAGCAACGAATGTTGCTTTCATAAGTCAAATCTGTCAACTTTGATTTGTTCTAAACAGTTCAGTTCGAAAATAAACAATTAATAAAGTCTGACTAAATTTTTTAATACTGCAACGTACTAGTAATTTCTTTTATACATGTGGCATGTGAGGTTATGATTGTAACTGATATAGATAATACTAACTTATTAAATGTTAATTAAATAATGTATTCAGTAGGTATATAAAATAGCGCGTGATTGTATCTATTATCAATCACCTCTCGAATACTCCAGTTGCTAATAGTTTATGACTTCTCTAGTTCAATGCTCTCTACTGTTGTGTGTATTTTATTTTCATGGTGATTAAATCAGACTCTCGCGTGTTTTAATATACTAAATATAATTTCTGGTTACTAAATCCTTTTCTTTTCTTTGATTTTTAATTCTAATATATTCACGGCTCTAGCGTTAATGTTACCAACCAAATCAGTCAGTTTGAATTGTGCGTGTTTTCCTTGTAACTGCCAAGGGCGCCGCCATGTTTGACAGGCGACCGCCGCGCTGGTTCCAGGAAACATGGCAGCGCTGTGTCATCTCTCGGGCTGTGTGTTCGAAACGTCAAGTTGTTATATACTTTATTTAATATGTTTCATTGTGATTATTGTCTTATAATTAGTAGTTAATTACTTAACCCTGTCGAATAATTTAGAATAACTAAGAAACACTTACTTACCGGTATTATCTCTATTGTTGTGTTATATATCCATACACAATGTAAATAATGTATTAATTACTAAATTTATAGAGACGTCACAAGTTGACAGGTTTTGAAAATATGGGTCTGTTCTCATCAGGAGAGTGCACTATAACTGCCATGCTATCAGCTGTAGCACTATGTTCGCGCCTGGGAGGTATGCAACTGGCAACACAGCTCTGTGCAGCGGGACTGCAAGCCGCGGCCCGCCAGGCGCAGGCGGGAACAGGTTTGGGAGCGGTCTGGCGTGTTTGTGATGCGGTCTGGAGGGGGCAGGCCCCCTGAAGGGGGAGGGAGGTCGCATTCCACGAGTCCGCCGGCCGGGTTCAACGTGTCGGTGTTCAAGGCCTGGCCGAGCGCGGCGCGCAGCTACAGGCATCCCTCGCCAGTGGGGGTAACACAAGCACAGTGCGTGACGTCAGCTCGGCACCGGCGACGTCTCTGGTGAACAGTCTGCGCTCCGAGAGCCGGTCCCTGACAGGTAAGCCCGGCGCTGTTCCCTGTCGCCTCGCGAGCTCTGGAAGTAGGACGGTCACTTTCCTTTGTGGCTGGCGGATTTCACTTGCAATGCCCTGCCTCGGGCCTCTGTCGTCGCCCTTCCCAGTAGGCACGTTGGTGCTGGTGACCGTGGTTATCGCCTGCAAGAGCGAAGCATCGCACTCGTCAGACGTAGCACGTAAAACAAATATTGCCATAGAAAATTCCTTCTAAAGTATCCCATATCGATTTATGAAATGAAGTTTGGGATCCAGTTGCTGCAGCAGAATCACTCAAATCAGACAAAAGTCAGACGTTGCGTACCGTGAGGTCCCGTGTTCAATGACATGGAAACAAGACTGTCAACTTTGAATTGTTCTAAACAGTTCGCTTCGTAAATGAAATATTTATTAAGTCTGATTAGATTTTTAAATACTGCAACGCTAGTCTGAACTATCACTAGTAATTTATTTTATACGTGTGACACGTTAGAGTATGATTGTAGCTGATATAGATAATACTAACTTATTTAATGTTATTTAAATAATGTATTCAGTAGGTATATAAAATAGCGCGTGATTGTATCTATTATCAATCACCTCTCGAATACTCCAGTTGCTAATAATTGATGACTTCTCTAGTTCAATGCTCTCTACTGTTGTGTGTATTTTATTTTCACGGTGATTAAATCAGAATCTCGCGTGTTTTAATATACTAAATATAATTTCTGGTTACGAAATTCTTTATTTTTTAATTCTAATGTATTTACGGCTGTTGCGTTAATGTTACCAGCCAAATCAGTCAGTTTGAATTGTGCGTGTTTTCCTTGTAACTGCCACGGGCGCCGCCATGTTTGACAGGCGACCGCCGCGCTGATTCTAGGAAACATGGCGGCGCTGTGTCATCTCTTTGGCTGTGTGTTCGAAACGTCAAGTTGTTATATACCTCCCTTTTCTTTCTGCCTACACGTTTAACATTTACTTTATTTAATATATGTTTCATTGTGATTATTGTCTAATAATTAAAAGTTATTAACTTAAACCCGTCTAATAATTTGGAATAACTAAGAAACATTTAAGTACTGGTATTATCTTTATTTCTTTATTTTTGTGTTATATATCCATACCTAATGTAAATAGTATATTAATGACTAAACCTATAGTGACGTTTCAAGATGACAGTTTTTGAAAATGTCATGGGCCTGTTGTAATATCGAACGTAACAAAGGTATAGGTCATTGTTTGAATCACGCTCTTTGGCAGTTACACTTGCAAATCACGAGGCGTTTCTTTCTACGTCACGTTTGGCAACATTGCGAACATGCGAGCACTTTTTGTTCATAGTCAGTACGTCGAGCTTTTCAGTATCAGTTATCAGACGCTCAGATTGTGTGTAGAGAATTGATAATTGCTATTGCAGGAAGACAAATATTGAATTAAAAGTATAATATCTTCAGAATAAATACACATAGCTTGAACGCCTGATAAATGTAGAATGTGAAATCAACCAAACAATTCCCGATCACGAGCCATTATTTACGAACGGGTAGGGCCAACTGCACGCAGGCAACATGCATAACAAAGCTGTGATGTCATTCAGTGAGAAACACTCACCATTTAAGTAATCTATGTCAGGAGTATAGAGACGTGTCCGATCCGCGGACAAATGTTTTCTAGTTTTGCGCGCATACGTCACGTTGGAGGTACTGCAGACGATATTGGAGCATTGGAGCTAATATAGCACGGGTTTTAATGGTAGTTTGATAATACGAATTCTCAAAGTGCAAAATTGTGTGTAATATGGTTACCCAAATAATAGAACCAAAGTGAATTAAATAAAGTATTACCGTCCCTTAAATGAGAGTGGTTAATGTTTTTTTTTTATAGCAACTGATCTTGAGAATTTTCTTTTTGTGTAGGCCTCGGCTTAAACCATTGGGCAAAATTTACTTTAAATAAAAGAATAATATTTAAATGATTGGTTTATTGTTAACTGGCTTTCTAAATTATAACCTTGTTACAATTTTTTATGTAGGATACAGATACAAGTTCATTGTCAACTGAATTATTAGTATTAATGTTTACAACGTTAAATTTAGTCACCAAATGTATCTCATATAGCCACATTAACACACATACACACACTTTTATTATTGTATAAACTTACAATATTAGTAAAAATTATAAGCGTGTCCCAAAGTTTTGATTGGAAACGTAAAACAAATATTTGCAGTAAATTAAATTTTAAGTGTCTGTAATAATAATAATAATAATAATAATAATAATAATGATGATGATGATGATGATGATGATGATGATGATGATGATGATGATGATGATGATGATGATGATGATGATGATGATGATAATAATAATAATAATAATACTAAATTTCCCATTTTCTTTTACACTTTGTTAACAATATTCACTTAATTCACCAGGAAATTTAGCACTCACGAAAGCAAGCTTGTATGTGAGTGCATCTAGTCACTTCAAATTACATGCGGTATTTTGACGATTGTAAACATTTGTAAATGTATAATAACTGAGAAATAAATATATAAAATATAACCTAAGAAACTTTACATTAGTTATATAAAGATGAAAGTTAAAAAGAGCAATTTATTAAAATTCAATATTATGTATAAACAAAATAACGTATAAATTATTATAAATTATAACATTGTTACATGAA